>NC_056734.1:853267385-853399885 GCF_019279795.1 Protopterus annectens
TAGACAAGGTGTTCTGAATTTGGAACACTGCAAATTGACACTCATGTGTGGCTCATAGTTGTTAAGCATCTGCAAAAAGGCTGAGGATGGGGAGGGGTGTCATCCTGAAATGCAACAGTGAACTGAAGCATGCACCCAAAGCTCACTAAGAATGGCAACCCACATATTGTATGCATCTCAACCAGCATCTGCACAACTAACACATTTGTTTGATACTGCATTTGATTCCACAGGTTATATGTCACATATCAGGTGTGTGTAATGTTAACATATGCAGTATTGAGGCCCCATTGCATATCAGGGAAGAAGCTGGCATGTCAATAAGGGTGTGTACACTCCTCATAGTACCAGTAAGCTTTGAAGGTTGTCAGTGTAATTGGATTTTATTGCTCATACATTCACTGATGATGATGAGATATGCAAATCAAAGGTCAGACATTCACTATTGATATCTGTCCTCATATCATCCCAGGTATGTGTCAGACAAACAAATAGGGGCTTTGAGCAACAGAGAAAACATATACATTCAGCAATGGTGTGTACACTCATGAGGTATGGCACACAGTACATGCCAGGGTGCTGAACAGGTGCACAGCAATACTGTTTACATGGGTGCAGTGTGTTCCAGGGTTAGGGGCATCACCTACTAACACAACTCATGCATCACAGAGATGTATAATGTTAGTAACAAGGATTGAGTATAGCTGCAGTGCATGCTGTTGAGTGCCATATGTCATGCATGTTGAATGTTTGGTAGTGAGAAGTCTATGCAATATCTTTGTGTCACCTCATCTGTAAGTGCGTGTGTGTGTCTGTGTGTATGTGCGTGTGCGTGTGTGTGTGTGCGTGTGTGTGTTTGTGTGTGTGTGTGTGTGTGTGTCAGTGTGAGTGTGTGTAGATGTAAGCAGTGACGTACAGGTCTTAAATTGCATTTTTTGTTTTCCCCTCACAGGTGGTGAGGTGGGCCAGGGTCCCTCCTGCAGGCAAACTGATGTTAGTGCCCATACAGACTCTGACAATGATGATAGGTATGGTGAGGCACAGGCAGGGTTGTCAGGGGCTGAAGCTGTGCCATCAGTTGACATCCCACTTTTATCCACCCCATCCCCACACACAGTCACAATGCCTATATATACCCCATCACCAGTGGTCATAGATGAGGGACAGTTGGCAGACGGTGGCATGGGACAGGACAGTGTGGTGACTATGGCAAGTTTGTCTGTACACAGCAGTTATAGCCGGATGACCGGTGAGATACCACACAGGCAGATGTACAAGGGTGCTCTTAGGATGGCTGCTGGCCATCATGCCCCTGGCAGAAGTGTCACCAGATGCATGTTTTGGCCCATCATGGAGGCACAGGCACATATGGAATGTTATACTAGACAGAGTCTGAGGCTCCAGAGGGCTACTGATTCTGCTGTACTTGACAACATCCGTGATCTTGCAGGTGCCCACCATTATTTTGCAGAGGTCCTGGATAGACGGTAGGGTGAGATGGTGGGAATCCTCGACTGTGCAATGTCTGTGTTAGAGGATATGGTGGGAATAGGGTGACAGCCATGTGGATGTAGATCAGCAACACCAACAGGTGGAGGTCTACGTGGACATGCAACAAGTCACAGCTGCTCCCATAGTGGCAGTACCATCACCAGCACTGCAGGGCAGGTACTGTCCACACCACAATACAGCAGGCCATGTGCACATTGTCCTGGCTGGTCCCAACAGGGACCCAGCTCCAGAGGACATTTGTCATCATCAGGGGAGAGTACCATATCTGGGCTTGTACCTTATAGTCCCCATGGAACCCCTGGCAGGCACAGTTCTCATGCCCCTGGCTGGACACGGTGAACTGCACTCCCTGCCATGTACGGTTTACAGCTGTCCAACAACCCCCTGTATAGGGCAGCCACATGGCAGAATGGTGTGCACACACACACACACACACACACACACACACACACACACACACACACACACACACACATCACCAACACAGCTAGGGCACCTCCATACCTACACACACCTCATCTGCACAGCCCAATTGATAATAAGACCCTCTAACACACACATGATGTCAACCAAATGGCTCAGCCTAGGTCTCTGGCAAACCTACAGCACACCTGGTGCATATGATGATACCTGTGCCACATCCCTGTCATACATACCATCGATGCAGGGACAGACTAATATGGTTCTGACAGAGACAACAAGGCCAGTGTTCTGTATTTATTCTCTCTCTAGCGCCTCAGCCACAGTAAGCCTTCAACTCAGACTCCTTGAAGGCTTACTGTGGCTGAGGCACTAGAGAGAGAATAAATACAGAACCTTATTTTACACTGGCCTTGTTGTCTCTATTTGTGGTGTAGCAACTTGGTTTCTTATCTTGCTGTTGTTCGTTTTAATATGGTTCTGATACACAGGGTGGATGTACTAAGGTTTAGCAATGTAATGCTGTGTAACATGTTTTCAGCTGGAAAGTTTAATGCTTACATGTCAGGATGTGTAGCTCTCCAGTCAGGATGCATTATAGCTGTTATTAACACTGACTGATTGTGGTCTCCATAATGTATTCAGTTTGTGTTCTATGTGTCTATGTGTCAGCAGGATGTTGGTCTGCTGTTGTTTCCTACAAGGGTATGGCACTGTGCTGACACATTGACTGTGTCATATCCTGGGTACAGCTGAACACAAGTAACAGGTCTGTATAACAGTTACTGCATGTGCCACATGGCTGATAGGTCTGGGGGGTGTATACAGGTGAGTGCATGGTTGTTGATGTCAGCAGCCCTTCTACAGTGGACAATGGTAAGTGCACTGGGTGGCACACACCACATGTTTGTTAATAACACATACAGAGGTTTTGGTGTTGATGCAATACACAGATAATACTGTACACATGGACATACTTAATTTTGCAGTGAACCCATTTTATCCTACGTCATTCCTCCAAGACAAAATAGGCAAAACATCCCATCAGTAAATAATCCGTCTGCTAGTTTAATGTAATTGACGATGGTACTGGCAGGGTATATGTCCTCTTCCCCAATGTAGTGCAATCCTGGAGATGGTAAACAGAGGTGTGCTGGTGTGGGTGGCACAGCCCTCCACTTTAGTGGGTGTGGGGTGGTGTAGAACCACACATAGTGGGATTGACAGCTACTTAACCTGTTAACATAAACTGTACTATTACAGCAGACTAAACGGGGGGATACACACAACAATAACCCCAATGAGGGTGGCTGTGCCTACAACATCCACACCCAAATATATACATTAAGTCCAGTATCTCTGTACAGCTGCACAGTGGGGAAGAGGACATTTACACATCTACTACTAGTTCTGATGGAATGAATTTCCACAAGGTGATTCCTTTGAAATGTTAGCATTTGCCAGTCAGTTCTTGGACAGATGACCTCCTGGGACATGCATTTTCTGCAAACTGAAGTAGATCCCTTCACATACACACACCTACTTGGCAACAAAGAGAGTAGAACACCTACCTTGGTACGTATTGCTACTAATTTGTTTGGACTTAATTGTACACCACACAGCTTTTAGGATGAGGTGTGTCCCGAGTTTCTTGTTAAGTAAAGAACATCACCAGGCCTTGTACAGTATGGTAATGGGGGATGTACTGGGTGTTAATGAACAAAACATAGGATGACATACTGTCATATATACATTGACAAACACATAACAGTCATAGGCACATCTGAGACACCTGGGTTTATCAGTACTAACTACCTTGTCAGTGAGTCCATTCTGTTACAGATAATTTGCACACAGCACATGCATCATTGGGATGGATAGCATAATCAATTACCAGTATGGTTGATGGTGACAGTGGTCCTCATACAGTGGACCTTGGGACATGTACTGGGGGTACCATGGTGTAAAGACAGTATATCCAGCACCCGCACTCCACATTGGGTATTTTACTCACTGCAATCCATGATAATGCTCTGACATACCCACAATCACACATTGACCAGGACTGCAATACAACCCCTTGTCTATCTCATCATTGCTACTACAGTGATATGCATTTATTGCACATGCCACAGGGATAGTAGGGTGAGGGTTTGTCATGGATCTCCTAATGTCAGCAACATCACTGTCCCTTATAATGTATGGCAAGGTGTATTGTATTTGGAGAATGTGGCCTCAGAATGCTGTATCAGAGGGTAACCCATGCCTATCTACCCATTTGTGTAACAGTGTTATGCTGGTACTGAAAGCTCCTGGTAGCCCATAGGGTAAGAGTGCAACAAGGTACATTTAATGTCCATTACAGCAGTAGCCATTTCTAACTATGGCAATGGGGGTGTAGTGGGTGAGAATGCCCTCAGGGTATTATCAACTACAAATTTACAAGCACACAGACATTGTTATTCTCAGTAATGCACACTGACACATTTGTCAGTACTGAGGTCCATAGGTGCAGATGTTCCTAGGTGTGTAACAGGATAATGTCCATGGAGAGATGAGAAGAGTAGGGGATCTGGGTACAGTGGTATTATGCCACCTGCCATTTGTCAGCAGGCCATCTATCAACTGATGCCACTTGAGTGATCCCCAGGGTGACAGTTAAATGCAACATCCAATCATCTGATTGTCTCTTGCAGAAGGCCAGTGAGGTGCTCCAATTGGCATCTATGTAACACATATTACATAACATGGCCAGTGTCTGGGTTGGAGACTTGTACCCAAGCATGTTCTTTTGACTGTAGTAGTCTAGTTGAGGTATCCATGGCATGTGATACATACAGGGTGGGGTTTCCTAGCTGTGGCATTCATAACACAGCTGGGCAGACATGGCAGCGACAGTCAAGCAAAGATTGCCTATACACAGCCAAGATGGATACCTGACATCTGCACATCTGTACAGAAGACCGAGAGAAATTAGCTAGCCAACAGGTTATGAATTAGGATGAATGTTTTGACAGATAGACATCTGACACTGATAGGTATGCCATTACTACATGACAGCAGCCCTCAATGACATGTCCTATACACATAGTAGTCTACAGTTAATATCCACCTATCAAATCAATATCCAGTAGCAAATACTTAATAACACACAGCTCAGACACCAAGAACATGATATTCAGTACTCAGATTCCAGCTTTGTATGCAGGGATGTATGGTTCCAGTACTACAATCTGCAATCTACTCTTACTTGGGAAAGCACTGTTAACAGTAGTAAAGCAATGATACAACACATGCAAGTGTGACTGCATATAACCTGGGATACTACCGATGTATGAAACACGTACAAGGAGAAAAGATTGTTGTACTAGCCACATATACTCAGGTGTCCCATACAGTATACTCACACCCTTCTACTGTAATGACAGCACATAGAAGCATGTTATGTTCATGGAATTAAATACACTTATTAAATATGCCATTACCCTGCTATTTTCTCAGTCTGGAATGTGATCACTGGTTACCAAGGCTAAGCTATGCTTAGCAAGAGTAAGCATTGCTTAAATGTAACTGCTAAGCAGATTTAGGCAGTGGTAAGCAAAGCTGACACTGTGTAATTGCCTTTTCATTTAACTGGATGTTAACACCGCTTACCATCAGGCAAACCCATGCAAACCCACTTAAAGCTGCTCAAAACTGCCTTAACTACTCTGTATCCAACATTCCTTGTTCTGCCCAGCAACAAAATAAACAGCCCTTGAGCCCAGGGCCCTGTACACTATAGTCACAGCAGTTAACCACTAAGCCACCATAGCTGTGAAGATATTTGTTGTTTTTTTCAAATATAAGCCATCACAGTTGTGAAGATATTTGTTGTTTTTTTCAGATATATCTGTCGGTACACCTACTGAATAGTAGCGAATAACTGCTTTGACTTCTACAATTGTTTAGTACTTGTTAGTGAAAAGAGTGTTGAATTAGTACGTTGTTATATCTAAATATACACATATCAGATAAATATGGTGGGATACATTTGGGAAGTTATATACAACACTCATGTTTACACATAAGGATATGGATATATATATATATATATATATATATATATATATATATATATATATATATATATATATATATATAGATAGATAGATATATGTATACATGTACATACACACATATATATTTATATATATTAATCTATATATGTATATATATATATATATATATATATATATATATATATATATATATATATATATATACACACTGAAGCTTATTTAGAAAATTACATTAGAAAAAGCAACAGACATCTCCCTTAAGTTACTGTATAAAAACAATAACTTATAATGAGATATGGATAATGCAGGATTTATCAATGGCTGGCTTTCTGAACATGAGCTATTGCTAGAATATTTATTTATTTATTTATTTTTTATTTTATATTTGTTTACCAGGAGAGTCCGACTGGGCAAGAAGCCCATTTTCAGCAGAGGCCTGAGGATAAAAGTTCCACAGTGATTAGTACAGTAAATGCAATAAAGCACAAGTAAATTAAGTTCAGAAAAAATAATATCTGAATAGGATAAACATAAAATATAGTACATGAACATACATTACTATTGTTGGGTATTACATTCAGATGTTTGTTGACAAATAATATAATGGTTAGTACAATAAATACAGTAAAACACATGTGATTTCAAAACAAAGTTAAAGAGGTGATGGACTTTTGCTCAGTAACATCAGCATATGGTAAAGATACATAGTAATTCTACATTTGCAATTTGTTTACAGAACAGTGATATAATACATACAGTGTATGTTAAGATACAGCGGGATAATATTTCTAACAGCTTTGAATCTGTTTATTTACAGACAACCTCATTCCTCTCCTCTACTGTTTTGGGATATGAGATTCCCTGATAATCTTTGGGTTGCAGAGAACTCTTATCTGAACCATCAGCATCTTACACTTCAGTGTCCTTTTGTCTTTTAAGTGTTTAAATAGACAAAAAGATGTAAACATGTGTTAGCAAGCTACACACCCACACACACAATCACAAATGCACTTAGGTTTTGTGCCTCTGTGCAAGTGTGTGTGTGTGTGTGTGTGTGTGTGTGTGTGTGTGTGTGTGTGTGTGTGTGTGTGTGTGTGTGTAACCTTGGTAAACTACACTCAACAGATTTAGCACCTTTTCAAAAGATGCTGTGTGATATAGCCAGTGAGACACTTGAACTTTCCTATCATGGCTGAATAGCTACTGTTGAAAGTTTGACAATATGGATCTCATTCTTGCAGATTTACATAATCAACTTTGTGAATTAGTAAAAAAGACCCATTAGATGACTGCTCATTCACATTCTTGTCTTTAAACTTCTTAAATTCCAGCACTACAATGAAGACTCTTGAGAGCCTACTTAGAAGCAACAACAATAATGTACTCACACTGAACAGACCACTTTTCTGTCTGACAGTAGGGGGAACTGCACCAACTAGCTGAAATTGAAATCATCTATCACCTGACATCTGTAATCAGAATACAGTCAAAGGTTTTAAGACTAAGTTAATCCTGTGGTTATACATAATTTATAAACCAGGTACTTAGACTGTGGTCTATCTTTTTATCCAGCAAGCTAACATGTTTTTGATAGAATTTACAGTGCAATAAGGTAAACAGTACCTATTTGTTACCCATATTTTGTTAATGCGCGTTATCTGCTACACATTAAATTCATTTATATATTTATTTTGAACTCTTTCTAGAGTCGAGGTCATGGACAAAAAGGCTCTGATAACCACCTCACATAAGTGATTAAGAAAGAATTAAAGAAAGAAAGCAATACAATGTGTATTACTGCTGAACACAAAGTAATAAATGTCCTTTTAGCAAGCCAGTTTCAGATCCTAGGGGCACCTGTTTCCTCTTTTCAGCAGGTACACCCCTGAGATCCCACCTGTGTACCTGCTGGAAAAGGAAACAGGTACTGACTTTGAGGGAACATGGGGAAAATTCTTGGCTAGGCTTATAAGGGCCTCCAGGCCAATAGCCTAGTATCATCCTATGAACCTATATGGACAAGACTTAAATAACATGTAGAAGTCAAAATTATTAACTTCACAAAGATGTAAGCCATGGTTTCTGGGAACCACAGCCTTTTGCAGTAATTACACCTTCAGATTGCACTTAGGAAAGAGGTATACACACACATCACTAAGACAAAGATAAAAATATTGAGAATTCCTACTTAGCAGTTTTGATGTCCCAGTGTACAACTCCATTGCTATGGAGGTACTCCATATCCAGGGTAATTTCTCCAATGCACAGCTGACACAAGTGAAGAGGGAGAGCACCAGCATGCTTTAATAGTGTTTCAGAGTGTCCACCTGCCAGAAAATTAAAAGCAGCCATTAAGCCTTAATTAAAAACATACTAAGATGCAAAGATAGCTGCTGTGTACCAACAATTACATTTGAAACAAACAGGTTTTTACGTACTGCTTTGTTATATATGAGGCACAGTAATGCTATTTATAAGGTAGCTCAAAAAGAGAAGCTCATATACGTGTGCACACAGACATCTTGTATATCAGCAGATACATTCTGCACGCTGGACTAAAACTACAATTTTACCTTTACAATGGCTACTCTAGGTGGCAGCTTCTGTTCTACTTGTCTCACTGCAAAGATGCAATCTCATAAACTAACCTATTTACTTTACTTAAACAGCAAATCATACCATTATGAAGTGTCTCAATGAATATTTTGGTTTTAAAATTTTGTGTTCTTTGCTCATGAAATGAACCATGATTAAGGTTTGTTGTTTAGCTGAAAATTGAGCCATTAAAGTGCACTAGCATGGTGAAATTTAGAGCTTCTTAAACAATATTTAAGAAGCTGGGATTTCCAGAGCATTCTATGTCACCAGTCTTTGTTTATAGCTTATATAATATGAGGCTTTACTGAATTTGTTATATAGCTCTCAGAGAAGCATTATTTTCACTTGGCTTTGACCAAGAACTCGAGATATTGTCTTGCATATGATTTATACAGTATGTATGGTTTGGAGTAGTTCATTTTCACCTTAGAATTTGATGTTTTGTTATAAGTGGATATAGTTATTCATGTATGAGTGCATTTTTAGCATAAACTGTAAATGATATATATATTTTTGCACGTCACTTGAGTGTTTTCCTGTTTTGAATGCTATGACATTAAACATGATGACTTTGTAATTCAGTAGTCTTCAGTTTTTAGTTGCAGCATTGTCAACTTGATGGGGGGGGGGCTCATAGAATGATGATGTTGTAATTAAGCTAGACATTCTATAGGTTCATAGGTTCATAGGCTGATACTAGGCTATCTGCCCTAGGGCATTTATAAGCCTAGCCAGAGTGTGTTTGGCTTTCGCCACCCTTTTAGATTAGTTGACTGTGCCTCTGTACAGTAGGTCACAGAAGATAGCACTTTTGAGGATAGTTTACTGTGCCTCTGTCTAGTAGGGACACAGAAGAGATCCCAGGGGTAAACCTATGATCTCCCATCCACTCGTCAAGATTTCTCTTGAAGAGGGTCATTGAGGGACTCTGCTTAACATGGATTTGGATTTTGTTCCAGAGTGAGGGGAGCCTTTGGGATATGAATCTGTCCCTCCAGCATGTCCTATTTATTTCTGTGCTGAGGTTTAAGTCCCTGGAGCATGTAGCTCTAAGGGATTTGGATTTCCTGAGGTGGAGCATGTCCATTAATTCTGGGTTGGACATGGCTTTATACGTCAGGCACAGATTGCCTCTGAGTAGGCGGTAAGCAACTGAGTAGAGCTGGAGTTTCTTTAGCTTAACTGTGTAGGGCATCTGTTTGAGTCCCTTGATCCTCTTGGTGAGGCACTTTTGGGGTCTTTCCAGTTGCTGCAGGTGTTGTAAGGTACATCCCAAATGGGGCATTGTATTCAATTATGGGCTTGATGAGTGATGAGTAGAGGGGCACAATGACCTCTCTTGATCTAGATGTGAACCCTTTCGTGATAAGGTGGGCTATATAGAAGGTCTTTCTAACCACTTTGGCAACGTGATTGTCAAAGGAGAGATTGCTATCTACTTGGGTCCCCAAATCCCTAATTACTTCTTCCGTACTTAATGGATTATCACCTATGTGGTAATTTGTGGGCACTTTGTTTTTCCCAAAGGGGATGACTATGCACTTTTTGGCATTTAGCTTTAGGCCATGGCTCTGGCACCAGTTATCCATCTCTGTGAGACCCTTTTGGAGGATGCTTGTGTCAGTCGGCGAGTCGATTATGGCACCCAGTTTGCAGTCATCTGCGAACTTGGTCAGCCATAGTCCTCCCATGTTAGCCTGTACCTCAGAGAAATATATACTGAACAAGAGAGGTCCCAGGACTGAGCCTTGTGGGAACGCCACTTGTAACTGGTTTAGAGTCTGACATGGCACCTGCAATTCTGACCATGTGGGTTTTATCCCTGAGCCAGTTTGCAACCCATCTTGTGACACAGGGGTTGATATTTAAGCTGGTGAGCTTATTTATGATGCCCGAGTGGGGTATTGTGTCGAAGGCTTTTGTGAGGTACAGGTAGGCTGTGTGGACTACCTTCCCTTCATCTATGGCCTTGGTGTCTGTTTCAAAGAAGTCAACCAGGTTCAAGAGGCACGATCTGCCCTTAAAGCCGAATTGGGTAGGATCCAGTGTTTGGAGGTTTCCAATGTCTTTGTTTATGAGTTTCATGATGATACGCTCCATAGCTTTGCAGACCAGGCTAGTCAGGCTTATAGGGTGATAGTTTCCAGGGTCCGTTGTGGCACCACCTTTGTGGAGTGGGACCACTATTGCTGTACGCCATTCCTTGGGTACATATCCTGTAGTAAGGCTGAGATTGAACAGTGACTTTATGTGAGGGTTCAGTTCTTCTTGGAGTTCATGTAAGATGCAGCCCGGGACACCGTCTGGTCCCATTGATGCTGTGTTTTTTGCTTTGGAGAGGGCAGCTCTCACCTGTGCATCTGTGATGTCAGGGAGGCTACACTCTGTTGGGATAGACATTTGCTCTTTTGGGAGGGGGGGGGAGAAGTTTGCACTGAACCTGTCTGCCAGGATGTTGGCAATGTCTGTGGGTTCAGTGTATTTTTTGTCATTTTGAACTAACTCAGAGCATATCTGGGAGTTGCCACCCAGGTTCCTGACATAACTAAAGAAGGCCTTGTGATTATCTTTAGCGTCTTGTGCAATTTTTCTTTCGAAGCTGGCCTTAGATGATTTTATGAGGGATCGTAGTTTCTTGCTAGTACTGATCAAAGATGCCTTCCCTTTTTGGGATTTTGCTCTATCATGTAGTAGTTTCCTCCTTCTGTTGTATAGCTTATTTATGGCTGGTGTCCACCAGACAGGTCTCCTGCCTTTGGAGGAATGAGTCTTGGTTTTATTTGGGATATCACGATCCATGCATTCCTGTATGTTGTCTTTAATGACTACCCTCTATACTAGTAGTAGTTGTTTAAAGTGATTTTTTTTAAGTCTGAGGAAGCATTCAGACCAGAATGTGAAAGCGTTTACTTTTATTAATAAAGCAATTATTTTTCAGCTGCTGAGTATTGTGAACAAATTTTATAAACTTTATTTACTTTACTTGTTTGAATAGATCCTGCTGTAAATCAATCATCTTGTGCATTGCATCCTTTCTGTTACTGGTATACGTCCCTATTCAAAAGAGTATGTGTGGTTATAATTATTTCTGAAATTTTAAGTACTTAATGCTTATCTTATTTGATATTACCAATGGATAAATAACAAAACTACAGTTTGTAAGATCTGCACATTTTTCTTAGTTTTCTAAGAATGTGATCATTAAAGCAAGTGCTTCCTAAGTTCTTTTTTCATGTCAACCTTTGTCATTTTGTTATGTTTCAGTGCAAAATGAAACCTTAAACTTAAATCTGTTTTTCTAAACCCTTGAGGATTTCCTATAATAAACTAGCTAGAAGCATATTACTTTCTATTTGTGCCTGAAAAGAGCTGGAAGTAATTTACATTTGTATTTGGTACTTAGCAAAAGTTGTAAATGTGTTGCTTTTTATTTGACAGTCACCAAATTAATTGCCAGGGAGCTTCTTTTTTTCTTCATATTTGCTTTTTATTTGAGATTAAAACGTTTGCATTTTACTGGTATTTTTGAATGTTAGCATCATCTAAACTCTTTTAAACTATTCAGTTGCCTTCTGTGGTCACTGCAGGTCTCTGACTAGGCAAAATTGTGAAAAAAAAATATTTACTTCTATGACAGTGCAAGTATCTTTCATCATCCTGACTGCCAAAATTTTCAATGAATTTTTTAAGGACATAACCTTTTGGTAGAAGTAATCAAAATCTTTCAGACCTTACTTGGTGAGTTAAACCCTTCCTGTAATACATAATTTAAATATACTGAGTGCCTCTTTCAAATTTTCCTTTATTAAATATTTTTTCACTTGCTCATTTGTCAAATATTTCTATTCACGCTCAAAAATTATATAACACACACTGCAAAATCCTGTTTCTAGCAGAACTGCTTAGTGCATTATGAGGAGTTGATTCAAAGACTGCTGCAGGGCTACAGCAATATGAAGGCTTTGGCAAATAGCAGTTCAGAGAGCCGTCTGGTATCACCACATACACATTCAGCAGTCCACTGGTGTGGCGAGTATAAAATGACCATGCCCTCTGCCCATAAACTGTGCATTGTCTGAGTGAAATAGCATGGCAGAGCAATTCATTGAAAAGCTCTACCAAGCTATTTCAGAGAAAAGAGCTTGGAATGTCTTGTTACACTGTACACCCACTGTTGAATCTGAAAGCTCTGCAATTTCATCTAAAGAAACATCATATGCTGTGCAAAAATGCTTGTATTTCTATCAGAAAAAATAAGACAATATAAGGGTCAGATAGAAAGTGTTCATAAGAATATACTCTAGCCACAAAGTATTATATCAATTTGGAAATTTTTGAATATAATTTGCAGAATAAATAATTTGAATAAAAAACTGAATTTTAAGAATTTTACAGGTACAAAGCTCATTGTAAAGGAAGAATGCAGAAGAAATGTATCTGTTTTAAGTGTGTCAGTGTAAAGGCAGAAACATAAAATGTATTTTGTGAGGAAGAAAAGGCAGTTAAGTCCTCATGGCCAAACAGATGTTGTAGAGAGTAATTCTGATTTATCTGAAGGCCAAGGATGCTCAAAGGCAGAGAATCATATCAAGCTATTGGCAGAAACTATGACAGTGACATATGCTCCAAGGAGACTGCTTACTGATCTTAGAAACTACTGCTGAAGCATAACAGCATGGAATCAATAGGTGTGACACAGAGACACAACATGTTAAATGGAACATTATTTTAACTGTGGTTAACCAACACTGTAAAGAATTACATAGACCTAATCTCAACAAAAGTATTCAGAAGCAGCACTACCAATTATAGACTTGTCAGAAGGTCGTTTCAGCTATGCCAAATGCAAAGTTCTTATTCTGGGTGAAAATCATGGATTTTTGGAGGTAAAACATTAAATAAGGCAGACTTGAAGCATTGTACACCTAACAAATCCTGAAGTAGATTTTGAGACAGGGGACTTCAACAATACAAGAGGTATGAAGATCAGTGTTTAAAAGTACTAAAAACACACAAAAAAGTGCTCAGCCATCCAACGGAAATGGTCAAAAGAATACTACGTCACATAAACTGTATGGTAAGCACTTTTGTTCATTTAATACTATGAACATCAGGACAAAAAGTAAAACAACAATTTCAAAGTTTTCATCATGATCATGTGTAAAATCCACCAATCATGGCACATGAATAATTACATTACATCACTGAATAAATGGAATAAGTGTTCACTTAAACAAGAGATACTTCAGTAACTTTTATGTACATGACTGAGGAACTGGGAGGTGTTTTGAATATTATTGATAACATTCTAGTCTGGTGTGCTATAAAACAAAAATGGGACAGCAAACTGATTGAGTTGTTAGAAAAAAATTATGTCCCAAGGTTCAAAGCTAAATAAGGCCAATTGTCAGACTGAAGCTACATCTATGAAGTGCACAGGTCATTTATGTACTACTGATAGATTACAGTGAAATGCTGACAACATGCATGCCGCAGTAAACATGCAAACTCCTACTTATAAATCTCATATATGTGACACTTGGGGATAGTCCAATACCTCTACAAGTTAGTTAATACCCTACTTGTCACATATAACTGCACTGCTAAGGGAACTGCTCTAGCATGATGCAGTCAGAACAGAGGTTGTGAACTACTACAGAGGCTAGTAACTACTACAATAGAGCTAAGGTATAATGATGCAGCCTTGTTATCTGTAATATAAGGAAATACAAGCTGGAAAGAGCTAGCAGCGGTGACAATGCAGAATGACAGAGCTGCTGTCTATGCAGCAACAGCTCTAACAAATGCACACCCATGATATGCACAAGAAGAGAAAGAAATGTTTGCAGTAGTTTATGGTCCACCTGGAAACAATATACCTGCCCTTGAAGATATATTATCTCGGACATCACAAAACATCAGACAAGAAACAGTCATCCTAGGTGACATGAACATTGACTGGTATTCTATCACAGCTGACTCTCCCAGTTATAGTATTAACATGTATGGCTTTACACAACTAATAACAAGCCCAACAAGATATAACAAAGACTTCACTTGCCATTCTACTTTGGACTGGACCCTACCATCTCACTCAACAAACTTGTCCTTCTCAGTCACGCTTTCAGTCTCACTAAGTGACCATCTTCCCACATATGCCATTAGGGATTCACTATACAATCTGTTAATACTGAAATGTCGAATTTCAGTATTTTGAGACTGAATAGTCGTAAAACCACATACACGAAAACCCACAATCATGAACACTACAATTGCAACCATTCACACACACACACAAACCAGGACATAATCACACACACACATACACCTACCTAACTAAACAAACATAACAACATACACAAACACACTTAACCTACCTATAAGCAGAGGGGCAATGTCCCCTGCACCCCCTCCACTTATGTATTCAAACTCCAAGGTCGCACTAAACACACAAACACACAAAAAACACCACCACACACACTCACACACACTAAAATCCCTACCCATTATCCTCAAACACACAACACTTACCAGAAACCCCAGATAAATCCACAAACTGCACCACACGTCACGAACGCGACACCACGATAGCGGTGGATTCGACATTTGCAGATTCATAGTGTAGTTCCGGTTAATTGCACTTTCCACTAGTCACTCTCGACGTACTGAATTTTGACATTTCAGTACGTCGAGATTGTCTAGTGTATCCACCATTAGAGCTACTACCAACATTCCAAAAATACACACACACTAAATTCAGTCAACAAATATTTAATGATTTACTCCATAAAATAAACTATACACCCCTAAAACTACCACCTCTCAATTATGCTGTCAAACATTTAAATTTTACCTTCCTGAAAATACATGATATTCTAGCCTCTTTACAGATAAAAAGAGTAAAAAATGCAACCCCATGGATAACAAAAGACTGTATGAATCTAATGAAACAAAGAGACCAGGACTGGAACACATGGAAACAAAATAAAACTGAGCAAAATCTTCTCTCTTTCAAAATGCTCCACAATAGTGCAACTAAACTAGTGGACAAAAGCAAAAGATCCTACTACTCACAACTTAAGCAACAAGATGTGTAACCCCTGTGATAAAGGAGGTACTGCTAGCACAACTGGCTGGAATTTTGAAAATAATTATATGTCATTTGTGAATATCCACATGATTTATATAGAAGTGTGATGAAAGGAGATACTGCCAGCAGAGCTATCTGACATTTTGTAAATAATTATATATCATTTGTGAATATTAACATGATTTATATGACACTTGTGAAACAACTGTATTAGAACTGCATGTCATGTGTACACCAAACTGCTGACACAGAAGTGCGTGTTGAAAAGGTGTTTTGTAAAGTGCTGTTTGAAATGTAACCACAGTGAGCCCTACTGGAAAAAAAAAGAAATGTTCATACACTATTGTAATTGTTTAAATGTATATATTTTAACAGTGGAAACTGGAAGGTTAACTTCAGTTCAACAAATTTTAGGAAAATAGCTGAAATTAAATTACTTTATAGCTAGGCCATAAAAGATGGTATCTTTCAGTTTTCAATGCAACTACAGACAGAGAGTGCATGCTAAGATACTTTCTATATTGTCTTCAGAGTGAACTAATTGCTACCTCAGAAAGTATGAAGGAATGCTATTGTTTTATGATTTTCAGCATCTGCCAAAGATCAAAGGTCTACGTATTTTCACAGGTAGATGCTAAATACTGCCAAGCTTCCAGCAGTGGGGATTTTACCTGGGATAGAGTCAGATGACAAGAAATGATGTAATTCTGCAAGTTATCCCAGCAGTAATATATGAGATATTAATTTGTGGAGTCTCTTAGAGAGACAGAGCATTCTGTATTCTGTCTTAGACCTGCCAAGAACCATTTACCACATCTGTCTTGCTCTGATGAAGTAAGCTTCTAGGAAATAGTGCAATTCTCTTAGATATAGTCAGGAATATAGCAAAACTTAGTTTAGATATTTTCTTTATTTATTTTAGACTGCTCTGCAATGTTGTTTTAAATATTTCCTCTGATTTTGAACTCTGATGCCATTGTGAATATATACTGAGTATTTTTTGTTCTTTAGTTATTATTAACTATATCTAAGCCTTTCATTGTGGCTGATCTGTGTAGAGATATTTCAGTTTTGAGAGTACTTGCACATTTATTTAGTGACACTGTGTGGGCCACACCTAATAGTCTTGCTCTTGGTCAGACTACCATTTGTATAATATTACACAGTAAGATTGGACACCCTTTTATTAAGGACCTTAAAGTAGCTAATAAGGAGTTGGCTGGTGGCAGTGATAACTACCTTAAAGTCTGGGCAAAAGGGGGAATAACTAGTAAACCTGTGCCAGCCTTTCACTTTCATGTGTGTGTGTGTGTGTGTGTGTGTGTGTGTGTGTGTGTGTGTGTGTGTGTGTGTGTGTGTGTGTGTGTGCGTGTGTTTGTGTGTGTAAATCACATCTCAAAGAGTGTATGTTCAGCTACTTGAGCAGGGACATGAAGCACTGGTTGCACTTGGTTCTGGAGGTCTTGGCTTGGCCACTCAGCTGAGCTCTCAACTCTATAGTTGTGCCAGTGGGGAGTCTTATTGGGGAGTAGGAGAAGGAGGGAGAAGCCAGCCCTGGATTGGCTGTGGTCTCTGTGTGCTCTTAAGGAAAATTGCACTTTGATGCAGAGAGCTGCATCTGGAAATACTGCGTGTGTACTTGTCATCCTCACAGTGTGCATCCCCCACTGTTGCCAGTGGTGAGGATTGAGGTTCCTTGACTACTGATCCAGTGATGGGTTGTCACAACCCCAAAAGTTCTGACACTCAATATCAGCCTTTCTCAAACTAGGTATAAACAAAGAGCACTCCCCTTCTCCCAATACTCTTTATCCCTTATAGCTGAAGAATTTAAGAAACACTTCATAAAATCCATATCTGAACCAGCACAGGACCCCCTCACTTACTCTCTAACTTTAACAGTAATAACTCCTCACCATCTAGCTCAGACCCCACCAATAACAACACATGTAACCAAATCAAAGCTAACCAGACCTCTTTCTCCTTTCAGCAACACCACACTGTTGAAAGTGCCAAAGAAGAAAATAGAACCACCAGCTAGTAATCCAGAGGAAATTTATTTTAAAACACACTCTAACGTCTCGGCTCCACAAGCCTTCAAGGAGAAGGCTCGTTGAGCCGAGATGTTAGAGTGTGTTTTAAAATAAATTTTCCTGTGGATTACTAGCTGGTGGTTCTATTTTCTTTCTCCTTTCAGCCTACATCCACTTCATCAATAAAAAAAAATTGCTGCTCAAACAAAAACCCTGCTCCACATCCACAGATAACATCCCACCACAATACTTAAAACTCACCACTGACTCAGTCACTTAACCAATCAGCATCTTCATACATAGATCTCTATCTGATCTATAGTCCCCACCATGTGGAAACTATCTTATATAATCCCAATACATAAAGGTGGAAACTCCATTAAAATATCAAACTTTCACCCCATATCCATGTTATCTCTTATATCCAAAATTCTAGAATGGTATATCCACTGACAGTTAATGAAATATCTACTGCAGAAAAATTTACTTACTCAAGCTCACCATGGCTTCTGATCTGGACACAGCACTTCCACAGCTGTGTTATATTTTACTGTAAATAGGGCAGAGATGAAGGAAACCTTGTGTCCACAGTGTTCCTGGACCTCTCTAAAGCCTTTGACACAGTCTCACACCCCTTATTCCTAGATACCCTATCTAACCTAGCTTTTCCCCCTACCACAGTACAATGGTTTCAACACTACCTACAAGACCAGAAGCAAGCTGTTAAATGGTCTAATCAACTTTTCCCCTTTCTCGGTAACTTACAGGAGTCCCTCAAGGCTCCATCCTAGGTCCCCTACTGTTTAATATAATAATTTACATACCTCCTCTTCCTCTGGAAAGCTAATTCAATATGCAGATGATTCCACTGTAATATGTACCTCGCACTCTTCTAGAACTATTCACCAGTACTCAGAAATCTTTCACCACTGTTGAATTGTGGCTTACAGGTGCCCAAGTTTTTCAAAATCCCCCCCAAGAAAACAAACGTATGGTCTTTCACCACCAAAATAACACCCTTAGCTAAGGCCAATTTAACATCCACTCAGCCGACAAAACTATTATTGAATGAGTGCAAGAAACAAAATTACTTGGTGTAATTATCAATAACAAGCTCACCTTTAACCTTCATATACAGCAAAACATAAAGAAAACACACAAGAAATTAGGACCTCTCTACAGAAATAGGCAATTCCTTACTACATCAACCAAGACTACCCTGGCAAAAACATTCCTACTCACCTCCCTACTTTATGGTTCTAGCATACTTATCAACCTGCAAAACCTCACAAAGACTGTTCATACTCAGCCTCTCCACAAACTACGTACCCATAGAATGGTGCACAGCAATGGTTATTCAACTCCACAATGGTGGAGCCACAACAGATCCTGGGAACTATCACCCTTTAAGCCTAACTAGCGTGGTCTACAAGACTATGGAGTGCATCATCATGGAACTCATTAACAGAGACATTGGGATCCTCCAAACTCTGGACCCTACCCAGTTCAGCTTTCTTAAGGGCAGATCATGCCTCCTAAACCTGGTGGAATTCTTTGACACAGTTACCAAGGCTATAGACGAGGGAAGGGTGGTAGACACAGCCTACCTAGACCTCGCAAAGGCCTTCGACACCCTTCCCCATTCTGGTATTATAGACAAGCTCACCAGCCTGAACATAAACCCCTATGCCACAAGATGGGTTGCCAACTGCCTCACGGACAGAACCCACATGGTGATGGTTGCAGGACCTAGGTCTGACTCTAAACTGGTAACAAGTGGCGGCCCCCAGGGCTCAGTCCTAGGACCCCTCCTGTTCGGCATATACTTTTCAGAGGTACAGGAAGCACAGGAGGACTATGGCTGACCAAGTTCGCAGATGACTGCAAACTAGGGGCTATAATTGACTCTTTGGCTGACACAGACATCCTCCAAAAGGGTCCCACTGAGATGGATACCTGGTGTCAAAATCATGGCCTCAAGCTAAATGCCAAAAAGTGCATAGTCATCCCCTTTCAAATAAACAAAGTACCCACAAACTACCACATAGGTGGTAGTTCCCTAAATACGGAAGATGTAATAAGGGATCTGGGGACCCAAGTAGATAGTAATCTCTCCCTTGATAATCACATTGACAAAGTGGTTAGAAAATCCTTCTATGTGGCCCACCTAATCACAAAAGGGTTCGCATCCAGATCAAAAGAGGTCATTGTACCCCTCTACTCATCACTCATCAGACCCATCATAGAGTACAACACCCCATTTGGGATGTACCTTACAAGACACCTGCAACAGCTGGAAAGACCACAGAAGTACCTCACCAAGAGGATCACTGGCCTCAAACAGATGTCATATGCAGCTCAACTGAAGAAACTCCAGCTGTACTCGGTTGCATACCACCTACTCAGAGGTGATCTCTGCCTGACATACAAGACCATGTCCAACCCAGAACTGATGGACATGCTCCACCTAAAGAAAACCTTATCCTCTCGAGTCACACACTCTAGGGATCTAAACCTCACCACAACAATAAATAGGATGTGCTGGAGGGATAGATTCCTGTCCCAGTGACTTCCCATGCTTTGGAACAAGATTCCAGTCTACATTAGGCAGAGCTCCTCGCTAACACTCTTCAAGAGAAACCTTGATGAGTGGATGGGAAACAGAAAGTTTAGCCCAGGGATCACTTCAGTGGCTCTGCTGGACAGAGGCACAGGGAACTAATCTAAGGGGATGGCGAAAGCCAACACATTCTGGCTAGGCTTATAAATGCCTTTGGGCAGATAGCCTAGTACCTAACTATGAACCTATGAACCTAAGACAAAAATAGAACAATGCTATTACAAGGTTGCAAAGTTCGCCACAAACTCCAAATACCATAAACACCTCTGTCAACCACTACATGAATTAAAGTGGCTTGAACTCTCCAACCAACTAATTCCATCTAACTGTCTTCTATACACAACCTAGTCTACAAACCCACTGCTTGTCTTGCACTAGACAAGATCATCAAACACTACATACCAAACAGATCTCACAGATCCGAAGACAAAAACCTGCTAGAAATCTCCAAACCTTCTAAACGACCAGCGCAGTCTGCATACTCATACTCTGTTTCTAAACTATGGAATTCCCTCCCCTCAACCACCAGATCAACCCAAAGCCTGACACTCTTTAAAGCCTCTCTAAAAGTACACCTAAATAAGTCATGGCTCTGCAAATGTTTAATTCCAGGTTAGCCCACCTCTATTTATTTATTTTACATTTGTTGACCGGGGATGTCTGACTGGGCCAATGGCCCTTTTCAGCAGATGCCTATGGAGAAAAGCTCCACACAAAGAGACAATTACAGATGGGGTCATTATTACATCAGTGAATGCTTAAAATAGCGAACGCTGATATAATGACCCTTTAAGAGCGAATGTTGACAATCCCGAAGACACGTACAGAGATTTTTTTCCCAGGGAAAAAAAATCACTGGGCTGTTTTTGGGACTTTGTCAATTCCTCCACTGTGGTGGGATCTTGGACTTGATATATTTAAGTAGGGGGGGGGGGACCATCCCCCACTTTATTTTGTGTTTTAAACTTTTTTTTGGTGGAAAGGCGATTTTTTTTCTCTGGGAAAAAAATCGCTGTTCCATGTCTTCGAGATTGTCAGTTTTTGCTGTTAAAGGGTTGATAAATCAGTGTTTGCTATTTTAAGCATCACTGATTTAACATAGACCCTTACAGATGCATTTGGGTAGAGTACATAAAGAGCATCACAATACATACATAGATATATTAGACTATTTTTACAGAAGTATGAAGACAGCACAATACAGGAGAATAAAACATTCATTAGTAATATGAATCATTACATAATTTCATGGTAACCAGTTGTGATTAGAACAGTGATAGTACAAGTAAATATCTTGGCTAATGAATAATATTGCTCACCTTAATAAGGTCAGTATATGTGAATGAGAATGAGAATTAGTAAATTAAGATGGGCTCTAGCCTGGAGAGCAGCCAGAGTACAGCCAGTTTTGTATCAGATATTGCATGATGAGGTTTTTAAAGGAGGCTTTAGAGAATGTGCTTTGTATGCTATGGGGAGGATGTTCCATTTTTTAGTCACTGTACTACTATATAGTGAGTCTCCAAAGCTGTTATTGCTGTTGGTGACTTCTAGTAATAGTTTGCTTGATGATCATAGAAGCCTGGTGGCTGAGTGCTGCTGTACTATATTTTTGAGGGCAGGACACTTGCTGAGGAAATAGTACATGGAGTGATAGAGTCAGAGCTGATTGTAAGTTAGTAGGTTGGGCAGTTCAAGCCAGTGGAGCCAGTGCAGAGCAGTGCAATGATGGGATCTATATGGCAATTTGCAGCAAAGTGAGCAGTTTTGTTACAGCAGGCCTCCATTTTGTTAAGATCAGTTTTATTGAGATTAGTTAGAATGGGGGATGCATAGTGTAGGTGGACAGAAGTTGTGACCGAGCAATGGCATATCACCTATTGTTGGTGAGAAACAGCTTAATATAATAGAGTGATCCCAGTTTGGCGTGTACTTTTATATAGTTAAGTTAAGATGACTATCAAATTTTAGATGGCAGTCTGTGGTTATACCTAGTAGCTTAGCCTGTGTCACTGGAGTGATTTGAGTAGAGTTTGTGGAGTAGATGGTAAATTGGATAATACAAGTGTTTTTATTGGGACTGGTTATAAAAATTAGCTGCATTATTTTAGGATTTAGAATAAGTTGGGCTTTGGTAAGGTAGTTTTCTACATCAAAAAATGCTAATTAAGTTGCTTGCAGCTTCCTCTTCTCACCCTCCTTTCTTTTCTTTCTCTCTTATCCGCTTTTATATCTATGAGCCTCTCCAAAAACTCTTCTGCTCTCACTCTAACATTAGCCTGTACACTCCTTTCTGTCTCTCTTAACCCCCCTTAAACTTATAACTTTCAAAATGGTTTACTATCAACACATCGAAGTTCAGAACACTGAATGTTCGATACTGCGAAAATGACATCAGACTTCTGGCATACTAAGTAGTTTAAAATATTTAACAGATTCGACATTTATGCCAAAATTCAACCATGATGACAGTGTAGGTGCAAATGCAAGTTAAACACCTACATCATTCATGTTTTAGCAGGGGAGCAAGCCCCCCCTGTGCCCCCAACACCTCCTGCAAATTAAATATTCTAACTCAGACATCGCACTACAGTGAGGAAAGGGATACACTTTTCTGAATCGCAACTCTCCTCATGACATTGAATGCATAAAAATGAATGCACACTTGCATTCACTGATATGTACTCTTGATCTCCTAACGTTTGGCAACTCAGGAGTCGACTACCTGCCATTCGACTTTCCGCGTTCGCCGAACCAATGTTCAACTTATTAATAGTAAACCTCTCAAAACTACAATGCCATTTCTCTCCTTCTCTAAGTAAAGGTGTCTATAGCATCTAGAGAAAGCCTTTTCTCATGTTAATAAGAGTCTAGGTACATCAACTACTATCTTCCCCAGAGAGCTATTATTAATACATTATAATGTTTTGAAATTTTGTAAAGTTTTAAGCAAATCTTTAAGCAACTAGATATTTTTAAAACTTTTAATCTGTTTATAATGTATATTGCAATGTCTTGACAAACATTGTGTTGTAAATACTGTATATTGTAATGTCTTGACAAACATCGCTTTGTAAATGCTATAATGCAATGTCTTTACATACATTGTGCTGTAATCCTGTAATCTAACTGTGCTTTGGACCTAAATGTCTAAATCTGGAGCTTTTCTATGCAGGCCTCCACTAAAAACAGGTACTGTGACCCAGTTGGACTATTCTGGTTGACAAATGTCAAATAAATAAATAAATAAATCATTTCAGGACTATGACTATAACGTGATACTGAAGTTGAATGAGCTCACAAACCCTTATAGTATATTTGAAAATTCCTTACATAAACACCAACTAGAGTCCTTAAATGACGACAAGCCTTCATTGATGTGGACATGAAATGCAAATCAGGAAGGATGATGTACATTGTTTATATGGTGAGCAGGGTCTGCCTGAGTGAATGGAAGGAAGATCCAACTGAAAAAGACTTAGAAGCCCTATGGATTAGATACAAATATCAGTAACAACTAAGAAATCACAGGAACAGAGCACTGCAACCAGAACTCGTACAAAGATATAGCTATTAGATGAAGCCATAATGTCAGGACAGCAGTGCTAGAGGTCTCAGGTACTGGCACATTACTGTACAAGTACAGCACATATTGCATGATTTTAGTTTTTGTGGCTGTATAGGAATCTAAACCAGAAAACAGGAGTTAATTCCACACAAACTTCCAACTTTAGTTAAATCTGGGAAATAATCTGGTACTATTAACTCAGATTTCTGCTCTAAGCTGAGTACTTCTCCAAATATCAAGAAGTTAAAGATACAACAGCTCCTTGTGAGATTAGTGTATTCAGAGCAGTAAATACAAACATGATATGCCACAGCAAGTCATATCAGACCATGGTCTGCAATTTTCAAACTAGGAGCTCCAGAACTATTCCAGAACCTGGAAATTCAGCATCTTACAGTACGACCAAGAGTTTATGACTCACAATGGGAAGAAAGTCTCAAGAAATGTGATACATTATAGGACCATAAGAAGTTACTAGGCTATTGGCCTTGAGGCTCTTACAAGCCTAGCCAAGAATTTAGCCCATGTTCCAACAAGTCAGCACCCTATGCCACTGTCCAGCAGGGACACAGGTGGAATCCCAGGGGTGTATTTTATGTTCCCTATCCAGTTATCTAGGTTGCCCTTAAAAAGGTATAATGAGGTGCTCTGCTTTAAGTGGAGAGGGAGTCTATTCCACAAAAGGAGGAGTCTCTGTGACACAAATCTCTTCCTCAGGCAAGTCCTATTGATGTCACAGACCAGGTTGAGGCCGTGCGTGCAGGTTACTCGAGTGGAGCTTAACTTGCTGATATGCAGCAGTCCCATCAGGGTGGGGTCTGAGATTGCTTTGCATGCCAGACAAAGGTCACTTGTGAGGAGTCTGTAGGAGACTGAGTGGAGGGACAGGACTTTTAGCTTATCTGTGTAGTGTAGATGTTTGAGGCCCTGGATTCTCCGAGTGAGGAACCTCTGTGGTCTCTCCAGCTGCTGCTTGTACTTTGTGAGGTACATGTAAAAAGGGGCATTGTACTCAATAATTGGTCTTATAAGGGAAGAATACAGGGATGTTATGACCACCTTGTCGCTGGATAAGATACCCTTACTAATGAGGTGGGCCATGTAGAAAGCTTTCAGTACAATGGAGGCAATATGGTGGTCAAAGGTCAGTTTGCTATCAACCTGGGTGCCCAAGTCCCTCATGACTGATTGCGTGCTTAGTGCCTTATTAACAATATGATTATTTTTGGGATGTCACTCTACCCAAAAGGGATGATGGTACATTTTTTGGCATTCAGTATGAGGCCATGTTTCTGGCACCAGTCATTTGTTTTGGTGAGAGCCTCTTGGAGGATGTCCACATCACTAGGGGAATTGATGACAGCACACAGCTTGCAGTCATCTGCAAACTTGGTCAGCCATAGCCCACTAGATTTGGCCTGCACCTCTGAGAAGTATATCCCAAATAGCAGAGGCCCCAAGACCGATCCCTGGGTACACCACTTGCTATGGGTCTACTACTTGAGGTGGCTTCCCCTAATTTGATTAGGTGGGTTCTATCAGTGAGCCAGTTTGCTACCCATCTGGTAACATACGGATTAATGCCTAGTTGAGAGTAGAATAGTATCGAAGTCTTTGGTCAGGTCAAGGTAGATGGTGTGCACTGTCTCCCCCTCGTCTATGGCCTTGGTGACTGTTTCAAAGAAGTCAACCAAATTTAACATGCATGACCTCCCCTTGACAAAACCAAACTGTGTGGGATCAAGTGTCTGGAGGTTGCCAATGTCCTTGTTAATGAGGTCCATGATAATCCGCTCAATAGCCTTGCAAATCAGGTTAATTAGGCTGATGGGTTTATAAGTTCCTGAATCGGTGGATGCTCCACCTTTGTGCAAAGGGATGACAGTAGCTGTCCTCCACTTGGCTGGGATGAAGCCGGTAATCAGGATTTGGTTGAATAGGGTGCCTAATGGTGCTGCAAGTTCTTGCCTGAGTTTATGCAGGATGCAGCCTGGGATGTTATTGGGTCCCACGGAGGCTGTATTTTTTGACTTTCAGATGGCAGTGATGACTTGCTCCTGAGTTAAGGCTAGGGGGCAGGTACTGGGGATGTCCTGTTTTACTAATGGGGAGGAGAGAGGAGTGAAGGTTTTACTGAAATTGTCTGCCAGCAGGTTGGCTATATCTATAGGGTTTGCGTATGTGGTGTCCTTGACCACCAGTTCTGAGCAGATCCATGTGCTTCCCTTAAGATTGCAGACATATGTGAAGAAAGCCTTATAATTGTCTTTAGTAGATGTGGCCAGTCTGGACTTGAAGTTTGCTTTGGAGGATTTCACTAGTGCTCTTATTTGCTTGTTCAGGCTAAGGAGAGATTGCTTCCAATTAGACACCTGCTCCTTCTTGGTCCTGGATAGCAATGTTTTCATTTTATTATAGAGTTTATTTATTGTAGATGTCTACCAGACAGGTTTACTCTTCCTTGAGGAAGATGAATTCATCTTGTCTGGTATTCCTGATTCCATGCAGCTATATAAATGCTCATATAGTACTTTGGTGTAGGTTTGGACATATGTGCCAGTTCCTATGGAAGGGAAGAGGGTTGTGAAGCTGTTAGACCTTCCCTCAGGAGGTTGTAATCAGCCTTGTAGAAGTTTTTTGTTTGACCGTAGCTGGAGGAGGGGGATCAGGGGAGATGGTAACTTCAAAAGTGACTGCTTTGTGGTTGGATCTTACCAAGGATGATGACACTATAGGGTTGCTGCAGTGGCTACTCATGTTGGTTAATACCAAGTCCAAGTTATTTTCACCTCGTATGGGGGTGTCAACCAACTGGTCCAAGGCATTTGCATTGACAAAATCAAGGAATCTCTGGGCATTTGTGTTTTGGCATAAGTATTTCTTCCAATCTATGGTTGTATAGCTAAAGTCACCCAGCATCAGGGTAAAGGGTTGAATCTTGATAGCTTTGAAGAGGTGCAGATAGTTGGAGTGGGCATCTTGAGTCAGAGTTGTAAGCCTGTAGCTAGCTATGATTTGAATAGGGGTCTTATCAATTGTTAACTGCACCTGGAGTGCTTCCTGTGCATCATACTATTTGACCAGCCTAGAGGTGTTTATGTCTTTTATATATATATATATTGCAACTTCACCTCCTTTTGTTTTGCTATCCATGGTTTGGGGTCTAAATGAATGATAGGATGAGTAACCTAGTATGGCTGGGGTGCTCTCCGCAGCTTTGAATCAGGTTTCTGTGACTGCACAAATGTCAGCTTCTTTCAGGGTTAAGAATGCTTGCAATGAGTGCAGTTTCATGTCTAGACTCCTAGCATTTAACAAGAGACTGCAGTGAAGTCTTAAGGCAAATGAACTGTTCATTGACATTACCGGAGTTCAGTAATGCACTATTAGAGGTTAATGGACTTTCGCCACCTCAGGAATTGATAATGAGAAGGTTTATAGCTAAGCTTTAAGCACCACTTTTGCTACTAGCATTGGATGCCCTCACTAGAACTTCTACAGACAAAGGATCTGTGACAAAAATATACCACTCTGAAAGGAAGGAAAAGGGGTCAGAATGGTGCAGGATCAAAATTCTGGTCAAAAGTTACATCTGTGACTACCCAATACTTGAACCTGAGGTAGTATCCACTCCAGAGAGATAACATACAACCATATAAATGAAAAGGTATACCATCTGTTGAAAATAGCAGAGCAAGTAGTTATGCCAGAGAAAAACATGAATACCTAATAAAGAATTTCCAGAAACTGCACTGAAGTCTTCAATGAATCAGTCTTCAGCTACAATGGTGTCTGCAGCTACTGAGTCACATCCGAAAAACACCAGTGACCCATCTACTGATCAGCTGCAGTTGACCTCCCATAATGCTGTTAGTAAGAATGGAGCGAGACTGAAACAGGACAGTGCACAATACACTCACTATATTGACTGATTAAGAAACCACTCTGCTTTCACAATTGTATTTAGATGTAATTAAATGTCATCATAATATGATTTCTATAAAATGTAACAGTCCTAAGACTCAACCCCATATTCATAAAGATTGATTTATTAAACCAAAAGTATAGCTGTATATAGTGTTTACAGATATACAGGTGCATATTTTCATTTCCAGTAAGAGGAGATCATATATTGAGTATATAAACTTCAAGTAGTCTGTGATTTGAGTCATGTGATTTTGACAGGGTCAGGATTTAAGATTAAAGGAAAAAGTGTGTGTGTGTGTGTGTGTGTGTGTGTGTGTGTGTGTGTGTGTGTGTGTGTGTGTGTGTGTGTGTGTGTGTGTGTGTGTGTGCGTGTATAAAGTGCTCTTAAGCCTTCATGCTTCAGCTTAATTCACTAAAAAGTCTGTTCCATTGTAGCTTGAACAGTAATGCTAGCTAAACCATAAAACATGAGCCCAGAGATACAAAACATTTCTGCAATGAAACTGGAAGTCTGACATATGCATTTATGAAATCTGAGTAAATTGATCCATACTGGGAAATTTTCAGCCAAGATTTGAACCCAAAAGCATAATTGATAGCTGCAAAAGTCTCACTGCTTTACACAGCAAGTTCAACCACTACTGTTGTTAGCTGCCTATTACAAAATGGAAGCCTACAACATAGCACCTTCCACTTCTGATAGTAAGAAATATGTGGGGTACCCAGTAATGATAGCAATGCAGAGGACTAAAACTCAGAGCTTTTCATCATGAGTTCCTTTTCCATTTTCATATCATTATGTAATGGGCATGTGCAGTACTCACCATGTTAATCAATCTCAGCCTGAAAGCAGATTACACCACATAGTGGAACAGATCTTACAAGGTTCAACAAAATAAACACCATGCACAGTATCTAACACAACTGAAACTGACTGGAACAATGCAATTTCAGCCTCACTATTAGGTAAATATTGCATGGAGAATGTTGTCAAATGTCACTAATTCTGACTTCTCTTATAGCAGAGTGTGTGTGCATACACTTTCAACCTGGATATATACCTTGTACATAATTCATAACCATACAAAGGTGGCTCCTGGTGTCAAATGAACAAAATAAACTGACAACAAAGGGACTGTCTGCAAAGCAGAGAACATCTCTTTCAATAAAGGCACTTTGGATCCAGTTGTCAAAAGCCAAACTGCGTCTCTTTAACTTCTTCATTGGGAACAGCTTGCCCATTTCTTTGTGCCCTCACCAGATTTCTGCAATACAGGCATATGGATGGTTCTGAATCTGTTAAATGTTTCCATCCTTTTTACAAACACTGGCTATCCAGTCTAATCAGACCTTTGACTCAAATGTAACATTTTTAGAGCAATCTATAGACATAACCTTTCTGCAACTACTGAGCTGCAGCATAGAATTCCAAATAATACTATTTTTCCATACTTAAAGCATTTTTTCAATTCATCTGTACAGCCAACCAGTACTTAGAAATGCAATTTCATAGTAACATCACAGTAGGAAACATGGAACTAGAAACACAGCCATTTATTTTACTTACATTGCCCCATTTTATAAACCAATGTCTAAGCTACTTTACTTTTCTGATTGCTTCAACAAGAGATACAGTTCCTTTCTCATTTTGGAAACAAGGTGTTGAACAATTAATGCCTTATATTAAAAATATGGAATATTAAATAATTGAAATCATAAAGGAAACTGCACTTCTAAATAAGAACTTTCAAAGGAAATTTACATATTTCCCAAAATGTTTCCTTACCATATCTAAAATTTTAACCACCTGCAATATCATTATGGGTTATCAACACAAAGGAAAATAAACAGGTGGGAGAAAACAATGGAGCAATAAAAAACAGACTAATGTGTCTAACATTTCTCATTTAGGTGCATCTGATAAGTCGCTGATGTTTTCTCTCCCCTTGGGATTTTCAATCCCTCCCTTCTGGATTGCCAGTCTCATGACTCTGAAGGCGAAAATGTTGCTAAGGATCCATAGCACTGAAGTGCAAGTCATCCAGGAATAGTTGTACTGCATTCACATCTGAAGTAAGACTTATGTGCACCTGGAAGTTCTGTCACTGTTTTAAATTACTGTGTTTTACATGCTTGTTATGTTACCCATTCTGTTTGAATTATTACACAACCAATTATAATTAATGATTACCAAAACAAAGACTGCATGTGTTTTCTAGTTTTGGTTAATGGCATACCTGGTACCAATTACCATGGTTTAACCATAAAATGATTTGTGAACATCCGAGACAAATAATTAACAAAAGAAAATCTCATTTTAAATTAGGAAACTTAAGAGGAAATCCATACCCAAATGGTCCATTACTCAGCAGTTTGATATTTTCAAAATCATCCTCAGAAAGAGTCTTCTTTGGTTGTTCTGAAGGTCTGAAGCTCTGCAGAAAAAAAAAAAAAAAAAAACAGAAAGAAATGAAATAGATAATCAGTTAAGACTTAATGTGTTTGTACCTGTAAAGTGACTGTTATCAATTCTCCATCGTGATCCAACTAAAAAAAAAAAACAGTATTTCTGCATTCAGACTGACATTTGCTTTAGTCCTGACACTTTTGGTCTTATTAGTGTTGTTACTGAACTCCTGCTACATGCAATCTTTAAACTGAAGGCAGCTACCAAACGCAATCTGACATCTTGCTCTCCTAAACAACCTTATTCTGACTTGAATGAGTTTTGTGAAAAAAAGAACAGTGCAACTTTAGTTAATGTTCATTTTACCTTGACAGGACAACTGCAATATTAACTTAAGATTTAACTAGTAATAAATCATCTCAGTATGCAAAGTATTTTATGCAAAATGGTCTCAACTGCTGGTAAACATTACTAGTCCACAACAATTACTTTTCTGACAGAAAACACTGTTAAAAAGCACTTTAAATATTTTAAGATGGCCACCAGCTAGATAGCACACACTTCAGCTTGCTAGGGTTGCCAGACGTCCCTATTTCAGAGGGATTATCCCGAGATCAACACAGAAATCCCGGGTCCCGTTTAAGCTGTAAAAATCCCAATGGCGAATTTGGCGATGAAGTGTGTGTGACTTCCTGTATGTTGCCTGGCTGTGCGCTTGTCTTGTACGTATATACGTACCCTTTTTTTCATCATCCTGTGCATGGGTGGGTGTGATAAGGCTACATGATGTTCCGTTCTGCTCTGCTGTGTCATGCAAATGATCGATGCTAGCTACTACGACTCTACGAGCGAGCTACACAGTGAGTTGAGTTGATAACCTTACATATTGTATTTGTAGTATTGTGTAACGTTATTCAATGGAGAGACTATTTATTTAATTATTTGTGTGTGTTAAACTGCTCGGGAGCACAGATCCTAATGCCCAATTCTCATGTTCAGGCTTTTATTCAGCCCAAACTGGCCCAAAGTCAAAGACAACAGTATTAGAAGCTGAACATGCAGCCAGCCAGAGAAATAATAACTGTTATTGATTGATATGTGATGTGAATAATGTGACAGAGGCAAGCAGATGGTTTAATTTAAGTATATATATTATATCTCCTCTTAATAGGCTAACTAATTGATAACTTAAGCAGCATGCCAGCGTTATATAAAAAAGCTGATAATATCCTAATACATAGGTTAGAAATAGAAACGCACACAGTAAGATTTTTCTTTCTACCCATGATCTGAGAAACTTACAGACTGTCTAGTCATGAAATAATGATTGCTTATCCACTGAACCAGCAAAAAAAAAAAAAAAGTAAAGAATTGGGACTTAACATTGAGCTCAAAAGCTCAATACTCTTGTTTAAATATGTTAACCTTAATAAGCCACTATGTGATAAAGTAGGTCAACTGCTCTCAGAACCAATTTGCACATGAAACATTACACATTGTGACATGATACAATTCTTATTTAAAGGGCTTCTTAGACTTTTGGGTTGTTTCTTAGACTGTCACTGGAGAAAGGAAAGGAACAGTAGACAATAGATAGGGATAGTTAAAGAATTTGAAGGATGGAGTACCTTGAAAGTACAGGAAAGGATGAAATATGGAGGGTATTACAAAGTTGTTGCTGTGCTGTAGTTACTTGTATAGGTCAAATTTAGGTGGATGTAAGTGTTAATTATTTGATTTATGCTATATGATTCCACTCTTAAATTATTTACATTATGCTTTAACTAAGAATCGTTTATCTCCGTAACTCCGTTAGATTCACTATCTATTTTTATGTTCTTCTGTGGAACATTATGTATTTTATTTATTTAATTTTGATTAAGTATTGAAATGTATTTTACTTCTGTGTATGTTAAATTTATATTGTGCTGTTTGCTTATTGGTTTGGGTCATTACCTAAAAGGGTCATTATACCAACTCAACTTCCTGACCAGACTGGCAAACATAAGTTCATAGGTAGGGGATATGGTTTTCTTTAGGTGGAGTATGTATGTCCATCAATTCTGGGTTGGACTTGGACATGGCCTTGTATGTCAGGCAGACAGAGATCACCTCTGAGTAGGCGGTATGCAAGTTGCAACTGAGTACAGCTGGAGTTTCTTCAGTCGAGCTGCATAGGGCATCTGCTTGAGGCCAGTGATCCTCTTGGTGAGGTACTTCTGTGGTCTTTGCAGCTGTAGGTCTCTTGTTGTAACTAAGGTACATGATCATCCCAAATGAGGCATTGTACTCTATGATGGGTGATGGGTCTGATGATGAGTGATGCGTAGAGGGGCCCTTTGCCCAATGACCTCTTTCGATCTGGATGAAAACCCTTTTGTGATTAGGTGGGTGGCCGGCCGTGGGCCACATAGAAGGATTTTATAACCATTATCAAAGGAGAGGTTACTATCTACTTGGGTCCCCAGATCCCTTATTACGTTTTCCGTATTTAGGGGGCTACCATCTATGTGGTAGTTTGTGGGTACTTTGTTTTTTCCAAAGGGGATGACTATGCATTTTTTGGCATTTAGTTTGAGGCCATGGTTTTGACACCAGGTGTCTGTCTCAGTGAGACCCTTTTGGAGGATGTCTGTGTCAGCCGGAGAGCCAATTATAGCCCCTAGTTTGCAGTTGTCTGCGAACTTGGTCAGCCATAATCCTCCTGTGCTTGCCTGTACCTTTGAGAAGTATATGCTGAACAGGAGGAGTCCTAAGACTGAGCTCTGGGGAATGCCACTTGTAACCACTTTAGAGTCAGACCTAGCTCCAGGGGTTTATGTTCAGGCTGGTGAGCTTGTCTATAATACCTGAGTGGGGAATGGTGTCAAAAGCCTTTGTGAGCTGTAGGTAGGCTGTGTGGACCACCCTTCCCTCATCTATAGCCTTGGTAACTGTCTCAAAGAAGTCCACCAGGTTTAGGAGGCATGATCTGCCTTTAACAAAGCCAAACTGGGTAGGGTCCAGTGTTTGGAGGTTCCCAATGTCTCTGTTAATGAGATCCATGATGATGCACTCCATAGCTTTGCATACCAAGCTAGTCAGGCTTATAGTGCGATAGTTCCCGGGGTCTGTTGTGACTCTGCCTTTTGTGGAGCAGAATAACCATTGCTGTGCACCACTCTGTGAGCACATAGCCTGTGGAAAGGCTGAGTTTAAACAGTGTGTTTAGGTGAGAGGTTAGTTCATCTTTGAGCTTGTGTAGGATGCAGCCTGGGATACCATCCGGTCCCATTGATGCTGTGTTTTTGGCTTTGGAGAGGGCTGTTTTAACCTGAGTGTCTGTGATTTCAGGGGCAATGCATTCTTCTGGTATAGTTATGGGCCCTTTTGGGGGGTTAGAGAGGGGGGTGAACTTTGCACTGAACCTGTATGCCAAGATGTTGGCTATATCAGTCGGTTCAGTGTATTTCTCGGCACCAACTCTGAGAAAATCTGAGAATTGCCACTTAGATTCTTGACATAGCTAAAGAATGCCTTGTGGTTATCTTTGGAGTCCATGGCAATTTTTCTTTCAAAGCTAGCCTTGGATGATTTTACAAGAGAATATAGTTTCTTGCTGATACTGATCAGGGATGTCTTCCCCATTTAAGTGTATTTAATGTTATCACAAGAAGTTTAAGGCTACTGAGTCTTGCACCATTATGCCATGTCAGTTCCCCACCGTAGATTGTTGTAAGTTGTGTAACCCCCTTTTCGAGGAGGGTTGTCTTGTGCCAGTCATGCCTAGGTTGAATTTATGAATACTCATTCAATTATCTAGGTCCCATTTGAAAGAAGGTAGTGTGTTACACTGCTTTATCTGAAGAGCGAGTCTATTCCAGAGGTTTTGAAAATTCTGAGTAACTAATTTGTCTCTCCACCTTGTGTTACTGGTCTGTTAAAGCTGGTTTAGATCTGATGTTCTGATATTTTTGGGATTGTTTGATTTGTGAAGGTACAAAAGGTCTTTGACTGCTGGGTCGCCTGACTGTGTGGAAGGCAAGGCATTGATTTCCTCTGAAGAGTCTGTAAGACACTCAAGACCAGGGAGACAGTGCTTTTAGTCTTTTCTGGTAGCTTAGGGATTTTAAATGTAGAATTATCTTTGTTGGAAGCCTCTAGGGTGTTTACAGCTCCAGTTATACAAATCTGGTGAGGTACCGTCAGTACATCCTAACCTCCTCTGATACTGCAAAAGCTTTTGGGTTTTGCAAAGGTTTTCTATGTAGAAGTCTGTGAACTTATTTCTAAGGATCATCTTACTGCAGGAGTTCTGCCTTTTGTTGTAAAGCATCTGGTACTACACTTGAGCTCTCAAAACCAGTTTTACATTAAGAAACATCGAATAGCGACTGTTGCAGTTTAACTACACTAAAAAGTAAAATCAACTTGGAGTCGGACTCTGTCTCTGTGCTTAGTGGTGTTATTTTACGACTTTTTTGTTGAGTTTACAACACCTAGCCTGGTATTTGTTGCTTGTTCATAGTCGATTTCTACATTCTATTAAAAATATCTTAACATGTAAAAACTTTTCATCATTATATAGATGAGTACTTCCGAAGATGTTGATAATACTGCTTCAAAGAAAATAAAAAGGCTTGTGAAATTCAACACTGATTGGATGAAAAAATATTCCTGGTTATGAGAAGGACGAGAAGGATATGCTATATGCTCAATGTGCAATAATATGTTGTTTTCAATTGGACATGGTGGTGAAAATGACATCAAACGACATATGAAGTCTACTGCGCACACCAACAATATTTCAGCAGCTTCGACATCCACCAAAATAACAACATTTTTCATGACAAAAAATTCATAGGAAGAAGATGATATTATTGCTGCAGAAACAGCTTTTTGTTTTCACACTGTGAAACATTCACACAGTTACATTTCCAGTGACTATGCAGGATTGCTCTTTTCTTGTTTGTTCCCAGATTCAACAATATCAAAAAAATATTGTTGTGGTAGAACTAAAGCAACAAAAATTATTACACGTGTGCTTGCACCTGAATCAAAAAGAATTATTTTGAAAGAATTGCAAGATGACCAGCCATTTTCTGTGAGTACTGACGCCTCAAATAAAGGCAATATAAAAGCCTTCCCATTAATTGTACGGTATTTTCACAAAGAATAAGGCATTCAAACAAAATTATTAACCTTCTACTCACTGGAAAGCGAGACATCAGTTAGTATAGCAGATTCTATAACAACGGCTTTAAAAGATAATAATTTAAAAATACAAAATGTATCAGCTTTCTGCGCCAACAATGCTAATGTCAATTTTGGTAAAAAACAAAGCGTCTTTACAGAATTAAAAGACCTTAATTCAAATATAATTGGAATTGGGTGTAATTGTCACATACTACATAATACTGCTAAAAAAGCTGCACAAACTTTAACTTTTGATATAGAGTTAATCATTATAAAAATTTATAATTAATTTAGTTCGTCAACAAAAAGAGTCATACAACTGAAAGAATTATTCGAATGGCTAGAAGTAGAGTGGTCTGAAATGTTATGCCATGTGCCGACTCGATGGCTCACTTTGATGCCCGCAATTGAGTGGATAATAAAAAAGTTTCAGCCAATACGATTGTACTTTCTGAGTCAAAAATCCAAATCTGAAATTCTTGAATTGTTTTTCAGTGATGAATTGGCATTAGCATACCTGGGGTTTGTTGCAAATGCATGCAGTATTATTCAAAATGCGTTAACAAAACTTCAAAGCAATGATGTTTTAATAATTGATGTTTTTGAAATAATGAACGGCGTATTGCAGTCACTCAGTCAAAAAAAAGATGATGCCTTTTATGGAAGCATTGCTAGAACAATGTTACTACAATGCAGTGACAACACCAAAAAAACCCTTTTCAAAAATGACGCACAGACATTTTTTGACACAGCGATAAAATACCTACAGAAATGGTTTGACTTTGAAAGTAACAAATTTCAATGCATTACTGTCTTATCCTTAAAACCAAATGTAAAAATTGAATTCCCGTCAATTGAAGAATTAACAAAATTATTTAATATTACTTGCAATACTGACCTTCTATATGAAGATGTCTGTTTATCAAACAAGTTTGTACTGAGTATGACTGAAGCAAATGAGAAAAAAACAATAGATGAGAAATGGATAATATTTTTTAAAGATCATCCTGCTTGCAGTAATTTGTACAAAATCATGGCCCACATACTCTCAATTCCACATTCCAATGCAATTTGTGAGAGAATATTTAGTCTAATGAGTGCAGCCTAGAGTTAAATGAGAGAAACAGATTATTGTTAAAGACTGTGGAAGCTGAATTAATGGTCAAACAAAATTTTAATTACACTTGTAAAGACTTTAGAAAATTTTTATCAACTAAAGATGGTGAATATATTTTGAAACAAGCTAAAAGCTGTGAAAAGTACTTGTAATAACACTGTTGTTATTATATAACTTTGTGGATTTAAATCAAAATATTCATTCAAAGGTGTACTACTGTATTGCTGTTATTGTTGTCATTATTATTGTGTGAGTATTCTGTATATGTAGTTATTTGCATATATATGGTCTGATTATACATGTTTATAATTAGAATGTAACTACAATGTTTACAAGGTATCTAATGAATATGTGACTGTTTGCAATGCATAATAACTGTGATTTTTGCAAATGTTCAAAGTGTACTATTGTACTATTGTTATTATTATTGTTACTGTGTGACTATTATGTATATGTAGTTAATTCCATGTATGTGGTTTGATTATAATTAGAATTTAACTAAAATGTTTAGAAGGTATCTAATCAATATGTGACTGTTTGTAATGTTGTAATGTATAATAACTGTGATTCCTGCTTCAGTACTACTGTATTGTATGTACTTATTTGCATATTTGGTTTGATTAATACATCTAATTAAAAACAGCGACTGTATGCAGTACAAGTCCTTGTCATTCATTTATGTATGAAAGACCTTTTTTTTTTTTTCTTCACTTTGTCCCTCCCTGTCCAATCGGAAATCTGGCAACCCTGGCTTGCTCCAACTTCTAATTACACATCTAACTTAGTCTAAGGCTATTGTTACAACAAAAATCTACAAAAAAGCATCTCCTGTGTAATTAAAACTAATTCCTTATCTGAGTGAAGCTTATTTTTAACCTCTGAGTGTAAAAATAAGAAATACATACCTTGGATCTGGGAGATGACTAAGCAGTGATTCCTGTTCATGTGTTTGGGCCTGTAATTAGCAAGTAGTAGCTATAAAGAAGAAAAGAAGCAAGCTTTCACGCAGCAGAGAAAAATGGACCAAATGGAAACACACACATCTAAGACAAGATTATCTCAAATTGCTTCTCCTGAAAAAGAAACTACCACTAAGAGGCAGAAAATTACCAAATCACAAGCTGAAGCTGCAAAGCATCAAATGAAACCAAAACATGATCCGTCTTTTGACATGGAGGAACTAAAAGCAGCCTTGATGCCTCTGCAAACAGAAATACAATCTTTCTCTTCAAAACTTATAGCGTTTGGCAACAACATAGATCAGATAATAACCAGACTGGATAAAAATGAGGCTAGAATACTGAGCAATGAGACAAAGATAGAATAAATGCAGAAAGCTCATTCCATCACTGAAAGCTCAGTCAAAGAAATACAACAAAAAATGGATTGATCTAGAAGCTAGAGCAAGAAGAAATAATGTATTGATCAGAGGCATCCCAGAAAGATATGAACAATCACAACTAGCTAATGTGGCAAAAGAAATCTTTGATCTCCTTCTTAATAACAAAGAATTATCCCAAGTAATTGTTATTGAAAGAATACATCGAGCTCTGAGAAAATCTCAAACCCTGGATGTCCCCAGACAAATATATATAAGGATTCTAAATGCTTCACATGCTCAAACAATAACTCAAACTGCAAAAAAAAAAATACATTGTATGGAATGGCTGCAAGATAACTTTTGCTCAGGATCTGCCTCTACAGGTAAAACAGTTTAGACAATTTCTATCTCCTTACTACACTTACTTAGTAAGCAAAAATATTAGATTCCAAATGAAATATCCAGCGACTCTGCAATTTCAATACAATGGCTTAAATTCTGCAGTAAAAAATAAAGAAGCAAAAACAGCTTTTCTCAAAGCCTTTAAAGAACTGCCATGAAGTAGTGTGCTTTTACCTAAAAAGCCTCCCAATACAATGAATATATGCTTCCATACACCTGTACACCCTAAATTGTCTCAAACGACAAGATAAAATACTTAAATCACCTTTTTCTATTTAAATCCATTGCTTTCCATTTTGGACATTCTGAATTCAGCTTAAGGAGTATCTCCACACTGTTGTGAATGAACTGCAACACCCAAAATCCTTTGCAACAATGAATCAGAAAGATTAAACATAACTGAGGTCAAATGAACAACTATGGCATCCATCTAGGGTTACCATCTTTCCCTCTTTGAGAGGGACAGTCCCACTTTGGGCAGTTGAGTCCTGTGAAAAAAACTAAAAAAAAAATGGCAAATGTCCTGAGATTTTAAGACAAAATATATTTCTTAAGTTTTCTTTAATAGTTGCATAAAGCAGTTATTTTGTATCTGGAACATATAAACATTATATGACACAGCATAAGCAACTCAAATGCTATAAAAATAAAATTTTATATTAGCAAAAAAGTGAAGTTCTGTCCATTGCACTGGCTGTGGGTATGTTTTGTCCTGCAAAATCTCAAATTTCTACAGAAAATGTCCCACTTTGGGCATTTGAAAAGGTGGCAACCCTACATCCATCTAAGCCCAAAACAATGTTGAAAACCCGCATTTGCGAATAACAATGAAAGCAAGGCTCTCACATTTCAGAAAACCTTTGGATCAGTATTTTCCTGATTAAAAAAAGTGAAGAATCTCGTGCAAATGGTGTCTGGAAGGTAAATCCAGTCTAGAACTAAGTAAAACAGTTTAATGAATTATATACAAATGTAAATATATAAGTTCTTGTTTTCTTTTCTTGTTATTTTTTCTTTCCTGAATACATATAAGCTGGACCAATAAAAATCTTCTGGGTCAGATGCTGCAGCAGCTGCTGCAGCTACAACAAATAGCTAGCCCTTATTAGGAAATGCAAAGTAATGTAGTTGGGTCTGTTTTTTTTATATATTGTTCAAATATGTTTTCTTTAGCTTTCAAATAAGTATGCATAAAAAATGTAAGCATACCAATCTCGAACAGCAGAGACTATGAAAAACTTTTTGATACTGTTTTTTACGATCACAACACTGAATCTTAGATGTATATGTGCTTGATTCATACATAATAAATGGATAATCAGGACTATAAATGTCTTTAACTGTAAACACAGACCCAACAAGTAAAGAACTGCTATACACTAAAAAGGACTGTTCCTGAAGCCATCAAAATAAGGAACATGCAAACAGTGACTGACAAAACTATATTAAGTTAAAATCAGCTGAAAGGGAGTGATGTCACATTTATATTCACACCATCAAATTGTACCAAAAATTCTAATAATTTTGAAATGTTATTTTGTCTCTATATACTTCCATTAATTCTGAAAGAAAGTATTCTGTGTATTATATCTTTCAGATGATTTCTGTGGATTAATGGAATGTAAAGGTCTTACAAAATAAGAAAAAGAAGAATCTATTAATGCACTTAATTTTTAAACCTAAGACAGAAATAACTTTCATTCAAGAAATGCATATGTTGAAAGAACAATGGGAGAAAGATACAAAAAAAAAAAATGGGTGAAATATATTGTTGCCGCTGGTGACAGTATGGCTTCTAGGGGAGTTGCTATAGTAGTTAAAAAATCTTTTCATGGTACTATAATGAAAGGTAGTTATGACCCAAATGGCAGGTGGTGTTATTTTATTTGTGAAATGCCACCATTTAAAAAAACTTTCTTAGTCCTGAATATTTATGCGCCATGATTGCATCAAATAACCTATCTATATGAGATATATAGAATCTTAGAGAACTTTTCTAATTATCTCTATATCATAGGATGTGACTGGAATATGTTACTTAATCTAGAACTTGATAGAACAAATAAGGATAACAAGCAACCTATTCAGCTCACTAGACTAATAGCTGAAATAATGGAAGATTTTAAGTTAGCTGACCCATAGAAATAGTATAATTACTAGTAAATTCACTTATTATTCACCTTACCACAAGTCTTGGTCCAGAATAGATATAATTTTAATATCTGAAGTTCTATTAAATAATACAGTCACCTACAATAGTGAACCTAGAACAATATCAGATCATGTAAAAATAAACATTACAATAAAGTTGGGGAGCTTAATGCAAAGACTCCAAACAGCTATGAACTGGATGTTAAATACTAACTTATTAAAGAATAAAGAAGTTTCACAGAATATCATTGACATTCTCACTCAAGCTAAAGATAACCTAGAAGTAACAGATATACCATATGACATTCAATGGCACGCAACAAAAGCCACTATTAGGGGAATATTCATTTGAAAAGCTGCTCTCTATAAAAAAATTAAACAAAGAAAAAGTCATAACAATAGAATCAAAATTAAAAAATATAGAGTCAGAATTACAAATTAATTATTCACTTGAAAGTCAAATGTTCACACTACAGGGACAATTACGTGAAATTCAAACACAACAGTACTCAATCAATTAAATTAAACTTCTTCACAAATATGCTGACTGGGCTCAATCACCCTCAAAAGTGCTGGCAAGAATCATAAACATTAAAAACCCCCTACCAAAATAAAGTAATTTAATTATAAAACAAATATCTAGATACAGATGAAGAGATTATAGTGGCTTTTGAAGAGATTTACCAAAAACTATATGGCCCCCATGACTAGTTTAATGAATCATTATTTCATTAATTTACCAAAGAGTTACAATTTTCAGTGCTGAATGAAGCACAAATAAATAACCTTAAAGCTCCCTTAGATGTAGAGGAAATCATTGCTGCTGTAAATAAGTTGAAACCGGGTAAATCACCAGGGCCAGATGGATACGTGGCAGAATTTTATAAGACTTTCAAAAAACAATTAGCTCCAATATTACTGAAAGTATATGAATACATAATAAAGTATGGTACCAAAGACCTGTATATCAATAACTCGAAAACTATATTCATACCAAAACTCAAGTCTGAAGCATCAAATCCAAACAATTGCAGGCTGATAGCACTCATAAATGTTGATATCAAAATTCTTTCTAGAGTCCTAGCTAGTAGAATAAAAAAAAACTTACCTCTCATCATATCCTCTGAACAACTAGGTTTTATGAACAACAGACAAATATATGACAATACACTCACCATGGATTCAATCATCAGTTTAAAAGTGAATGATAAATGCCCTAGTTATGCACTGTCAGTAGATGCAACTAAAGCTTTCAACAGAGTAAATATTGATTTTTTATTAAAGATACTCAAGAAATTTAGCATTCCTGAAGACTATATAAACATGGTTAGGGCTTTATACAAAAATGCCATGACAATGCTATTTATAAATAGAAAGCAATCAAAGCCTATTCAGATTGTGAATGGTACAAAATAAGGATGCCCACTATCACCATATCTGTTCAATATATACATAGTACCTCTACTTCTTAAAATATCACAAATAACTTACCACCATCTTATGAATATTTCCAAAATCCCAATAAAATATACAGCTTTTGCTGATGATCTAAACATCTATTTTGAATTCCCTAATACAGATTTGAATAAGATATTAAATTCCATTGAAAAATTCTCAAAAATATCTAATTATGCTATTAAGCCAAATAAATCAGTCATATTCCCTCTGAATACTCTAGGACATAAGGAGTTATATTTCCCTGAAACTGAAATTAAAGTCAATTATAATCTCAAATATCTGGGTATTATGTTCACTCACCTGCAATCTGATACGACTAAAAACAATTTGCTCAAAACCTGGACTAATATCACTGAAGACACTAAAAGATGGTTAAATCTCAATCTATCTCCACTATGTAAGGCGGCTATAGTTAAAATGAATATTCTTCGAAGATTATTGTTTCATTTTAATGCTATTAATCAAAATATACCAAAAAACTTATTTTCCAAACTTGAAACACTACTAGGAAAATGTATTTGGCATCCAAAAAATACAAGAATAAAAAACACTAGATTAATGTTACCCAAACAAAAAGGGGTCTAGGTCTACCTGAGTTCCAAACATACTATAACATTATAAACACTAGTCAAATTATACAAATAGCAACTTTTGAACCATCCAACAAAGCATGGTATCCACTATGGATTAAAATATATTACAATCACATAATCTCATGCAATTTAAATCCTAAAGCAGTACCCTTTCTAAATTCAAAGATGTTAGAGCATTTTAAGGCCCATCCCATAATCATAAGAAACATACTAATATTCCAAAAGCTGGTATCCTCCCTAAATCTTAAGGATACTTTGGTACTAAGACAACCAATACACCTTAATCCTAATATTAAATTAAATAATACTATGATAAACCTGAATCATTATCTAAAAATTAAAAAACATCACTATCAAAAGCCTTTCAATTGAAAATATTAGGCAAAGATTTGAAGTAAATAAAAGTTATAACATCATAATCAACCAATTAATATACCTGATTAACACAATTACTATGAATGTTAAATAGATTACCAAGACACGCAGCTATATCAAAAAAAATTTAACCTGTTACTTTTGAGATCTAAAATGTTATCAAATACTTATAGATTAATAACTAAAATTAGATATCAAGATGCACTTTTATATTCAAAGTTTTAGGAAGAGAAAAATAATAAGATTACTGTTGAACAAAAATCTGCTGCAATTGAAATTACTTTGAAATTAACCCCCCTCAAAAAACTAATTTATACCCAAATTATGATTAATCACAATGCCACTCTTTCTAAGTAAAATTAATCCCTCACACTCTTCTTATTGTACCATATGCCAAAATAGCATTGACGACACCCTTCATATTTTTTGGAGCTGCAAGAATGTTTACAAGCTATAGTGTTCGTTAAGAACCAACTTAGAAAAAAAGGATACACTAAATCTACCCTGTCATGGGAAATGGCAATTTTACATGTATTCCCCACCAAATTTTCCTATGAAAATAAACACATCATAGTCATATTGTATGCAATGATGAAATCATAGATAGCTCAAAACTGGTTAGATAGAAATAAAATCACATGGGAAGAATTTAAAGGGATGGCTATAAAGTACTTATTAGCCAGCAAACTAATTACAAGAAGCCAAAAAAAAATGTTCTACTATCAGAAATATTGGAAAATGCTTATAAAAATCTTGGGACAAAACTGATTTATGAACATGGGACTACACCATCAGTATTACTCTATATAAATAAAGGAAACTAAAGATAACTAGTATTGTAAAATGTTTTACCCACAACATTAGGCAGGTCATGGTAATATATATAAGATGAACATTTAAGGTGACATCAGTGTATATAGTGTACATAGTACATAATATAAAGTAAGTTAGGTAGGCGATAATGTCTTGATGCAAGTGTTTTAATGTCAGATTTCAATATGATGTATATTATCTCTGGGTAGTTTTCTGTTTTACAGCGCAATATGAACAGCTTGATTGTTAGTTAATTCTGCATATTGTTAGTTTCATGTCATGTATATCTTATTAGAACTACTGCAACTTGATATTCCAAGTACCTTGTCCTTGTATTTTTCCGTGTCATTCTTTTCTTGTATTAAAAAAAAGAAGAAAATGCAATAAAAATATGTTTGAAAAAAAGCACTTTAAAAACCTATGCAAGCCCTATAAAAGTAAAATAAACACATTTTTCTTCACAGGAAAAAATGTTTTCGGTTACGTTATACCACTCTTAAACTGACAAATAAAAATGAGTGCTCTATTTAAAAGCATGTTAGTCTTGAGACAATCTGCTAAAACACAGCACTCATAGCTTTAAAATAAATCTCCTGAAGAAGAATGTAATAAATCATCAACAAAATTAAGAAAATGGAAGTTTTTCCGCAAAGGGAACTCATCTGCCCAGCAAAGGAAAGCACAAGCCGACCGTTGATCCTCAAAAGCCTCAGAGGAGCGTATTGTTTAAAAGCAGTAAAGCTCTGAAGGGTTACACTCCCAAATTCATCTTTTAGTCAGCTCAGCTCAAACTGCCTGACAGTTTGGGTGTGTGGAAGGTACCCTGAAGCTTTGGAAGCTGGCTGGCTGTTATATTGTTGGCAGGATATAACCCATATAAGGCTGCTACTGCAGCAGTGATTAATATAATAAACATTATAGCTTAAGGTCCACATAGATGAAACGCATCAATAGAAATAGTTCTGAAAAATGTAAAGAAGCCCCATAACACACAATCTGACTCACAATTAAAAACAATATAATATAAACCCCAATGCAGTATGTAGCACCCAAACACTCCCAAATTTAACCCTAAACCCTAAATCTATTCATAAATGATACAGCTATTGTAAGACTAAAGACAATGACTTCTGCGAGTATTACAGAAAAATATTAAACCAAAGCACTTCAGTGACCTGGCTTTTTGATAATAGAGTCCTAACCCTCCAATTTTATTTCCCACCTGTATGCAGTACTTTCCAGTTTATAAAAGAACACCAGCACCTGTAAAAAAAGGGGAAGTCAGAGATACCTGTTGTGAATACATCAGCAATGTATTAAAACTTAGTATGGGAGATGGAGATAAACTCAGGGTGCCTACCTCAAGCAAAGAAGCCTTCCATTGCTAGAAGAAAACAAAACTAGGTTTGTACATGTTGCATTATATGAAATCAGTGTTACATGCAGTCATGTCTCCACTTTACAGCCAAGGACCAATACCAGAGACCCTTAGTCACAATGCAGGTCTTCACAGACTCAAGTAAGAGGAATAGGAGAATTGGCAATATAGTATAATAAAATATAATATAATACACAATACATGGACATGACAGTAATCCAGCCCTCCAGCAGGGAAACCAGTCTCTTATGCTTGTAGCACATGGAATTTGTAAATACAAGTAATGTAATGGCACACACACTTGCATGATTTAAGCTACATCAGCTTTGCTTTCAGGCTGTATAATACATCAAAACAGGCCACGTTCATATAGGGCTGATGAAAGCTGAAAGTCCACCCTCCAGAACTCAGGCAGTAATATGGGAAATATATTTATTTCATTTCCTCCGAGTTTGGGTGACCTCAGAAGAATCTGATTTAAAGTATAGGGACAAAAACAAAAACTACTGCATTAAATGTCATTAGAAATACCATGATAAATTACTAGGTAGCAATAAGCTTCTCTATGGTAGATTTAGGAACAACAAGTCTAGCTGTAATTACATCAAGTGGGCCCTAATTCACAACCTCTGTGATTTTATCTGCACCATTTGGATGTTACTGCAAATGGTTAGTCTAGCAGAGTATGAAAGGTAGTCATTGACACTTTCATTCATGTTGCAGTATTCAAACATGTGCCCATTAAAAGGAGGATGCTGACATTTGGTTTATAAATTATATGACTCAGCACATAAAGGACTACTGTGGTCTTCTTTAATGCACTGCCTGTGTCTTTTCAGAATTATATAATTTAACCTTGCACTAGGCAGAAAGGCAATAAAATGAGCTAAATCTATGTATGTATTATTTTTGATTAATGTTTTCTCCTCCACTTACCAGACACTGAGCAACCACAGAGATCATTTCTTCAAGCTTAGCATTTCTCCAAGCCTAAAGCAACCCAAGTGGTGAGCATGCAATAGAACATCGTGAGGGGCTTTGTCACCCACTTCTGAGTGATACTATCCTTAAAAGCTAGCTCACATGCTGGTAGATGCCTCAGTCTCATCTCCAGTCTCCAATGGGGATTTTCAGCTGAAGCATGTCTTCTAGAACACACAACCCCCAATCTTACCCCTCAGACTAGAGGCTAATAATCATCATTCTCCTTCCTCTGCAGTTGGCTTTTTCATTACCTGGGCTGCTAAATGAACCTGAGTTATTTGGGCCACAGTCAGTCTCCAACCCTAGGTGATACTGGTTACAGTCAACCTCCATTCCTCTATGCCACAGACTCAGTGTTTGCCAGATACTACTGTATTTAACACTACCCCTCAAAAATGTATCATTATATACAACAGTAATTTTGTGCAAAACATAAGTACTGATTTTTATATGGTTTTGTTATAAATACGTAAAAATCAATTACATTTAGTTTTTGTATTGTCTCCAAATAATGATGAATGGCAAAGAACGCTGAACCCCTGTGTCTTGAGAAGCTCAAAGAACTAGGCAAGGATGCGAAAAAATGATGAATAAAACTTTAATGATCCCAAAATTGGTTAAGCGCTTTCATTCGCACAATGCAAGCTTCATCAGAACTGAAACATATCAGTACGCCAACACAAATTAAAATACACTTTTTTTGGCGCCAAAATTATCAACCAACATAATTTAAAGTGACAGTGCTGATTACATACAACATATACAATAAACGTGAATAATAATAATAAAAACATTATAATATAAAAATTGTATAAAAACTGTGTGATAAATATATAAAAAACTTTATACACAAAGTGTATATATTAAAGCATATATTTGATACTTATATAATCATTAATTCCTGGTTCATTAGCGGCATCCGTGAATAACTGCTACCAGGTTTCTTTGTAAAACAACAAACTTTTAGGGTCGCCCCCTCTAGGATCAATATTAACACTATCAATAATACCAAATTTAAACTTATGGCCATCACCATATTTTTTAATGTGCTTATAAAGCGCATTCTTCTCATTTTTGGTCCTAATACTGTATAAGTGTGCATAAATTTGTTTGTTAAATTTCTGTTCTGTTTTACCAATATAGAATCCAGAACACGCTACACATTTGGCCAGGTATATAACCCATCTAGTATTACAGTTCCCTTGTTTAAATCTAATAATAGTCTTGCTTAAATTGTCCATCAAGCAATAGACACAGCACTAAATGTGGCAGGTGTAATCAATGTTACACAATTTTGGAGGAAGAAAATATTGTTTTGGACAATTTAAGCAAGACTATTATTAGATTTAAACAAGGGAACTGTAATACTAGATGGGTTATATACCTGACCAAATGCGTAGCGTGTTCTGGATTCTATATTGGTAAAACAGAACAGAAATTTAACAAACGAATTTATGCACACTTATACAGTATTAGGACCAAAAATGAGAAGAATGCACTTTATAAGCACATTAAAAAATATGGTGATGGCCATAAGTTTAAATTTGGTATTATTGATAGTGTTAATATTGATCCTAGAGGGGGCGACCCTAAAAGTTTGTTGTTTTACAAAGAAACCTGGTGGCAGTTATTCACGGATGCCGCTAATGAACCAGGAATTAATGATTATATAAGTATCAAATATATGCTTTAATATATACACTTTGTGTATAAAGTTTTTTATATATTTATCACACGGTTTTTATACAATTTTTATATTATAATGTTTTTATTATTATTAATCACGTTTATTGTATATGTTGCATGTAATCAGCACTGTCACTTTAAATTATGTTGGTTGATAATTTTGGCGCCAAAAAAAAGTGTATTTTAATTTGTGTTGGCGTACTGATATGTTTCAGTTCTGATGAAGGTCGCATTGTGCGAGTGAAAGCGCTTAACCAATTTTGGGATCATTAAAGTTTTATTCATCATTTTTTCGCATCCTTGCCGAGTTCTTTGAGCGTCTCAAGACACAGGGGTTCAGCGTTCTTTGCCATTCATCAAGTTATACTTCCACGCTGAAAAAGAATTTCTCTTTGCTGTTCAGTTGTCTCCAAATAAGAAATATAGCCAGTGATGGCTATGACTGAAAACCATTTCCAAAAACATTTGTTTGTGAAAATCTGAGTAGAAATAACCAATGATTTATGGTAAGACTGCATACCATTTCATGCTAACTTTTCATAAATTCTCCGTGGCAGATTTCTAATCATATATTGCTTAACTACAGTAATCAGGAAAACAGCTTTATACAGTAAATAATTTCCATTTGAATATATATATATATATATATATATATATATATATATATATATATATATATATATATATATATATATGGGATCCAGACACATGCTCGACTAGCATATGTCCGAATCACAAAACATCGAACACACATACACGAAAGCGCTTAACATTGACAATCGCTTATGTGTATGTGTGCCTGTTTCGTAGATCAGACTACAGTGTGGGTAAGGGAAAATTCCCTTTTCCCCACTGTAGTGCGATCTCAGAGTGAGAATAATAAAGTAGGGGGGGTGTGAGGGGTGCAGGGGGACAAAGCCCCCCTGCAGAAACATAGATTTTTTTTTTAAGTACACATACACAGAAGCGCTTTTTGATGTTGAGCGCTTTTGTGTATGTGTGTTCAATGTTTTGTGATTTGGACATATGCTAGTCGAGCATGTGTCCTAGACCCATATATATATATATATATATATATATATATATATATATATATATATGTATAAATATGTATATACTGGGGTATCTGCCTGTAAAACAATCCTAGCAAGTCATTAAACCCTGGTGATGCATGTCACTAAGGGAAAAACTAAATCAAGAAAATGGACAATGCTCATTTCACAGGGGTTGGATTTAGCCTGGGTGCTCTCTTCCTCTCAGTTATTCGATCTGTTTAAAAGATCAGAAACCCAGTTATACACAATATACAGGCCTTAAAAATACCTGTAACATATGGGGTACATTTAACTAATTTTGAATAACTGATTAATAATAAGATGTGATACTTGAGCAATGACTTTCAGAATTCACACTGACTACACACCTCAGGGACATGGGAAGCCCATACTTAAGTGTCTCTTTTTTTATTCTGACCATCCTGGCAAACACTGAATTTTTACAGGCCATAAGAGTAGAGAAATATATATGCAAAAGTGATTATTTTTGAAGAAAATAATATTTTCCATTACAAGAAAAATGGGCAATCTGCAATCACCAGGACTTCTCTCATTGCAAGGAAATTCAGCAGAATTCTACAAGCTTTGCGTACAACAAATGATATAGCTGGGATAACTGAAAAAATGTACAGTGAACCAAATTTCTGCTTGCTAAAGGGTAAGAAACCTTGAAGCTGTTTAATACTTTTACTTTATATTCCAGAACTGAAGAAGTTAGACGATGACTATGAATTTGGTAAGGTCTGTGATTCATTAGTAACATACAAAATTTTTTAAGATAGACAGAATAGATGTTATAAAGTGAAGATCTATAGAAAAGAGACATATTCAAACTCCTTTTTGCATTTTTGCTAGGGTTCACCCTTGGTATCAAAAAAAAATCTGTTGTGAAGGGACAGCTCGTAAGAGCAGCCAGAATGTTAACTACTAATTTTGATTTCATGACTGAATGTGCCTTGTTAGTCCAGATGTTTTCAAAGAGAGGCTACCCGGCACCCTTACTCAAAGAATTGATGAATGAAGTTCAAATGAAAAGGAATGTAGGTTATTTCAATGCTATCTTGGGGGGTGGACAATGTACTATGGAAAATGGAGGTACAGTGAGTGATGATATCCAACAAAGTGAAATAGTAAACTATCTCTTGGCCTTTATTACCCCTTATAATATTGATGCAGGCAACATAAAATAAGTCTTGATTAAGAAATGGAGTGTAATAGCATTGGAGGGGTCCTTAGTGAATAAACTAGGCGTTAACCCCAAATTTATTTTTAGAAGATCTCAAAACCTGAAAGGGTTATTAGAATTTAAAATTTTGGGATTGACAAGGCAACAAGGTATGTCTAAATGTGAGGCCTGTGTCTATTGTAAGCATATGGATGTGGGTTATACATATACACTGAAAGGGAGAAAGTATACATGTAAGGGCAAGTAAAACTGTTATTCCAGTACAGTGGGGTATTTAGCCCAGTGCCAGTCTTGTCCTAGGTTTTACATAGGCAATACTGACCGTAAATTAAGAGAGCATGTGTATGAACACTTATATAATATTAGAAAAGGGAGGTTGGAAAGTGCTTTAGCTGAACATGTGATCAATCAGCCAGGCCACTCATTTTTATTCAGAGTGAGAGATCACGTTGAGTATGATGAAAGGGGAGGTTCACAAACCCTAAGACTTGAGCAGTGCGAGTTAATTTGGCAGATTAGAACACATGCCTATAATCAACCAGGATTAAATGATCTGTGTTCTACAGTCTGTGTGCTGAAATTAAAGAGTTTGACTCATTGAATAGTTTATAATTTTATATTATTTGTGTATTTTTGTTTGTGTATGGTTTTAAAAAATGAAGATGGTGAATGTTTTTTCAGAGGGCAGATGGCATTTTAAATGTATTTTAAATGACTTTATATGCATTCAAAATTTTTTCTCAGAAAAGTAATGTGGTCACTTTAAAAGTTTAACATTGCTTGGTCATATGACTTTTACCCTTGATCATGTGATTTTGTATTTGGTGTATCTGATATTGTTGTTCTGTTTGTCTGAAGAAGTTGAGTTATTAAAGTTGACGAAAGCGCTAACATATAAAGAACAGTTTGTTTCCATTTTTTGCCTCTTTTTTTTTTGTTTTATCTAGATCGCTGAGGATAGTTTAGTGTACTGATCACATTATTTTGTGCTTAATCATCTTCTGTATTCCATCATCTGGTTGGATTTTTCAGGTAGTTATTGTGCACTACTGTGGGATACTCAGGATGGTTGTTGTCTCCTGTATTGTCCATTTCTAAGGCTAAACAGTAGAGAAAAGAATGCTAAATTGTCCTTCTCAACCTATAACAGGATCTCTTCTTCCTGGGATGGGCTGGCCTACAGAAAGGAGTAGATATAGCTGGGCAGCATCTTAAAGACCCTCAGACATCAATGTCTACATCTCATCTAAGTCATCAGAGCCCTGCCTGTATAGAGTACCTCCCTACACAGGGGCATTCACAATGGCCAGTCTCAGCTCATCCTTCAAAGAAGAGACCTTAAATCAAGTAGTCTGGTGCAGACATAGTCCTGGTGCTGCTGATATGTCAAAGCAGTGCAATCAAAATTTCCACAGGTTATGTGGAAAATGGTTTACCATCAAAATGTTGAAATGCATTTGCGCAAGTATTCGGAATGCAGAACTTAAATGTCAAAAGTTGAAATAATTTTTCCCCCTAATGTTGAACATGGTAAAATTGAAGTTCGACATTTGCTATTTCTGGGAGTTTTGCATGAAAACCCATTTGCAGTCCAGAATGTAAAACCAGAATAGAGTTTTGGCATTGCAGACTCGGTAAAACAATTTTCGATATTACAAAACCTTGAAATCAGTCTTTTGCAGAAGTGTCAGTCAAACAGATGAGTTTCAACATTTTGATGGTAAACCACGGAAAGCAACTGAAGAAACCATGGTAAATGCTTTAGTCAAACTCTCCTTTTCTCCAAAATCACAAATCTCTGAAAACGTCACTGCCTGATTCACAAGAGAAGACTAGAACTGTGAATTAAGGGTTCTGATGTCCAAAGAAACAAAAGATAAGTTCTTGTTGGCTATTATGTACAAATGTACAGATTACTCATGTGAATGCAAACTGACAAGGTATTAATGTCTCTGTGACCTATACTGTACTGCAGGGTGCACTGAAGTGTATGATTCGTTATACTTAGACAGAAAGTCACTTCTCTCCATTGGATTTATAGATGGCATCCACCTTTTGTGGAGCAGTAGAACAGGAATTCAACTGCTTCCAGATCATAAAATTGACAGAAAACTATGTGAAGAATAACCCCAGAGTGTCCTCACTCTTCATTATTTAGTACTGAAAAAGTCAAGGAGTGTCTCCAAATGAGTGCTTATTTCTAGGAGCCAATAACAGACAGACAGTTGTCTCATTATCCCTGTCTGTTTCTAAAGGATGGGCCTCAGTATCTGTGTCCTCAAACAGCCTTTCAGGGTGATACTTAGAAAAATGGAGTCACATCCTACTTCTGACTGAAGGTCTGTTGTTGCTGTGTGTGATAGGGTGGGAGTAAACAACAGGTGAATACTAGGTATGAGAAAATATACTGCCAGATTTGTACATGTCAAATGAGAGAAAATGGGCTTTAGAACCTGCCTAAAAGACTTGTTTACGTCTTGAGTTGCTCTCCCTAGGTCTGTTCCCAGGGCCATTAGGTCAGGTCCTATAAGACAATAAACAGTATCCTAATGTGTGACTTCACTAGGGAGACCACAGCAGTCTCCAGGGTTTTTGCATCTGAGTCTTGCTTGGTTTAGTAGAATCTTTCATCCAAACTTTAGCTGCTGAATCCTCAATGTAGGATTTTCAGAACTTGCTCTGCATTAGCAATATTGCATCCTTCTACCTTTACCTCTAGATGTCTAAGTCTGACAAGGTGGACCTTGCAAACATTTGCAGATTATCGCAAAGCACCATTTCAGTTACCACCATCATAGGCCTGGAGAGTCAAAAGAATAATTCCTTGGAAGAGGAGGGACAACAAACTTCAAGCAATGGAGTAGGGCTCCATCTTCAAAGTGCTTTGTAGGAGGAGGCTTTGGCTGATTCCTTGACATCTGGTCCATTATTTTCTTCCTGCAACATGTCCTACCTTGGACTATACAACACAGCCATCTAATGAGCCCCACACTGGCTGCTCCACAGGGCTTACATCCTATGACAGAGAAGGCAGGCCTCAAGCTTGTCATTACTTATGTGAATCCTAACAGCTGTAATGAATCAGTGGCACCTGTGAAATGTCTACATATTGTGCTCCTGAGCAAAGAAATAAAAACTGGACCAGTAAGGCTCCTAACTGGTGTCTTGGTGGACACATTAAGGCTTTGGAGCATTTGTCCTGAAATCAAATAACTTTCTTATGACAAACATTAGGACTGATATTCAACAGTGAATGAGAGAAAGAAGTGTTAAGTTCAGGACTGGATGTACCCTCTTTGCGCAATCTGTTTATTCATGAGAAGTGTCAGATTGACCTTATCTAACCATGTCAGCAACAGAATGTAAGAATAATTTTGCAAGAGTGGGATATCTGAAGAGAAAATAACAGTAACCCACAGATTTGCACTTCTATATTCTTCAGAAGGTGTCTATTGTAAAGGATCTTAGATTCAGAAGAACCGGAGGCAAATAAATGAGAGTTCACTTGCAACAGTGTACTACAGTATATGGTCACAATGCAAGTGCTGGTTGATTAGTGCAGTCAATTCCTCTTTCACAAAAATTCAAAATATAGTAAGTACACATCATGTAGGAGCTTCTTGAAATTGTTCTCTAGTTCATAGAAGTAAACATCTGTGACAAGGCCATCCCATAATTTGTCCAGGCAGTCTTTTGCCAAGATAACCACTTGATGGTGGATGAAATTTAAGACCCCATCTGCTAAAGGTGTTATATTTTCTTGGGAGCTATAGATAACAAATTCTAAAAGTTGATCTTTCATTAGAAGTATGGCCTATTACAGAAAAAACAGACAGAATGAGTAGAATGATGAATCTCAGGGCTTTCACACAGAACAAGAATTACACCATGGCATAAGTTGAATTACAAAAACAGAAACATCCTCAGTATCTTAAGACATCATTGCATATGCATAGGTACAAAGGAAATGTATAATCAACTTAGATAAAGTTAAACCATAAAGGAATTTATGAATTACTGATTAGTGAACTAGTAACACAATATTAATGAAGAACTATTTTAAAGATAAAAGAAAAAAAGTCCAACATGTATGACACCTTTATTATTAACAATATCATCTTAGTAACTGTATAATACCACATTAAAGCAAAAAGTTCACATTCGGAATTCTTTAACTGTTCACTAATACAAAATCCTCATAATGAAAAGTAACATATGGTAGTATGTGTCAATGAAATGGTAAGGATCACTATATTATTAGAATATAACCAACTGACCCCCAACAAAATATGACATTCCCTCAAACACTACTAACTCTGGCTGTCACATACATGGGATTTGGGAAGAGATTTCACTTCCTGCTGAAATGTTTAAATTAGGATGATTCTACAAGCTACAATCCCAAATTTAATTTTAGTTTGTGTTTGTGTTTTACTGCTGTCTACATACAGGCCTTTTTACATCCCTATATTATTCTTATTTTTCTTTATAAAAAGGGAATTGTGTATGCTGATAACAAAACTCAGTAACCTGTAGAACAAAGTTACAGCATAAAGGCAACTACAGCAAACCAGTCAGTTACAATGAAGCTCTTGTATGTTTATATCCTTCATTAATTACAAAAGCACACACCTAGTTGCACATGTATCACTTCTAGTTTAGTATACACAAGGTATATTACTAAATGGTCAGATACTATGAATAAGAGTTGTAGCAGACATTTTCTATTCAGTGTGATAAAGGCTACCCAATGGCACTCTGCATAGGTCACTGATGGAGTCTTTACTGCTTTGGTATGAATCCTTTATTCAGTGTAAGGCTCACAGCTATGGTAAGAATCCTTTTTTCATTGTAAGGCTCACTGGTCTGGTAGGAATCCTGATATGTAGCAGCTCTGCTATGGCATTAACAAATCCTGATCTTGAAAGGTAAATTATGTCAGTGTGTGTCACTGAAAAGACATTATAACAGCATTGCACTGAATTCAAAACACAGCAAAAAATGACATTCTCCATATGCACATATGCACCTAAAGGAATTGGCTACAGAATTAGGAAGGAAAACCCTGAACTTGCAGCACTGTAGTGACAAAGTCTGTCCTCCATATGCCAAGAAATTTCAGTTTGTAATGTACAGAAAACATAAGCATGGGCATTTGTTGCTGTTTCACTAGGGTTTTATGCTTAGACATTCCAGAAAAAAGTTTACTGCAGTAGAAGTTACTATTGTTAACTGTGCACTAATTTGATCTTGTAAAGTTTCAATATGGTGGTCATAACAAAAGACAATGCAGGCTTCAAATAATCTGGACAGAATTTCTAAAGAATTAGGTCTTAATTGCTGGCCTAGAATGAAGAATACAAAAAGACACCCCCGGATTTACTAATCTTCTGTGTAAGACTAGATTAGTCTTGCATGGAAGCGCCAGTGTAAGAGTATGATGGCAGCGTGCCATGCATATTAATGAGGACGCGTTGCCTCAACTCTAAAGCTTACATGGATCGTGGACGAGTTTAGGGGATGTGTCGGACTGCAGAGCAGTCCAAAAATCCACACCCCAGCAATGAAGAAATGCCGCAACCTTCAGTTACATGAGTGAGTCCGCTCACATGTGTGCAATGTAATACTACACTCCCCCATATGTTAAACAACTTACAAAATAAAAAATACATTTTTTTTTCTTCCGATATAGCTGCCCGTAGTTGCGTGGGTTTGCGCGGGTTTGCCCATTGCATAGCTAAAGTTAGCTGCTTAGACACCAGAAGAGGATAATAAGAAAGTTATATGCAAATTAAGCAACATAGTGATAGCATAGTGGTTAGAGCCTTCGCCCAAAGAGAAGGCATTCCCGGTTCAAGTCCCACTACCGCACGTTCCATTTTCTGTGGGAAATCTGTATAAAAAAATATTTCCTGACATTTTTTATGTATAAGTTTTGCAAAAAGCATTGAAATGTTAAATGTAGTAGTGAACAAATTATATATCTATGAAGATGAAATGTTTATGCATTCTGAGGCGTGAGTACCCTATTTTAAGCAATATAAAGCACTGCTAAGCACATTTTACCAGTATTGAGCATATTTAAATACAATTGCGTGTAGCTACGCACCATGCTAACCAGCGCAACGTCTTTGCGCGTCAATGCGCTAACCAGCACGTCGGGCAATGTCAGGCAAAGTTGAGCAAATTCGGTTAAACATGCTCACACTTGCTTTACTGTTCCTTAACCAGTCAGGTCTGCCCAACAGGAAAATAAAAAGCAGTGACAGGGCTTGAACTCAGGATACTGTGCACTATAGTCACAGTACTTAACCACTAAGCCATGACAGCATTTTACAAACATGCACTTTCAACAGACACATATCTGTCAAAGGAATTTTAAACATCACCAGCATCAGCTAAGGAGGCGTGCCCACAGCTGAGCTTTTCCAAAACTGGCCAATCACAAATAAGTGCGGGAAATAAGGCATATTTAAGCTCCAGAGGCGGGAATACTTGCTATAACTGGTTGTAGCTTCCTTCTGCAGTCAGCATGGCTGGCGTTGGTGAAGACACTCAATTTAGAGTGCAATGCTGGGGCATCCAGGAGTCTAAAATTATGGTTTGGCTCCTCATCCACAAACATGAGAAAAGACTCCTGCAGGGCCAGTACCAGGGTACCCAACATAAAACAGAGGCCTGGAACAATCTTGCCCATGATCTCACCAGTGCCAGGTCAGGCACCATTATTCTGACCTGAAGCGGCGTAGGGGGGATGAACTGGACTGGTGGATCCAGGAATCCCATACAATGCCTAATGCCCCAGTACTGAGTAAGTAGCCATTGTATTAAGTAGTTAAGAATTGCTATGCTTGTCTATACTATGAATATGTATGTCTCAATTTCACTGCATTTACTTCACAGCTGCAGGTGACCAGGCTATGAACCTGCAAGCCCATGAAGATAGGCTGCAAAGGCTGCATCATGAGGCAGGTTAGTAATTAGTCTGCATGTACTGTTATATAAAATAAATGAGAGAGCCTTCAAAAAGTCTTTTAACCCAATAAATAAAGGTGTAATAATCCTTTAATAAATGTATGATTCATGGAGTGCATCTGTGTCATTTTCTTTGATATGTTGTTGTATTGTTGCATTCTACAAATAGTGCTGTTGTATTAAGCAGTGTCACCCCACACTTGGGTAGGCCCATATAACGTGGATGAAGGGAGTGCCAAGTAGCTTGCATGCATATGTACAGCCCTTAACTGTTGGTTCATGGCCAGCATGTACAGGTTAATCTGGCACATGAGTAGCTTGGTATTGTGTTCCCCAGAAATGTCAGTGTGCTGCCAGAAATGTAGGGAGCTGTTAACATATAACTGATACTTTCACCTGAACATATCTAGATAATTATATGAAAGTAGACCTGTCAGTGTACCATCTTAGCAGTAGTGTGTGTGAACAACTCTGAAAATATGTTGCAGTAACATCTGCATCTTGGACAGTTTGTATGTAAGATACAGCTCATGTATATAATGATCTAGCAAAATCCAATTGCACAATATAAGGACATTGGGTAGTGTAATAATACATGTAAGGGACATATAACTGCAGTTAATAGGAATGTAGTGAAAACTAGAAAGATATATAAGCTGTTAATTGAGCTATCTTTTTCCACCCTACTGTATGTGCATAAAAAATGCAATTCCACACCTCAATTGGTATGTCTAATCTCAAAACATTTGTTGGGACATATGTCCTATTGGTTTATAAATATTTGCATTTATTTCTATGTATGTGCCCTGTTCAAATACCACAATATTGGTGGTCTGTTGCCATCAATTAAACCTGCATGCTGTTGTAATGTCCACTATTGTTCTATATATGCATGTGTCATGCTTGCTTTTCAACTGTTGAAAATCTGGTGTGTTGGGTTAATGGGAATACTTCTGCATGCTTTTATAACTAATTGGGAATGCTGTTGACTGTTACTAACCCATATCTTTATTAAACTCTCCAAAACATAGTTCGTATGGGTAGGCCGGTCCCAGCGGACCCACCTATCCCACCTCAGCTGGCCATGGCACCTGGCACCAGCTGATCCGGTGCCCAGCCTGGGACCTCTTCCTCCATTGGCCCTGTGCCACCTTCGGGTGGAAGCACTGCAGGGGATGGGGCTTGGCCCCCCTGTGCAAGCGTGGGCAGAGAGGCACCTATCACCCTTCGTAGGATCCGGGCTGTGGTGCATAGAAAGATTGAATGTTCTGTTGCAGAACCTCTATGCCAGCTTGAGGCCTGAGTGGCACAACTGACGGGTCAGCCTGCCCCTCCTACACAGCCCCCAGCACAGCCACCTTCTGGGTCGTGAAGGTGCAGTGGTGACTGCCCATGGGTGGGGACCTCAGTCCCACTGTTTCCATCTGGGAGCTCATGGGCTTGCGATTTCCCAACATCCCTCCCCATCAAAGATGTTCACCAACCACATGTGTCATATGCCACCCCTGTATGAGTCTTGTTTGTCTTGTCTGTTTACCTCCCCAACCTACCTCCCCAAATATACCTACTTCCCCTACCCCACATTCCACTCTCAACTGAAACAAAAAGGGCAATCTGCTCCCAAAAAAAATAAATCATGCCCCATACATAGCTGCCCATTTTGCACACATGTCCACTGGACACATGAAATGTTATTTAATTGGCACTATAACATACTTTGTTGTCCTCACCCCTCTCTCAGGGGTTGAAGGGTTCATATCTACCTCCAAATTTATTGCATATGCACAGATGTTGCTGTTGAAGAAATGGGCAGCTATGGATCTTCCCTACACCTGTCCTGCACATCCCAAGCTATTTTCCATACTGTATTTCCCTCTTTGTGACCCTTTTTCACCACTTTCCTATCTCTCCATTTTTCTTTTCTTTCAAAGAAATTAGCACGGGGGTGAGCGGGAGGAAGCACTATTAAGCAGTAGTTAGCAGGTTTGTGAGGGTTTGCGCTTGGCTAAGCAATGTGCAGCATTGCACAAACCTGCTTACAACAGCTTAAAAGTACCTTAGTCACTCTGTATGTGAGGGCCCTTGTTCTGCTCAGGAACAAAATAAAACACCTCTGTAAGTCTCGAACCCCAGACCTTGCACACACTACACAACATGAAGTACCACTAAGCCACAGTAGATATACATCAAGTTGGTGCTTAAATAATTATATCATGCATCAGAATGAGTGAATGTAAAGGAAAATAATTCAGAATACCATGCCACACAACTTGTTCTGTGGATGTTGACCAACAGTTGTGGGATTACATTACATGACTGTGATAAGAAAAGCAGCCATTCTAGCAGGAAATAATGTTACACCATCACCTTACAACCCCACACAGTATCACAGCAAGACAAACACTGGCATATCTGTTTAGGGCAGAGGCCATACCTCTCAACTGTCCCTAATTTTCAGGAACGTCCCTGATTTTGACCCAAATTTTAGCTCTGTCCCTCTGAATCCCTCCTAAAACTGCTGACTTTGGGCAGAAAGGTGGTGAATTACACTTAATGAATAATGACAATATTTAAGAGTTAGTCACTTCTTTTACTTCAGAAAAGGTGTATTAATTCATATGCTCTGATTCTCTCAATGTTTCAACTTAATGGCACTAATATTTTAAAGGCGTCCCTGATTGTCCCCGTGTTTTTCTTGACTTTTCCCTGATTCTGTTCAAATATGTACCTGATTGGTTGAGAGGTCTGGCAGAGGCAGAAACACAGATGCATATTAGCCTTTCTGCTGTTACACACTGTGCAAATAGCTTTGGAAGGAGTTTTGGAAACATACCCTTATGTAGGAATAAAACACTTAAATACAAATGGCTGTTGCCATGTACTGGTAGCAACCAACTGTAAGAATGCCATTGCTCTATTGCTGAAAAGACCTGTGTGGTGCACAGACAAAAAATAACAGGCTATTCTCTGGCTATCATGTGGATAGGTCCACAGTTGGGAGTTATGCAGACAGACTACATGCCTTGATAAACTAACAAGTACACAGCAACCCTGTAAGACCAGCAAGATAAAATCCACACAATACTACTTACGCTCTCTGTACTTCTGCAACCTTACCAGAATGTAGAATATACCTGTGTGTGCAGGGTCTACCAAGGATGTAGGTAAGCATACTCACTGTACTGAAATATAGCAGCTCATGCTAATACCAACACTACAAAAGCACAAACTGTTTAGAACTGTGTAAATGAATATTCACAGCATAGCAGTTCACAAACAATTCTTGTGCCAAAGGAATACATCTCTATAACTAGCTTTGTATGGCAGTTAATTGTAACAGGTGAAAAGAAAGTACATCTTTCCATGTATCTTGAGTTAACATTTTGAGGGGTGAGTACATTTCTACACTGACAAGTGGATACTGAAAGCAGCAACATTAGGTCAGAGTACAAAATGTAAATCTCTGTACACCCCTGGCTTCTGATATAACAACTATACCAACCTTCTGTCTTAAACAATGATGTCCACACCAAACAAGGATGATCTCCATCTTGGAAAGCTGATAGGGCCACACCTACATGAGTCAGCAGTTTATAGTACTGGGTTTCTATGACAGTGATTACTTCAATTACTACACAGCAGGCTGCATGCAATTAGCAAATGGTGGGCACTAATTGGTGCAGAGGCCATCACATGCTCATGTGCAATTCGTACAAAAGCAGGCTGCAATCTCTGCCAGCAAACTCAATCACTCTATTGCAGAGACTGACAGAGAGAGAAAGAGAGAAAAGGAAAAATAAATATTACCAAATTATACAAAGGAAAGGTATCTGACACATATGTATTTACTGGCATGTAGTAGATGTTATTGAAGAATAGTCTGCATAATGTGAAACATTCATATGTGGCAGCAGTACATCTTTCTGCACAGATGTTCTGCTTAGCTACTGCTATGGACAATACTGTGTGTATCTGTGGGCAGTGGGACATACCTGTAAAATGTGTAGCTCAGCATTAAATGTCAAAGATCTGATCCATGTCATCTGTGTTCTGTGCAGTAGTGTGGCTAATGGCTGTTGGGGGAATTAGTGCTTACATTATATAAACATGGGTGTGACAGAACAACACATGCATGATAGTCATATTAAAGTGTAGCTTAGCATTGGCAACTGCTGTAGCAGTCTAGTATGCTTATCTAGCATCTATTGCCATATATACCCTCCTAATGTTAGTTTGTGTTCATATGTGACACCTGTTTGTGTTGCAGCAAGGCCCAACAGTTCAGCTGTGAGGTCCAGGGACTTACAACAGTGTGGAACCTGTGTGTGTATGCCACACACATACAGAGAAATATATATGTGTCATATATATTCACATCTGTATATGTGCATAGAGCAGGGGACATATTGCAACTGTTTGCGAAGGGGGTAGATATATATGTTGGTGAAGGTTAGTATGCGCATATTTGTATGTAAACACTGTGGGTGGTTCATTCAGTTCACAATATTGAAGCCAGTAAGGCCTGCTAAAGCTACTTGGGCTGTGAACACCTTCAATGCATTTATCCCAAGACTGTGCAATGTTATTACATTACTGTACACCTTACATCCTTTGTATAATTGATATTCTCACTATGAAAGGTGAAATGTATATGTGTATATATATATATATATATATATATGTGTGTGTGTGTGTGTGTATATGTAGACAAATGGATGCGTATATGTATGTATATCTATATATATATATATATATATATATATATATATATATATATATATATATATACTCATACACACCTACATCTACTTGTTGCAATAGATTCTCTGTACTGTTGACTGACTGTGATGGTCAATATGTTTGTGAATACGTCAAAGATATGTATCTGTGGGATAGCTTAGTGGGAAACTGTTTATGTTATGGTATTCTGGGTCCTTGCTTTGATGCTAGCAAAAGCTGTGTATTCTGTTGATAGGCAGAACAAGTGCTATTGCATACAGTGTGATTAAGTCCCTTGGTTTTAACTAGGGTGGGTCATTGGAGGCTAAAGCACTACATCTATGATTATTGATTGGTACTGATGTTGAATGTAAATCCTGTGTGTACTGTAGTACTAATTAAAGCTCTGGCCCTGTACAGCAAAGTATGGTGTATGTTCACATTGCTTGCATCCACTGTTTTGTGTGGTCCCTGTATTCATCACAGATTACATTTCTCAAGATTAAGGTTGTGTAAGTACTGACACACAGTACTGTATAGTATACACTGAAAGCTTATCTGGGTTGTCATACCTTTGTGTCCTGTAATTATGTCTGACATGTGTGGGTATGTCTGTAACATGTCCTTTGACATATGTGCGGTAATACATATAACTGTGTATCTAGCAACATTCATAGTGTACTACAGCAGTATGTGACCTATATTCCCAATTGTGCACATATTTTGGCCATGGGTTTGGCATTAACAAGTTGTGTGGTATAATATTAATACATTTACTGGACCTTACATTGATTGTGATGGATGATATATTTCTTTACACATCAGCTTGATGTATACCTGCTGTGGCTAGGTGGTGCATCGTGTTGCATACAGTGTGCCAGGTACTCTTGTATAGTCTTATATAATGATTTTATTTTGTTGCTGTGCAGAACATGGTTCATTGGCTAGAGAGTGAGCAAGGCACTTTCAAGCAGTTGTGCGGTGAGCAGTGATAACTGGCAGTTACAGTGTTTCACTCTCGGTTAGCTTATAGGTTGCTAAACTTCCATAAGCTGTGCTTACCCTTCTGAAAACCCACTTGCAAATGCTGAAATGTGCCTTATTCTATCTGTCGCCGCAGACCTTTGTTTTGGTTAGTAACAAAATAAAAAGCATTTACTAGGAAAAAACCCATAACCATTCACATCACAGCATACATGATTTGCCACTAAGCCATCTCAGATATACATATAATTTATGTATTCACAAACATAACATCCACATATATATAAATATATATATATACATATATATATATATATATATATATATACATATATATAAATATATATATTATATATATTATATATATATATATATATATATATATATATATATATATATATATATATATATATATATATATATATATATATAGCAGTTCAGTGATATCTGTATTGTATAATGTTAAATGTGCCATATGACTTGCTCAGACATATTTTTGTATTTATGTCTTCCAGGGATCATGGCCCACCACAGGAACCCAAGTTACAGTAGGGCTGAAGATGATATCATTACTAGCATCATGATTCAGCACTACCGTGTGCTTTTTTCATGAACCAGCCAGGACCAGCAGGAGCGTACTGCAATGCGACAAGATCTTGTCCACAGGGTCAATGAGGTAGGCCTGCATAACCGGACATATGAGCAGGTACGCCACCACTGCATTGATCTTCTCTGACATGTCTGTCAGCATGCCGCTGATGTGCGTACAGAACAGCTTGCAACAGGGGGTGGTGTTAGCATCCATCCCCCTCTCACCAGAGTGGAGGAGTTGCTCATGAGTCTGGTGGCACCTGCCCAACAACAACAGCAGCAGACATACACCATAATGGAGGTTGGAGCCACCCAGAAAGCACACATGGAGCATGCAGATAACATGGCACATCTGTAGACTACTGTTATCTGTATTGGTAGATCATGCATATGTGAGATGTGGAGTGTGTTATTCAAAGATGTGATGTGGAGCTTGTTGTTGTGCAATACTGATCATTTGGAACATAAGCTGTAGCCTTGTGAATGTAAACTGTTGTTGTACTGCAAGATTGCAAACACACAATAGCAATGCCACAGTTGTGGCCACTGACAAACTGTCTCATCGCTATGTAGGTACCTCTGGGGTGACGTCAAGGCAGCGGACAGATGCTGGTTAGTGTGTTCTACATTTATTATTGGAAATAAAAAGTGCATGTCATAGTTACAGTGTAGGCTATGTACACATGTAACACACCTACCCATAATGCATGCTGTGCATGTTTGCTGTAAGAGCATGCACATCTCACTAATGTGATTAGCAGCCTCAAGTACATGCAATACCCAGACCATCTCAAACAAATGTGGCTAGACTGTAGTGACCATTGGATAGGCACAGTTGATAGTCAACATGCACATAACATACACATCTATGTCATATACAGAGCATTTTAACATGCTACACATAAAGGATTCACAAACCCTCTGTAATCACACACTCCAGTATCCAAAATCTCATCCACCCATTACACAGAATATACCTGAGGGGTAGAGGCCTATCCTGGGGCATTTAAACACTCTGCAACACACTAGACATTCATGGCAGGGAATGCACCTTATTGGCCTCCTTACAAAATCACATAACAACTGGTTGTGAAATGGTGAATTTAGCCAAGGTAGTACAGTTCTGGCACAGCATAGTTTGTGCTGGTTTGTGAAACATTTGTAGCCTTGAGTGACCACCTGATCCCTCATGATGATGGCCTATGTTACTATACCCCATCCAGTTATTGTAACCACAGTACTACACGTAGCTGTCATTGCTACATACCATAATGATGCGTGTCTGCACACACATGCACTTCTAAACAGTATGCATACCAATCACCATTTGCACAACTGACCCATATATGTCTTGTGATGCTATTGAGTGGCTAGGTCATATGACACACATTGGGTATGTGTAGTGTTTAAATATGCAGTCGTGTTTTAGCATGCCATGTCATGGATGAGACTGGCATGTCCACAATATGATTTACACTCACCATAAGTACCATACATTGGGTATGTGGCTGAATGGTATTCTATCAGTTATCTATGCACTACTGATGATGTTGTGTGAATACTCATCATGCATGTGCTAAAAACGTGCCCACAATTAACATGTGTCCACAATTATTTGCTAAAGACACAGAGGCTGTAATCAGCATTGGATACCTATCTGATACACAGATACACATCCAGCAATGGTATGTACACCTGTGAGTTATGGTGCACAGTACATCACAGGGTTATGAATACCTGCCCATCAATGTTGTGTCCATGTATGCATTGTGCTGCAGGAGGAGGGACATCACCGAATAACAAAACACATGCATCAAAGCCATGTATACTGTTAGTAACAAGGATTGACTTCACTTGCACTGCATGCAGTTGAGCAACACATGTCCTGCATGCTGACAGGTGTGATATGACTGTTTTGCTTGTGATACTGTACTCCACCATCACCTGCTATTGTGTATGTTCTGTGATTGCTGGTGTTGTGTTTGTCTGCTTTTGGGAGGAGTGTAGTTTTGTGTGTGTGCATGTGTGCACGTGTGCATGTATGCCTGAAGTCATGTTCGGGTCTTAAAGTGTGTTTCCTGTTTTCCTCTCACAGGTGGCAAGGTGGGGCTGGTTCAGTACAGCAGGGAACCTGATGTCACTGAGACAGACAGTGATCATGAGGATAAGTGTGTTGAGGCACAGGCAGGTTTGTCAGAGTCTGTTACTGGGCCACCAGTTGACAGTACACAAGTCTCCACCCCATCCATGCACACAGTCATATTGCTTGTACATCCATCATCACCATTGCCCTTAGCTGAGGGACAGTGTATGGGTGGCACTGGCTAGGACATTGTGGTATCTATGGCACATGTATCAGGACACAGCAGCCATATCCAGATGTATGGAATGGTACCACATAGGCAGATGCTCAGAGGTTCTCGTCAGAGCACTGCTGGTCATCATGCCCCTGGCAGATGTGCCACACCTCTTTCTACCACACGCATGTTCCAGGCTGTCATGGAGGCACAGACACGAGGGCACAGAGGGCTTATTACACCTCTGTAAATGACAGTATCCATGACCTAGCAGGTGCCATACGTAACTACATTGAGGTCATTGATAGACGTTGGGGTGAGACATTGAATGTCCTCCACAGTGTCATGTCCATGTGTCAGGACATTGCGGGACAGTTGAGACATCAACTTGGATGTTTGCCAGCAACATCACCAGCTGGAGGTCACCGTGGATGTCCAGCAAGTCACAGCTGCTCCTGTAGTGCCAGTACCAGCCCCAGGAATGTTGGGGGTGCCTGTCCATAGACCGTCCTAGCAGACCACGTGTACATGGCTCTGGCCAGTCCCAGCAGGGACCTGGATCCAGTGGACATTTGTCAACCTCTGAGGATAGTACCCTATCTGGATTAGTACCTGATACTGTGTGTAGCACCCCTGCCAGGCACAGGTCCCATATCTGTGGCCAGAGATGGTGAGCTGTAAAGCCTGCCAGGTACAGTCTGTAGCCATCTCACAAACCCCCGTATATGGCAGTCACATGCTGGAACTGTGTGCATGCAGACACACACACATAAACCAGAAACCTAGGGCAAACACATACCCCACACATGACATTAACATTGGCCCATAACAGTACTCATGGCCCTCACACACACACTCACACACATGTGTCGATTGCATGGCTCAGTGTAGGCCTCTGGCAAACCAACAGCACACCCTGTGCATATGATGAAACCTGTGCCACCTCCTATCATCTGCAAAATTGATGCAGGAACAGGCTAACATGGTGCTAATGCACAGGATGACTTTAATAAAGTATAGCAATGGTTGGATGTGTAGCATATTGTCAGCAGTAAAGTGTAATGATATCCTTGAAGGTGTAGCTGAGCAGGCATGATGCATTAAAGCTGTAATTAGCAATGTTGTATTGTTTTCACCAGTGTTTATTCCAATTGTGTTTTGTTTGCCCATGTGCCACTTGGCTGATGTATGTAGTTGTTTCAGCATGCGTTATACAGTGGACAGTAAGTGTGGGGTGTGTGCAACACAGATTTGCAGGTGTCCAATTGTGAACATGGTGGAGGTGCACTGTCTGCATGTACATGCATATTGGACACATGGGCAGGGTGACATGCCCTGTACTGGCCAGTGTTAACACTCCATAGTTTCTATTGGTGGCCAGTATGCATTGTACTACACACATTTTGGAACTTGAGTACGCATGTGTGTGTATGACATGGGTTGACACTGTGCTGTGGGTGATGCTGTTGTTGCTATCTGTCATTGGTTTGCATTACTAAGGTTAACACTGTCCCAGCTGCATAATCCTTTATTAATGCACACTGTTCACCAACAGCATTGCATGGACTGTGCTATCACAAACCCAAGCAATTCTCACTTATACAGTAAAAGTGCATTAGTCTCATGGACCCCTGCCATAAACTAAATGTATAATAGAAGGTGTGAAGTTGTACCAAAAAAGAGTTACATAGAAGGGATAACCTCTCTGGTCAGTATCATTGGGAAAATGCAAGCCCTCATTAATCATACAAGGCAAACTTCAAAATACAAATTCTCAAGGATTCCAGAGACAACACTAAAGCTTTCTTTAGTGTTGTTTATAATCTACAGGGGAAATCTCAGATCGGGTTACAGTTAATGTAAATGGTTACAAAGTACACTTATCTGACTGACATTACCAATATCTTGTCAGACAGTTTGAATGCGGATTTCACCACCCTGTCATTACACAAGGGCCACATTTCCAGACCTGAAGAATGTAAAACCTGATGATTCATAGACACTCTAGTTAAAACATCTCTTTACCAAAGTCCAAACCACAGTGGCAATGGTACTGGACAGTGTCCCTGGCTGTGTCATACACAAGCTGACATATGAAGTCACCACTCACCTAAACACTCTGTTCAAATGCAGCCTCTATACAGGTTACATACTTGTGGAATGACGCACGGTAATGGTGTTCACAGTCCACAAGGGTTGAGCTACAACTTCTTCTTTTCCTTTTGGATGCTCCCATTAGGGGTCGCCACAGTAGATCATTTGTTTCCATTTCTTCCTGCCCTCTGCATCTTGCGCTGTCACACCATCAACCCGCATGTCCTCTCTCACAACAGCAATAAACCTCATCTTAGGCATTCCTCTTTTCCTGTTACCTGGCGGCTTCATCCTTAGCATCTATTTCACAATATACTCTGCATCCCTCCTCAGCACATGTACAAACCAATGTAATCCTGTCTATCTGGCTTAGTCTACTAACCTTCAAACCTGGGCTGACCCTCTAATATACTTATTCCTAATCCTGTCCACCCTCGTCACACCTAGTGCAAATGTTAACATAAATTGATTAAGGGTAGAGCTACAACAGATCCTGGAAACTCTCACCCTATAAGCCAGACAAATGTTATCTGGAAGGCTATGGAGCACAGCATTATGGAACTCATTAACAGAGACATTATGAACCTGCAAACACTGCACCATACCCACTTAGGTTCTCTAAAGTCCAGATCATGGCTCCTACACCTAGTAGACTTCAAGCCAGTTAACAAGGCTATAGGTGAGGGAGGGGAGGTTCACACAGCCAAGCTATAGCTCACCATCAATTCATATCCATCCCACACTCTGGTATTATACATAACCTCAACAGACTGACCATAAATGATTGTTAGATGATGGATTGACAACTGATGCACAGATGTAGGACACACAGTAACATTTGCAGCCTCCATGTGCAATTCTATGCCAGCAACAAGTGGTAATCACCTGCACTCAGTCCTGGGACCACTCCTGTTTGGCATATAGCTTTCTTAGGTACAAGCAAACACAGTAGGGATATGTCTGCCCGCGTTTGATGAAAATGCATACTGTGGCCTATACTTTATTCACCAGATGTCACACACATCCTCCAAAAGGGTATCATAGAGACAGATACCTGGTGTCAAAATCATGCTGTAAAGCTATAAGCCAAAGAAAGCATAGTTATCCACTTTTAGAAAACAAAGTATCCCCAGAGTACCACATAGGTAGCAGCCCCCAAAATGTGGAATAGGTACTAATGTATACATAGAGCCATGTGTTTAGTCATCTCTCCTTTGATAATCACATTACCAAAGGGTTTTGGAAATCCCTCTGTGGAGCACATAAGCAATAAAGGGTTTGCATGCAGATCCACAGAGGTTGTTGCACACCTATAATGATTAGTCATCTTTGCCAGATTTTGCTTGCTTTGGAACAGGATTCAAATATACCTCAAGCATAAACCCTCACTCACACTTTTCAATAGAAACCTTGATGAGTGGATGTGAAACAGAAGACGTAGCCCAGGGATCACTGCGATGGCTAAGCTTGTCACAAGCATACAGAAGTGACCTAAGGTTTAGAAAGCGCGCTCTGGCAAAGATAACAGATGCTTTCATGGAGAAAGCAGAGTACCCACCTATGAAATAATTGAGGTCACATGTATGTATATGGCTTTGCCCCACAGCTACCTTACATGTGTTATGCACATACAGTTGTCATTGTGATATGTCATACACTAGAAAAATCAAAACCCACTCCCCATTGACCAATGGTGTCAAAACACAGTTAGCAAATGCAGGATTCAAACTTCTACCTAACTACATTATGATACTACAGCAGTATGCATTTACATGACACACTATACACATTACTGGGATTTCACCTTCCCACAAGTATATTTGTGGGATGGTGACATCATCAGACTTGGCAAAGATGAGTATATCACTTTTAAGGGGTGTGAGTAGTCTCCAGAAAGGTTACTTTCTCCCCCAGGGAGACACACACACACACTCATACAGGTGGCAAGTGCAGGATTCAAACCCCCTACCTAACTACATTATGATAATGCAGCAGTATGCATTTACACGAGGCGCTATAAACATTATTGGGATCTCATCTTCCCACAGGTATATTTGTAGGATGGTGACATCATCAGACTTGACAAAGATGAGTTTATTACTTTTAAGGGGTGTGAGTAGTCTCCAAAAAGGTTATTTTTCCCCCAGGGAGACACACACACACAGTTGGCAAATGCAGGATTCAAATCCTTACCTAACTACATTATAACACTACAGTAGTATGCATTTACACAACACGCTATACACATTATTAAGATTTCACTTTCCCACAGGTGCATTTGTAGGATGGTGACATCATCAGACTTGACAAAGATGAGCATATCACTTTTAAGGGTTGTGAGTAGTCTCTAAAAAGGTTTCTCCCTCACCAGGGATAAACAGACAGACACACACACAGTCAGCAAGTGTAGGATTCAAATCCCTACCTAATTACATTATGATACTACAGCAGTACGCATTTACATAACGAGTTATACACATTACTAGGATTTCATCTTCCCACAGGTGTATTTGTAGGATGGTGACATCATCAGACTTGACAAAGATGAATATATCACTTTTAAGGGGTGTGAGTAGTCTCCAAAAAGGTTGCTCTCTCCCCAGGGAGAGACAGACACACACATACACAGTTGGCAAGTGCGGGGTTCTTAACCCAAACTAAGTACTTCTTTACACTTCAGCAAGCAATATGGAGTTACAGGGTGCAATACAGACATTACTCGCTGACAATTTGCCCAAAGGTTTTTTCACATTTGCTAACCTCATCAGAATTATCATATTAGGTGCATTGTGAGTGTATTGTATGCATAGGCCATGACCATATCATATATGGGTTGATGCACCACATGCTGGCACACACAGGGTCAAACCGGTGGCTAAGCACTGTCAACCCAATACTGGACAATACAGTCAAGAGGAGTAGGGTCATACAAGCACAACACCAACAGTCTCACATAGACCTACAATATAAGCACCAGCAAAACACACACATAAATACACATTACCATACTTAGAGAATACAAATATTAATCTGAAAATGAGAGAGTGTCCTCCTAAGCAGACAAGCAAGCAACATGCACCTCCAAGCACACGCCAAAAAACACATAATACACCAAAGCAGTGTGCCTCACAACAGGCCCTAAGGCAAAACAACATACCAAACACACTAGTAATAGGTGACTCCATAGTCAGGCACATAGATGTTCCACTCACTAGGCTGGACAAGGGGAAGGTTACTGTCAGTTGTCTGTCAGGTGCTATGATCCGCCACATAACACAAGCACTTAGATCACTCCAGAACAGGTACATATATGACACGGTCTTTGTACATGTCAGAGTGAATGATCTGAGACATACTTCCCAGGACAGCATGACAAGAGATATATAGTAGCTGTATGATCATGTAGTCCAGGCTGGAATGACCCTGACCTTGAATTGCATCTTACCTTCACCTACATGATACTGCAATATAACAGAAAGATGATAAACTTCAACAATTGACTGATGTCATTCAAAGGGTATTCAGTCTCTGTCTGCCTGGGATGACATGATAGACATGCCTCGTTGCTTCGCTAGATATGATTTGCACCTGTCACCCTTATACTTCTGAATACTGCTCAAGGCTCTTGCTGTCCCCATATTACCTTTTTTAGGCAAGGCTCAAAGGTTCATAGGTTCATAGGTTCATAGGTAGGTACTAGGCTATTGGCCCTGGGAACTATACAAGCCCAGCCTAAAAAGGTACCATGGCTTTTGCCACACAAGAAAACTATTTTCCTGTGCCACTGTTGAGCAGAGCCACAGAGGTGATCCCCAGGGTGAATTTCCTATTTCCCATCCAATCATCAAGATTTTTCTTGAAGAGTGCTAATGAGGAGCTTTGATATATACAGGTAGTTTATTCCAGAGTATGGGAAGTCTCTGGGACAGGAATCTATCCCTCCGGCATGTTCTGTTTATTGTGGTGACAAGACTTAGGTCCCTAGAGCGTGTAGCTCGGAGGGATTGAGATTTCTTTAAGTGGAGCATGTCCAACAGCTCTGGGTTTGACATAGCTTTGTATGTTAGGCAGAGATCACCTCTGAGTAGGTGATATGCGATAGAGTAAAGCTGTAGTTTTTTGAGATGGTCTGTGTAGGGCATCTGTTTGAGGCTGGTAATCCTCTTTGTGAGGTATTTCTGCAGCCTTTCCAGTTGTTGTAGATGTCTTGTGAGGTACATACCAAAAGGGGCGTTGTACTCTATAATGGGCCTAATGAGTGATGAGTAGAGGGGAACAATGACTTATTTTTTTCTGGATGAGAAACCTTTTGTGATGAGGTGTGCCATGTAGAAGGATTTCCTGACTACTGTGGTGATGTGATTATCAAAGGAGAGACTATTGTCCACCTGTGTCTCAAGGTCTCTTTTTACACTTTTGGTGTTAAGTATACTACCGCCTATGTTGCAGTTCATGGGTACAGAGTTTTTACCAAAGGGGATGACAATGCACTTTTTGGCATTGAGCTTGAGACCATGGCTTTGACACCAGGCATCTGTCTCAGTGAGGCCCTTTTGTATGATGTCCACATAGTTAGGAGTTTCAATTATAGCTCCTAGTTTGCAGTCATCTGTGAACTTCATTAGCCAAAGACCTTCTGTGTTATCCTGTACTTCAGAGAAGTAGATACCAAACAGGAGAGGACCCAGGACTGAACCCTGTGGTACTCCACTTATCACTGGTCTGAAGTCGGATTTGGAGTCTGCTACTGTCACAGTGTGGGTACTGTCAGTGAGCCAGTTGGCAACCCATCTTGTGACATAGGGATTTATACCTAGTTTAGTGAGTTTATCTGTAATTCCAGAGTGGGGGATGGTGTCGAAAGCCTTGGCAAGATCTAGATAGGCTGTGTGAACCACCGTACCCTTATCTACGGCCTTGGTGACTGCTTCAAAGAAGTCTATCAGGTTTAGGAGACATGATCTGCCTTTTATAAACCCAAACTGGGTGGAGTCCAGAGTTTGGAGATTACCAATGTCTTTGTTTATAAGTTCCATGATGATACGTTCCATGACCTTGCAGACCAGGCTCATCAGGCTAACAGGGTGGTAGTTCCCAGGGTCTGTGGTGGCTCCACCCTTGTAGAGTGGGTTAACCATCGCTGTGTGCCATTCAGCAGGCACAATGCCTGAGGTGAGGCTATGATTGAACATGGTACTTAGGTGGGGTGCCAGTTCATTCTGTAGTTCATGTAGAATGTGGCCTGGGATGTTGTCTGGTCCCATGGATGCTGTGTTCCTGGCTTTGGAGAGTGTGTTTTTTACCTGTGCAGCTGTGATTACAGGAACTTTGCATTCTTCCGGTATAGAAATGGGCTCTTTAATGGGTGAGAGGGGGTAAAGATATCACTGAACCTATCTGCAAGGATGTTGGCAATATCAGTTGGGTCTGTATATTTAGTGCCATTGTGCTGTAACTCAGAGAAGATCTGAGTGTTGCCATTGAGATTCTTGACATAGCTATAGAATGCTTTGTGGTTGTCTTTAGAATCAGTGGCGATTTTGTTTTCATAACTAGCTTTGGAGGATTTTATCAGGGATCGCAGCTTCTTACTTCTTACTGACCAGGGAGCTCCTACACTCATGGGATTTTACTCTCTTTTGCAGCAGTTTCTTCCTTCTGTTGTACAGTTTGTTTATGGCAGGAGACCACCAGATTGCCTTCCTTTTTTTGGAGGATAGCGTCTTGGTTCTGTCTGGGATAGCACAATCCTAGCACTCATGTAAGTGCTTATAAAGTGCAATTGTGTAGGATTCAGTAGTCATAACTGTATTATCCATCTGCATGGGTGTCATGAAGTTCACCACTTCTGTCTTAAGAAGCATGAAGTTGGCTTTGGAGAAATTTTTTACCATGGTTTCCTTAATGGGGGGTGGGGGCAGAATGTGGATATCTATGGTAATTAGCTTATGGTCAGATTGGACCAATGAGGCGTTGACTTCAGGTGTGGAACACTGGTCACTCAGGACAAACCAAACCCCGTAACCAACACAAATAACCACAAAGTGAGATAAATGCTACTCATTGCCAGAAGTCTCAGCCTGCAAATGCACACACTCCAGGCACTTCTCAGTATGGAGAATATTGATATCTGTGCAGTAACAGAAACCTCGTTCAAGGCTCCAGAGAGTGCACCAGCACTACCAGGATACTACTTATTCCATACCTTCCAGCATCAGAACCTGGATCATAGCACATAGGGCGGGGATGTATCCATATTCATCAAGGATACCTACACCTCTCTCTACATCCACTCTACAGGATATGTACCCATAGAATGTTGCACAGCAACATTCTTCCCACTCCACAGGGGTGAGGCCACAACAGACCCTTGGCATTCCTGCGCTATGAGTCTGACGAGTCTGATCTGCAAGGCAATGGAGCCAATCATAATGGAAATCAACAATAAAGACATTGGGAACCTTCACACAGTTGAGCACACCCAGTTTGGCTTCGTCAAATGCAGATCATGCCTCCTGAACTGGATGGATTTCTTTGAGACAGTTACCCAGGCTACAGATGATTGAAAGGAGCTCCACACAGCCTACCTATACCTCACTAAGGCCTTTGACACCATTCCCCAGTCAGGTATCATAGATTAACTCACCAACATGGGCATAAATACATACATCACAAGATGGATTGAAAACTGGCTCACAGATAGATGCCACAAATTAGGAGTTGCTGGCTACATGCCAGACTCTAAACCGGTAACAACTGGTGTCCCCCAGGGTTCAGTCCTGGGGCCCCTCCTGTTTGCTATATACTTCTCAGACGTACATGCCAACACAGGAGGGTTGTGGTTGACTAAGTTTGCTGGGAACTGTAAAGTGTTTGCCATAATAGATTCCCTGGATGACACAAATATTCTCCAGAAGGGACTCTATGAGACAGATGTGTGGTGTCAGAATCATGGCCTCAAACTCAATGTGAAAGAATGCATAGTAATCGCCTTTTGGGAAAACAAAGTACCCACAAGCTACCACATAGGTGTTACCCCCTAAAACTGACAAGGTAATAAGGGATCTGGGGACACAAGTAGATAGTCATCTTTCCTTTGACAACCATGTTGCCAAAGTGATTAGGGAATCCTATGTGGCCCACCTAATCAACAAAGGGTTTGTGTCAGGATCAAAAGAGGTAGTGGAGGCCCTCTACTCTTAAGCCATCAGACCCATCATTGAGTACAATGCACCATTTTGGATATACTCGACTAGGCATATCCAGCAGCTGGAGAGACCACAGAGGTACCTCACCAAGAGGATTACTGGCCTCAAACAGTTGTGTTATGCAATTCAACTGGAAAAACTAAATCTGTTCTCTGTTGCGTACCGCTTACTCAGAGGCAAACTCTGCCTAACATACAGAGCCATGTCCAACACATAACTGTTGAACATGCTCCATCTAAGGAAAACAAAATTGAGTCGCACTACACACTCCAGGGATATGAACCTCATCACAACAATGAATACAACATGCTGGTGGGATAAAGTACCATCCCAGAGATTTGCCTTACTGTGGAACAGAGTCCCAATGTACGTCAGACAGAGTCCCTCACCTTCACTCTTCAATAGGAACCTTGATGAGTGGATGGGAAACAGACACTTCACACCAGGAATCACATCAGCAGCCCCACTAGAAAGGGGCTTAGGGTGTTAACTATTAGAACTAGGACTTAGGAGACTAACCAATGGGGTGGTGAAAGCTGCACAACTTGCCTAGGCTAATATATGCCTTTGTGAAAATAGTCTACTACATACCTATGAACCTATGTGACAGGTACATGTCTACAGATAGTAGATGTGCGCTTCATTGTACAGTCATGTTGTACAGCAGTCACATGCGCCACATACACTGTAATGCTTACAGATACTGGTGGCTATTATGTATAGTGGGAGAGATGTGCACCTCATGTCTTTTGTGCCACTGGGATGTGTGCTGGGTGGGACAGTCCTGGATGGCTCCCTGTCATGGTCACCCTCTTACACACATCTCTGCCCATCCATCTTTGGCTTATTATACTGTGTTCCCCCTACATATATAGGTACATAGGTATGTAATAGGCTATCTGCCTGAAGGCATATATTAGTATGGCCAGAATGTGCAGCTATCACCACACCTGGGGTTAGTTCCCTATGTCTCTGTGTAGTAGAGCTGATGAAGTGATCCATGGTGTGACAGTTCAGTTTCACATACACTCATCAAGGCTCCTCTGGAAGAGTGTCAATGAGGGACTCAGCTTAATGTAGGTTGGGAGCCTGTTCCAAAGCAAGGGAAGTCTGTGAGTTAGTAATGTATCTCTCCAACATGTTCTATTTATTGTTGTGATGGTTATATCCCTAGAGCATGTGGCACAGTGAGCTTGGGTTTACTTCAGATAGAGCATGTACATCAGTTCTGCATTGGACATGGACCTGTCTGTTGAGCAGAGATCGCCTGAGTAGGTGGTATGCAACAGGGTACAAATTGAGTTACTTCAGTCTTGTTGCATGGGGCATCTGTTTGAGGCCAGTAATCCTCTTGTTGAGGTACTTCAGTGGTCTTTCCAGCTGCTGAAGGTGCCTTGCCAGATTCATCACAAGTGTGTCATGGTACTCTCTGATGGGTGTGATGACTGATGAGTAGAGGGATCCTCCTTTGACCTACATGCAAAGACTTTGGCAATTTGTGGGAACACATAACATGATTTTCCAACCACTTTGTGAATGTGTTTCTGCAAGTAGAGATGACTATCCACATGTGTCCATAGATCCCTTATTATTACCTCCATATTTAGGGTGTTGGCACCTATGTGGTTTTTGTATGACTCTAGCTCGAGGCCATAATTTTGACACCACATCTGTCTGACTGAGACCCTTTTTAAGGATGTCTCTGTTTGTCCCAAACATCGATTATGACAACCTTTTTGCAGTCATCCACAAACTTTGATAACCATAGCCCTTGTGTGTTTGACTGTACTTCTGAATAGTATACACCAGACAGGAGGGGTCCCAGGACTGAGCCATGGGGGACAGCAGTTGCTACCAGCTTACAGTCCAACAGGGAGACCACAGTTCTTACCTTGTGGGATCTATCTGTGCCACAGTTGGCAATCCGTCAGATGACATACGTGTTTATGCACAGGTTGTTGATTTTGTGGATAAGACATGTGTGTGGGATGTTGGAAAATGGCTTTTCAAGGTCTATGTAGGCCATGTGCAGCTCATTTCATTGATGCATGTCCTGGGTAACTGCCTTGCAAACTTTCTAGCAGGTTTAGGGACCATGATCTGCCCCTGACCAAACCAAAATGGGTAGGGTTTGGTGTTTCTAGGGTTCCAATAGCTCTGTTTATGAGTTCCATAATGATGGACTCCATGGCCTTGCAGATCAGGCTTATTAGGCTTATAACACAATAGTTCCCATGGTCTGTTGTGCACCAACACCTGTGGAGTGCGCCAAACATTGCTGTAACCCATTCAACAGTTTCATATCCTGTACAGAGGGTGAGTCTCAACAGACTGTTCAGGTGCAGGGTCTGTTTGTTTTGGAGTTCACGTATGACACAGCCAGGCACACCAAGTCATCCCATAGACGCCGTGTTTTTAGGTTTGGATAGAGCTGTTTGACCATTGTATATGTGATTTCTGGATTTTCACAATCTCCAGGTATGGTAATGGGCCCTTTTGTCAGTGAGGGGGGGGGTAAATATGTATGAACCTGTCTGACAAGATGTTGGCAATGTCAGTCATGTACATGTATTCGTTTACACTTTGCACTAACTCAGAACATATATGAGTTTACATTGATATTTATGACATAGCTAAAGAAAGCTTCATGGTTCTCTATGGAATCTTTGGCAATATTTTTGGCAGAGTTTGGCTTGGATAATGTTAGGAGTGCTCATTGTTTCTTGATGATACTGATCGGAGATTTATTGATCTTCTTTGTATTTTAACTTTCTTTGAACAACTTACGTACTTGTATTACATAGTTTGATTATGATGGGGTCCAATATTTTGTATTGGTATGTTTTCATATCACTGTGCACAAGGCAGGGCTGGTAAATAGTGACGTGTCTGGAGTAAGAACTGCAACTGCCAGATATGTGTGGCCCACTGCTGTACTCAGACATGGCCTAAGTGTGTGAGCATGCCCAGTATGACCTTTCAGTATGTTGTTGACTGACATTTGCTTCATTTGTTTAAGTGTGTGAGCATGCCCAGTATGACCTTTCAGTATGCTGCTGACTGAAATTTGCTAAATTTATTTAAGCTTGTGAGCATGCTCACTATGGGCATATATACTATATGTGTGTGAAAAATCAAGTTGATTTTTACTTCAGGGCTCATCTTTGTGTTGTACATCGACAGGAAGCACGCTGTGCCTGCAGGGCTTCCATGAGTCAATTTGCATAGACTTATCAACATTTCTACATACAGCGGGGACAGCTATTATTTGTACATTTCTACCCAGGGGGGCACACCTGACTGTTACTGTGGGTGTACATAGGATGAGGGGTATACCTGACACTTATACACATTTGCTAGGCCTGCACTGCTATGTCAGGTACTCCATGTCAGTCAGTACTGTTGCCTATCGTACTGGCTTGAGGCATACCACTGTACTGCAGACCTTAGCTTCCAATTCCATGCATATTAGTTTGTGACTTCATAGCCTACCCAACCTACATCACACTGCCTGGCCTGCTGTTATCTCTCTGCATAGGCCTGGGGGGAGGTTACCCATATGCCTCTTCAGAGGCCATGATACAGCATTTGTTTGTGTTTGTGTTTGTCTACAATTGTCCTGCTGGCTGTGACTGTTAGTTATGTGACCACCCCAACTGGTATATGTGAGTGACTTAAGTTGTGTCTGTGCCAGTGAAATGTTGTCATGGCTTAGTGGTTCAGTAGTGTGACTATAGTGCACAGTATCATGAGTTCGAGCCCTGTTACTGCATTTTATTTTCCTGCTGTGCAGACCTGACTGGTTAAGGAACAGTAAAGCAGGTGTGAGCATGTTTACCCGACTTTGTCTGACTTTGCCCAACGTTGCCCGATGTTGCACTGGTTAGCGCGGTGGGCAGCTACGCACAAATGTATTTAAATATGATCAGTACTGGTAAAATGTGCTTAGCAGTGCTTTATATTACTTAAAATAGGGCACTCATGCCTCAGGTGGTGCTGCAGGGCTGCTTATGTCAGATGCACATAGTACACTCCCTATACATGTTTGAAAACAGGTAGTGTCAAGTTAGGCATCCTTTTTACTGTATGTGTGAGTCAGAGAGAGGTGTCATTTCCAGGGTTCCTACTGAGCCAGTGTATGTGCTATGCATTGCCTCTTTGCCAAGGCCAGGGCATACTGGGCATGCCTCCTTCTGCCTACTGGGGCAGGCACAGGTTGTTCCTCCTCTGAGTCACACTGTGCCTGTGCAGGCCTTGGCAATGGTGGGGGGGGGGGTGTTTGGCCCTGCCCCATGCTGCTTCTGCTGCAGCTGTTTCTGCGGGATCATATTGTGTAGCATGGCACATACCATAACAATTTGGGTACATGTAGTTGGTGAGTACTGCAAGGCTCCACCAGATGTGTCCAGGCACTGCAACCATGACTTGAGCATCCCAAGCAGATGCTCAATTATGTTTCTTGTTTGTGCGTGTGCCTCATTATGGAGTTCTTGTTCAGGTGCGTGTGCATTTCTGATGTGGGTCATCAGCCACGGCTCCAGTGCATATCCAGCATCCCTCACTAGGTGACCATCAGGGATGTCTCCACTGGCAAATCTCTGGTACAGCTGCATCCGTTACCGACGGAGTACATTTCTGCAGCTAACACTATTCCTCCACGGACAGGTTAGTGTTTCCTGGATCGCAAATTGACCTCATTTGCATGGCTTTCACCAGCAAATGAGGTAATTTGCATACCATGATGCTGTCTGTGCAAGACTAGCTTTAGCAGCTCTCGTGCATGCCCCTGCCGGCTGTTCCTGGATTGCACGGCAGGCATATTGCCGACGTGAGCTCCTATACTTTTCTTGCACTTCGTGCAAGCTTTCGTGAATCCGGGGGACAGACTTCACAGATTCCTTTGCCCTAACCACATAAAATCTTGCTGCCTATGCAAATCAGAAAGTCCATTCATTTTATGGATTTGGGAATTTTTTGGAAACTGAACAACCTGATCTAATGTCATTATAAAGACCACTTTTGGTGGGAATGAGGGAATAATTCTAAGAGGTTACCTGTCTTTTTGGAAAACACCCTACACACATCTTTAGTTCTGTTTCTTTATGCAAGATTGCAGCCATCAATCTGTGTTTTCACTAGGAAAGAAACTTCACAGGGATTGATCATGCAGGTTCCAAAGGAGCAAGGTTCACTTTTGCCAAAAGACATTCAAGCTCCATAAGAAGGTACTGTCTTTCTTGGTGGCCTCAAGTTCAGTAACCTTTCAAACACTGCTTTCCTGAGGGCACAGTTGGTCTTGATGGCTCTAATGGTAGGCAAGCAATAATATTTGTCAGGTGAACCTTCAATAATGTATAATAAAGGTCTTTGTCAAATAAGGTATAGAGATAAAGGAGAACTTGCTGAATAAAGGATGTCTTAAGATTATTTCAAATAGTTATGCACTAAAGTAGCATCCTGCCATCACCCAGAATGATACCACAGTACAAGGACAAAATGATTGACTTCAACAATTGGCTAAGCTTCTGCTGTCATTCTAAGGGGATCCAGTATTTGTCTGCCTGGGACGACATGATCGACAGTTCACGATGCCTTGCCAGAGATGGCCTGCACCTGTCGCCCTTAGGATTCTGGATACTGGCTAAGGCTCTTGCCACCCCTATAGTGCCTTTTTTAGGCAAGGTTCAAATGACAAATTCACCACTGTAACAGGTACAAGCAAGCAAAATCTGAGTGTAATGCTACTCAATGCTAGAAGTCTAAACCACAAAATGCACTCACTTGAGGCACTCCTTAAAATGGAGAACATTGGCATCTGTGCAGTGACAGAGACCTGGTTCAAAGCTCCAGGGAGCACCCCTGCATTACCAGGCTTCAATTCATACAACACCTTTTGGCCACCTAACCCAGAAAGAAGCACTAAAGGTGGAGGCATGTCCATATTCATTAAGGATATCCACACCTTCAGGCTAGTTACACCTCATAATGCATCCAAGATTATCCAAGTGCAACTAACTCTGGGCAAGACCACAGTCCAAATTGTAGCTTGCTACAGACCCCCCACCATGCCCCAGGATTCACACTCCTCATTTCTTGATACACTGGAAAGTATTAGGGTACAACCCAACACCCTAATAATGGGTGATTTCAACTAACCCACCATTAACTGGGAAAACTACTCATGTACCAACACTTTTGCTCAACGATTTCTAGAATTCATAAATTCCAATGCCTTGGATCAACTTATTCACACCCCCACCAGGGGCAGCAATATCCTAGACCTGGTTATTACCAACATGGGAAACCGGTGTTCCACACCAGAGGTCAATTCCTCGTTGGTCAGATCCGACCACAAGCTAATCAGCCTAGACATCCACATCCCACCCCCAATTAGGGAAACCATTGTAAAAAACTTCTCCAAAGCGAACTTCACACTTCTTAAGACAGAAGTGGCAAACTTCATGACACCCATGCAGACGAACAATAGAGGTATGACTGCCGAATCCTACACAAATGCACTTTATAAGCACTTACACGAGTGCATGGGTCATGCTATCCCTAATAGAACCAAGATGTTATCTCCAAAAAGGAAGCCATTCTGGTGGTCCTCTGCCATAAACAAACAATACAACAGAAGAAAGAAACTGTTGCAAAAAAGAGTAAAATCCCATGACTGGAGGAACTCCCTGGTTAACCTCAGTAAGAAGCTGAGATCCCTCATAAAATCCTCCAAAGCTAGTTACAAAAACAAAATTACCACTGACTCTAAAGACAACCACAAAGCATTCTATAGCTATGTCATGAATCTAAATGGGAACACTCAGATCTGCTCTGAGTTACAGCACAATGGCACTAGATATACAGAATCAAATGATATTGACAACATCCTAGCAGATAGGTTCAGTGCTAACTTTACCCCCCTCTCACCCCCTAGAGGGCCCATCTGTATACTGGAAGAATGCAAAGTTCCTATAATCATGGCTGCACAGATAAAAAACACACTCTCCAAAGCCAAGAACACAGCATCCATGGGACCTGACAATATCCCAGGCTGCATTCTACATGAACTACAGAATGAACTGGCACCCTACCTAAGTACCATGTTCAATCATAGCCTCACCTCAGGCTTTGTACCCACTGAATGGTGCACCGTGACGGTTTTCCCACTCGACAAAGGGGGAGCCATGATGGACTCCGGGAACTACCACCCCATTAGCCTGATGAGCCTGGTCTGCAAGGCCATGGAACGTATCATCATGGAACTCATAAACAAAGACATTGGTAATCTCCAAACTCTGGACCCTACCCAGTTTGGATTTGTAAAAGGCAGATCATGTCTCCTAAACCTGACTAACTTCTTTGAAGCTGTCACCAAAGCCATAGATGAGGGTAAAATGGTTCACACAGCTTATCTAGATCTCACCAAGGCTTTTGACACCATCCCCCACTCTGGAATTATAGATAAGCTCACTAAACTAGGTCTAAATCCCTATGTCACAAGATGGGTTGCCAACTGGCTCACAGACAGAACCCACACTGTAAAAGTAGCGGATTCCAAATCCGACATCAGACCAGTGACAAGTGGAGTACCACAGGGTTCAGTCCTGGGTCCTCTCCTGTTTGGTATCTACTTCTCTGAGGTGCAGGCCAACACAGAAGGTCTTTGGCTAACAAAGTTTGCAGATGACTGCAAACTAGGAACCATAATCAAAACTCCTAACGATGTGGACAAACTACAAAAGGGCCTCACTGAGACAGATAGGTGTCAAAGCCATGGCCTGAAGCTCAATGCCAAAAAGTGTATTGTCATCCCCTTTGGAAAAAACTCTGTACCCATGAACTACCACATAGCTGGTAGTCTACTTAATGCCGAAAATGTGATAACAGACCTTGGGACACAGGTGGACAGTAGTCTCTCCTTTGATAATCACATCGCCACAGTGGTCAGGAAATCCTTCTACGTGGCTCATCTCATCACAAAAGGATTCTCATCCAGAAAAAAAGAGGTCATTGCCCCCCTCTACTCATCACTCATTAGACCCATTATGGAGTACAATGCCCCTTTTGGTATGTACCTCACAAGACATCTACAACAACTGGAAAGACCATAGAAATACCTCACAAAGAGGATTACTGGCCTCAAACAGATGCCCTCTGCAGACTGTCTCAAAAAACTACAGCTTTACTCCATCGCATATCGCCTACTCAGGGGCGATCTCTGCCTAACATACAAAGCTATGTCAAACCCAGAGCTGTTGGACATGCTCCACTTAAACAAATCCCAATCCATCCGAGCTACACGCTCTAGGGACCTAAACCTTGTCACCACAATAAACAGAATATATTGGAGGGATAGTTTCCTGTCCCAGAGACTTCCCATACTCTGGAACAGACTACCTATCTATGTCAAACAGAGCTCCTCATTAGCACTCTTCAAGAAAAATCTTAATGATTGGATGGGAAATGGAAAATTCACCCCAGGGATCACTTCTGTGGCTCTGCTCGACAGGGGCACAGGAAAATAATTTTCTTGGGTGGCGAAAGCCAGGGTACATTTTTTGGCTAGGCTTGTATGGGCCCGAGGGCCGATAGCCTAGTACCTACCTATGAACCTATGAACCTATAAAGAGAAACTCTGGTTTAGTCCTGTAGGGAGGATTTTCCAACATTAGAATTTCTACTGTTTTTAATGATCCTAAAGGCAGAAAGGCTCCCAATGTGGGATCACTTTTTAAAACTTCCAGGCAGCAAGTCCTAGGTGTTTTTGGGCTTGAGTGCACCAGCGTCTCCTGCTGCTGTGTCAGAAGGTTGCAAAGAATGACGAGTATTCAAATACCTCTTACCCTCAAGCAGGTGAGCAAGCACAGCTCATATTATCTTGGTCAATGGGGTGCTTCCATGAATTAGCCCTGTTCTGCATAAACATCATTAGTAAATTCGGTATCAAAGAGAAGGGCAAGGAAAGGCATACAGAGGAATTTGTTCCAAGTATAGAAAATACAAACACTGCTATTGTTGTTATTCATAGGCAACTGAAGCAGAACTTTATGATTTCATGTCTTTGTGGGAAGATAAACATGTCTATCTCCAGACTATATCAAAGCAAAATGTTTGTGGAAGGCCTATGGATTCAGCTTTCATTCATGGATGCAGACTACTTAGCTGATGTGCCAAGACATTCTCTGGTTATTGAATGTAGGAGGCATGTACACCAGAACCCAAGCCATCATTGCTAGCTTGAACAGGATATAAGAACATGACTACTTAGCTGATCTGCCAAGGCATTCTCTGGTTACTGAATGTAGGAGGCATGGAGACAGATGTACTCTGGTACCAGAACCCAAGCCATCATGTCTAGCTCGAACAGGATATAAGAACATGGTTTCAGAATGTAGGAAGCATGGAGACACATTCACTCTGATACTGGAACATAAGCCATCATGGCTAGCGTACACAAGATATAAGAACATGTACACTCCTGTTTGCTGATGCATCACATCCTTGTGGTATTGTCTGTGAAAAAGCTGATAACATCTGGTCATAAAACCAGTATGAAGGCCTGAAGCACATAAATGCTGGCCAAAACCACTTTTTTCCATTATAACTGGCTTGAAGGGATTAAGTATAATTTGGCATGTGCAGTGAAGGTACAGCAGCTGGGAAAGCTAGAGGAGATGGACTTTTAAGTGCCTGAAGCAGGTGGTAGAATTCACACAGTAGGATTGATGAAGAAATGACATCAAAGCATAAGCCAAAGTATCTCCAGTTGTAGAGAAAGTCAAAGACAACAGATAATGGTGGTTCATGTTCATTTGTAGTAGAACAGATAATGGTGGTTCATGTTCATATATAGGAAAGCAAAAGATAATCTGGTGAAGATTTGGGCAGCCAGTAAAAAGGGGAGAGGAAATAAGAACTATCAAAAGAGGCAGGAAAGGGGCACTAAATCGAGAAAAGTGGTGACAGTTGATGCAATACCCTGACATCATGTAGGGAATATTTAAATAGTGCTGGGGACATAAAGAACATTCATTGAATTAGTATAGCAGCTATTTGTTCATTAGCAGATGTGTAAAATAAAGTTAAATTGTTTAGAGTATAAAACAGTCTCCTACATCAGTGATTAACAGAAAGATTTTGGTTTATTTTATGTGTTGCAGTGAGTGAGGATGGATCTAAAGATTAAAAAACTGCAAATCAGAACACAGTATTTCAATGTCCCTTCACTTATTTTGTAAAAGGTTTATAAAAAATGTATCCTCTGCATTAATGCTGCACAAGTTAACTCTATATTTTGATGAGTTAAGTTGGGGTATGAGTTCATCATGGGATCCTAGGAGGTTACTAGGCTAACACCCCTGGGGCCCTTACAAGCTTAGCCAAGTTCAAAATGTGTTCCCAAGGGTGTCTGGTTCAAGCAGACAAAAAAACAACACCTGCTGTCCCTGTCCAAGTGGAACACAGGTGGAACCCCTGGGTTGAATTTCTGGTTACCCATCCAATTGTCCAAATTGTGCTTAAATAGGATCAAAGAGGTGCTTTGTTTAACATGAATAGGAAGCTTGTTCCAAAGCTGGGGCAACGTCTGTGAGACAAATCTGTATCTTCAGCAAGTTCTATTGATGCCACATACTAGGTTAAGGTCCTTTGAGCAAATGACCTGTGTGCCATTTGAATTGCGAATGCACATCATTTCCATCAAAGCTGGGTCTGAGATTGCTCTATATGCAAGGCACAGATCACCTCTGAGCAGCCTGTACGACACAGAGTAAAGTGACAATAAGTTCAGTCTGTCCACATAAGACAGATCTTGAAGACCCTGAATTTTCTTTGGAAGGAACCTTTGCGATCTCTCCAATTGCTGCAGGTATTTTTGAAAGAAACAAACCAAATGGAGCATTGCACTCTATTATTGGCCTGATGAGGGAAGAGTACAGGGGGGGTTATAACCTTTTTTCCTGGAGGCAATGCCCTTAATTTTGAGATGAGAATATAAAATGTCCTACTTACCACTGTGGAGACATGGTGATCAAAGTTAAGGTTGTTGTCAACCTGTGTGCCCAGATCTCTCACCACTGACTGTGTGCTTAGGGTATTGCTATTGATGTGGTAGTTTGCAGAAACATCACCCTTGCTTAAGGGGATGATAATGCATTTTTTTGCATTAAGTTTAAGACCATGACTTTGGCACCAGTCATTAGTCTGTCTAAGACCTTCTTACAGGATGTTGACATCGCTAGGGGTTTCAATGATCTCTCCCAGTTTGCAGTCATCAGCAAAGTTTGTCAGCCACAGTCCTTCAGTTTTAGCTTGTACTTCAGAGAAGTAGATTCCAAAACGTAGGGGTCCCAGAACCAATCCCTATGGAACACAACTGGTTACAGGTCTGCTGGTGGAGGTGGAGTCCCCTATTTTTACCATATAAGTTCTATCAGTAAGCCAATTTGCAACCCACCTGACAATATATGGGTTGATATTTAGAGTTTATCAATGATGCCTGAGTGAGGGATTGTGTCAAAGGCCTTGGCTAAGTCTAGGTAGGCCGTATGCATAGATTTGCCCTCATCTAGGGCTTTGGTGACTGTCTCAAAGAAGTCCTTCATCCTCCTGAAAAAGCCAAACTGAGTGGGGTCAAGCATATGGAGAGTTCCTATATCTGTGTTAATAAGGTCCACAATGATTCATTCCATGGCCTTGCAGATAAGGCTGGTCAGGCTAATGGGTCTTTAGTTCCCATGGTCCGTGGATGCACTCCCTTTGTGCAAAGGGTTGACAGTAGCTGTTTTCCATCCTACTGGGAAAAAGCCAGTGCTTAGGCTGTGATTGAAAAGCGTGCTCAATGGTGATTCTAATTCCTGTGTTAACCCATGTAGAACACAGCCCAGGATCCTGTCTGGTCCTACAGAGGCTGTGATTTTGGCCTTGGAGAGGGCATTTAAGACCTGCTTCTTGGAGATACTAGATGGGGGCAGGTGTTTGAGGTGCTTTGTGGTATCTGTGGTGGGGACAGGGAAGTGAAGTTTTCACTCAACCTGTCAGCCAGCAGGTTTGCTATATCCACAGGTTCTATATATGCAGTACCATTAACTATGAGTTCAGGGCAGAACTGGGCCTTACCTTTGAGGTTACAGATGTAATTAAAGAATGCCTTGTGCTTATTCTTAGTTAGGGAAGCTAATTCAGATTCGTAGTTAGCTTTAGAGGACTTCACTAGTAGTCTTATTTGCTTGTTTAAGTTGAGGAAGAAATGTTTCCAGTTTTGAGACCATTCCTTCCTGCTGTTAGACAGCAATTTATTTCTTCTAATGTATAGCCTATTAATGGCAGGTTTGTTTTTCCTTGAAGATCTTACTTTGGTTCTATCTGTTACTGCAGATTCAATACAATTGTACAGGTACTTGTAAAAAGCATTGGTGTATAACTTAGCATATGTGTCTATTCCATTAGTGAGGGGAGGGGCTATGAATCTATTTATGTTGTCACGTAAGAGGCTGTAATTGGCCTTGGAGAAGTTTTTCTAGTTGTTGCTAAGGGGTGTCTTGTGTTTTAGTTACTTCTAGCAAGACTGATTTGTGGTCAGATCTCACCAGTGATGGTCACACACTGGGGGTGGTACAGTGGTCTCCCATGTTGGTGATCACCAACTCCAGGATGTTTGAGCCCCTTGTGGGTGCGCCAACCAGCTGTTCCAGGGCATTGGAGTTAACAAAGTCCAGGAACCTTTGGACAAATGAGTTAGAATACATATAATTTACCCAGTCTATGGATGGGTATTTGGTTGTATCTTGATTGACTCAAGTAGATCCAACTAGGCTGAGTGGATGTCTTGATTCATGCAGGGGGTTCTGTAGCTGGCAATGACCTGAAGAGGGGTCTTACATACAGTCAATTGCACCTGGAGTAATTCAAGGAAATTGTGCTGTTTAAGCAGTCTAGAGGTGTATTTATCTTTAATGAATGTTGATATACCACCTCCTTTAGATCTCATGCCTTCAGTTTGTGGTGTGAATGTGTGGAAGGAAATGTAACCTGGTATAGTTGGGGTGCTCTGCACAGCCTTAAACCAGGTCTCAGTAACCGCAGAAATTTCAGCATCTTCCAGGGTGAGAACTGCTTCCAGTGAGTGCAGTTTCTGATTCAGACTCCTAGCATTTAGCAGCATAACCTTGAGGTTGGTTTTAGAGGGTATTTTTACATTGGGAATTTTATTCTTTTGACATTGCCTAAAAAAGGGACTATGGGGATGGCTAAAGCCTTAGCCAGTAACCAAAATCCCAGGGGTGACAAATGAAGACCATCTCTAGCAAAGCATCTAGGTATGTTGCCCATGTCATCCCAGACTGACAGATACTGGATTCCCTTTGAATGACACCAGAAACTAAGCCAATTGTAGAATTAATTAATTTTTTGTTTGTATTGAGGTATCATTCTAGGCAAAGGTAATAGGCTACTTAAGGATAGGGACATACCTTCCTGAGACACATAACCTGAGAGGTCAGTCATGTCTCTCTTCATATAGTCCAGTGAGGTACATCTCAAGTTGTTCACACCAATACGGACTATGACAGAGTCATAAAAGTACCTGCTGTTGAGAGACTTAATTGTGTGTGAGATGTGGCAGATGCTGGCACCTGACAGACAGCTGACAGTGATCTTTTCCTTATCCAACCTGGTGAGAGGAACATCTGTGTGTCTCACAATTGAGTTGGCTATGACTAAGATGTTTGCTTTTGTGTTATGCCTTAGGGGCTTGACTGGTGAGACACTGGTGTGTGATATAATATGTGTACTATGTTCTACAGAGGATGTATTATGTGAATTGTGCTTGTGTTTGTGTTTTGGAGGTCTCTGATGTGTAGGTAAGCTTCTTGTAAGGACCTCTGCATGTATAGATGTATGTGTTGTTGGTTTGGTAGGTGCAGGAGGTGAGGTGTGCATGTTGACAACCTGCTTAGTATCAGATGGATTGACTGGTGCGTGAGAGAGCATGAATTCTAGGTTCTTGATAAAGATGCATCTCTCACATAATGAATTTGTGTGGACTAGAAGAAGTTGGTTGTATGTGTACATGAGGCAATTGCTACATTGCCTCAGGATTCCCATGTCAACCTGGCTAGCTGGGGAAACTGTGTTAAATTGTCTGTCCATAATGGTAGGTAAGTTGATGTGATCAGAAAACAGGGAGATGATAGGAAGGAACAGGTGAAGTAGAGGACAGGAGAAGTGGACAAAAAATACAAAGGGTTAGTGGGTATGATCTGTGTTCAGCTTTGCTGAATGTATTACCTGTCATTGAGGGGCAATCATGAGAACTGGCTGATGGAGCACCAGTTAGTTGAGTACTAATGGAAATTTTCAGGCATAAGTGTTTGCGTCTATAACCACCAATGGTGCCCAATGCTGCACATCAGTGAGTGATACACAAATTTGGTGCTAGGTAGCAAATAAGGACAAACTGATCTAAACAAATTAACCAAATTAAACAATAAAAAAGCTCATAGCTGAGCCTTGTTCAAGCAACCTTCAATCAGATGAGTTCTAACTGCACACTCCTGCCACTAGGGTGCAGGGGAACCCGCTCCAACAAAAGATGGCCTTATTTAGTGCTCAACTTATACAAACAGAACTAGATTCAGTAGGTCTGAATCTAGTCTATGTTACATCAAACAAAATGCACCAATTTCAGAAAAAACGTTCAAATAAGCAGGCACAATAAGCCTTTAATCAGCAATTCCCAACTCAGAAGGGCAGAAGTTACCCTCTCCTCCCACAAGAGTGTAGACCACCATACCTCTCAACTGTACCTCATTTCAAGGAATGTTCCTCATTTGGGGGTCTTAAAACATTCATGTTCCTTGAAATTCTACATTGAAAGGGTCTGTCACATATTTAGGGTTACCAGTTTTTAAACTGATGTCAGTGGTAAATGGAACTGAATCATATTGTTCCATTAAAATATCTATTTTATAAGTAAAATATCACATTTTAACCATTCTATGAGCTTCCTAGCTGAAGTTGTTAGTAAGCTGTTAGTATGTGTTCCACATATTACTCATTTGTTCCACATTATGAGAGGTAGTGTTCCTCATTTAAGAGATGGAAGGTTGAGAGCTATGTAGACTACAAACCTTCTTAATGTAAAATAACTAGCCTGAAGCCCAAGTGCTTAAACCAGAACTAAGGCACTTTTAGAATAACAGACACACTAAGCCTTCAACCAGCAATTCCCAGCTTAGAAGGATGTAAGCTACCTTTCCTAACACAAGAGTGCAGACCACAACCCATCCTAATGTAAAACAACTGGCCTGAAGCACAAGTACTTAAACCAAAAGGCAATAAGAAACGGTCCAGGCGACAAACAAGGATGGCAGTACAAAAGAACTTTAATAAAATATCACAAGCGCTTTCACCCTCAATTGCAGGGCTTTTTCAAGTGTGTAACAAAAAACACATCAAACATCTTCATTTAAATACCCTCATTCATAAAAAAGCGCCAAAACCATTTAAGGTAAAATGCACAATTATTATCTCTCTAGAACCACTTAGATTCCAAAATGTACACTGTATCATAAGTCAGAGGTAAAATACACAGTAAAATGTCTCAGATCTCCTATAAAATATTTATTGTAACCATATACTAAAAATGTCATAAATTGTGGGCATAATTATTATACGAAAAGGTGAAAGAACACAGAAAATACAAACCTACATTGTAATATATTGTTAACAATCTACACAAATCTATGTTGTAATAGCAATACCATCTACTTAATTACCAAAAGGACTTCTTATCCCTAGACAACTACGAAAAAGTACTGTTTATTTTAAGAAGGCTAACTGTGCCACTAGAGGCATAGTATATTTGGCCCTTTGTAGAGACTGTTCTAGTTTCTATGTAGGGAAGTCAGAAAGGGTGCTCAACAAACGCAATTATGAGCATATTTACAGTATCATGAAAGGGAATTTAAGCAATGCACTGTATAGGCACCTACAAACCAAACCTAAGCATGTAGGTTTTGTATTTGGAATTTTGGAACTGGTTTATGTAGACCCTGGGGGGGGGGGACTGGGAAAATTGGTTATGTTGCAGAGACACATACTGGCAACTAAAACTCAATGCATCCCAGCCCCCGAGACTAAAAAGAACTGAGAGGTTATAAGAAGTCCTTTTGGTCATTAAGTAGATGGTATTGCTATTACGACATAGATCTGTGGAGATTGTTAACAATATATTACAATGTAGGTTTGTATTTTCTGTGTTCTTTCACCTTTCCATATAATAATTTTGCTCACAATTTATGACATTTTTTAGTATATGGTTACAATAAATATTTTATAGGAGATCAGGGACATTTTACTGTGTATTTTACCTCTGATTTAAGATACAGTGTACATTTTGGAATCTAAGCGGTTCTAGAGAGATAATAGTTGTGCATTTTACTTTAAATGGTGTTGGTGCTTTTTTATGAATGAGGGTATTTAAATGAGGGTGTTTGATGTGTTTTTTGTTACACACTTGAAAAGTCCTGCAATTGAGTCAGAGTGAAAGCGCTTGTGATATTTTATTAAAGTTCTTTTGTACTGCCATCCTTGTTTGTCACCTGGACCGTTTCTTATTGTTTTTTTAGTGATTGGATTTATGGTCCTCTGCCTGTTTTTTTTACTTAAACCAAAAGGCTTAGAATAACAGCTACAATTTAATCAAGCTACTAAGAAGCAGTAATAAATGCAGCAGAATAAATGCCAGTAGACACTTTTAAGAACAAGCAGCAAAAGCAAAACAAAGCAATAAAGTAGGAAGAAACAGAAATGCAGTAAATGCAGCTGAATAAAGTGGATTTTTTATTAGGTTAAGTGAGAAAGGAGGAAACTTGGATTTTTTTAGGTTAAGTGGGAAGGGATGAAACAGAAGATAATTAAGGCTTGAAAAACTAAGGGGGTGGGCCTATCACAATGATCTCTTTGTACTCAGTACAATGAGCTAATGAAATGGGATTGGGAGGAGTGTCCACAATCAGATTTATAGTAGGGACTGACATTCAAAAGCCAACAAATTTAGGAACACAGCAACAATTGGGCAGGTGGGAGTGAAAAATAAAATGCAGCCAGAGATCAACAATGTTCAGGAAGAGTACAGCAAGCAGGCCACCAAACACTTCAGCTAAATAGAGATATTTCTAACTAAAAGAGCAATGCTGTTTCTCAGCTCCTCCCACTAATTAACTGATGTTATTCACTGTTTGCAAAGGAATTATTTGCTAACTTTTTCTCCTCCCACTAATTAACTGATATTATTCACTGTTTGCAAAAGAATTATTTGCTAACTTTTTCTAACTGACCCTAGCCAAGACCTCTTAAAACTCCAACAGAACAGAAAACATAAACAAATGTAATACAAGAGTAAGATATAAACTAGAAATGATCAAACCTTAAATGAAAAGTTTTAATTCAAAATAAAATGCAGCCAAAGATCAACATTATACAACGACCCCCCATTAATATTCAAAAACGTGCACGTTGATTGGTCAGCATGCACGTTGTAAATCAGAGTTATAGTAATGGAAAAAGGTCCGGTCGCCTGGACTTTTTCCATTACTATAACTCTTTTTTTACAGCAACGGAGAACGCAAGATCTCCGTTGCTTCACACTGTCTCGCTATGTTAAATGAGTTTATGTTATGTTTATGTTAAATGAGCGAGACAGCTCCATTGCTTTTTTTAAAGCTGTATCCCTATGTTAAACTCCTTTAACATAGCGAGACAGTTTGTAAAAAGCAACGGAGATCTTGCTTTCCCTGTTGCTTTTGCCCACAGCTCTGATGTACTACGTAGGCATATGCATGCGCAGTACATCAGAACTGCCACAGAATACAAGACAGCTGTGAAAGGGCAGCAAGGAGGCATTATACAATGCCATCATTTAAGAAAAGTAATTATTTTTTTTCTTAAATATTGTCATTGTATAATAGCAATAACCCACTCGGGCTTCGCCCTTGTGACCAAACTACACCAACTGTGGGTAAATCCAGCATTACCCACAGCCAAGCATGGATTATTGCTATAATATTCAGGGAGAGTATAGCAAGCCAAATGACACTCTGCAATGTCAGACACCATCTCACACCCCTTCCCCAAGTTGGCTGTAGTGAGAATAGAACCCCCCACTTAACTACGTATACTGACTACAGACCACAGGATTTAACACACACCACTGCCACTTGCAGATCACAGCTGAAAAAGTCTATGTCCAGAAATAAATGGTTCATATATTGTTATTACAATGTGTACAGAAACGGAGAAATTAAAATTGAATGTTAGCTTTTTCAGGGTTCATAAAATGTATTGTGTTAGTTGGACCATACTGATTATACAAGAAAACTATACATGAAAGCTAGATAGTAGAAAATACAGCAATAAAGTTTTACAGGTTAGCAAAGATCAAGAAAAGATGCTGTTTGACTGATATAGTTAAAAATAATTATGACTAGGGGTTGAAATCTAGAATGTGTTGATGAATTATCAGACTTGTCAAGTGTATGAGTGAGACTATTATAGCAATAACCCATGCCTGGGTGTGGGTAATGCTGGATTTACCCACGGTTGGTGTGGTTTGGTCACAAGGGCGAAGCCCGAGTGGCCAAACAAAGCCAAATGTGGGTAAATCCAGCATTACCCACACCCAGAAGTGGGTTATTGCTATTATACAATGACATTATTTAAGAAAAAAAAATTACTTTTCTTAAATAATGACATTGTATAATGCCTCCTTGCTGCCCTTCCGCAGCTGTCTGGTATTCTGCAGCAGTTCTGATGTACTGCGTATGCATATGCCTACGCAGTACATCAGAGCTGTGGGCAAAAGCAACGGAGAAAGCAAGATCTCCATTGCTTTTTACTGTTTCGCTATGTTAAATGGGTTTAACATAGTGAGGCAGCTTTAAAAAAAGCAATGGAGAATCTCCATTGCTTATTTTAAAGCTGTCTTGCTATGTTAAACCCATTTAACATAGCGAGACAGTTTTGAAAAAAGCAACAGGGAAAGCAAGATCTCCGTTGCTTTTTACAAACTGTTTCACTATGTTAAATGGGTTTAACATAGCGAGACAGCTTTAAAATAAGAAACGGAGATCTCCGTTGCTTATTTTAAAGCTAGCAAGACAGGTTTAAAAAAAAAAGCAATGGAGAAAGCAAGATCTCCGTTGCTTTTTACACACTGTCACGTTATGTTAAAGGAGTTTAATATAGCGAGACAGCTTTAAAAAATATCAACGGAGATCTCCATTGCTTTTTTTAAACCTGTCTTGCTATATTAAACTCCTTTAACATAGCGAGACAGTGTTTTAAAAAAGACATACTAATTGAAAAAATCCGGGTGACCAGACCTTTTTCCATTAGTATAAGTCGATTTACAATGTGCACGCTGACCAATCAGCGTGCATGTTTTGGAATATTAATGGGGGTCATGGTATAATTACATATTTAAAGTAAATGAAGCCCTACAACAGTAGTGCTGAGTGTAAATGGATCTGTTGAATATGTGTGATACAAGCACAGCAGAATATGTCTGAAAGTAGCAAATGTTAAGGAAAATTGCACTTTACAAAACTAATAGGAACTTTATAAATGCAACTTTTAATGGAGTTAATGTAAATGGTGCCAGACATATGAAAAATGAGATAGTAAGTGATATATAGGAAACAGAATGATGACTTTAGAACTGGATGAATGTTACTGAATGATTTATGCAACAGTTAAGCAGTATAATAAGATGACTGCCTTCCACAATATAACTCAGGCTGTGCTGATAATGCACCATAAAATGACATCAAGAAAAACACTTAAGTAGTCACTGATTATTTATTTTTTTCTTTATGTGTCAGAAGCACTGAAGGTGAATATAGTTAAAAAAACTTTTAGTTATGTACTTACCATAACTTCGGATGTATGGGATCCATCTCGCCTGCATTCACAACAGATGGGTTCGGAGCCGATCCATCGGCTCCGACTCGGCAACTAATACACTAGCACGAAGTCTCTCATTGGCTGGGCTACTCCCTATCCCAGGATGCACTACACCTGCTTCCCCAGATCTTGTTTGTTCGCTTTCATACATCCATGCAAACACAGAAAAACTAGTAGTCACTATAACCAACTAAAGTTCTTCAAGAAAGATCGCCAAGAAAAAAGGGACTACAGCTCCTCTAAATCCGAATGGAAGGGGGAAGGAGGGTGGGTACTTATGAATGTAGGCGAGATGGATCCCATACATCCGAAGTTATGGTAAGTACATAACTAAAAGATGTAATGGGATCCTATCTCGCCTACATTCACAACAGATGGGACAGCATCCCTAGCACCTACATCCCGGGTGGCTCATTGGAACACACTCCTGAGAACTGTGGAACCAAAGGAAGCTCTGCCTCGAGAAACCACATCCAATTTGTAATGAGAAATGAAAGTGTGTGGAGAAGTCCAGGTTGCCGCAGCACAAATATCATCTATTGATAACTTGGAGTGAAAATCTACGGAAGTAGCCATTGCCCTGGTAGAATGAGCCTTGACTGGGAAGGGAAGGTCTTTGTTAGCCTGTGAATAAATAAAAATGATACAATCTTTAATCCATTTAGATATGGAGGTTTTTGTTACTGGTTGACCCAATTTGTTCACTGCAAAGGAAACAAACAATTGATTTGATTTCCGCGTTTGAGCGGTTCTATTCAAATAAAAACGCAGTTGTCTATGTACGTCCAATTGATGCAAAGTATATTCTGCTATTAGAGAATTCTGGAAAAAGACAGTGAGTTCTATAGTTTGTTGAATACAGAAAGAGGAGGCCACTTTTGGTATAAATGCAGGGTTTAATTTCAATGAAACTCTATGCTTGTGAAAAATCAAATAGGGAGGATCAGAACAAAGAGCTTGAAGTTCTGAAACTCACCTAGCAGATGTTATGGCTACTAAAAAGGCCGTTTTCCAAGACAGAAATTTTAAATCACAGGTAGCAGCTGGTTCGAAAGGACGGGCAGTTAGGGCAGCAAGAACCATATTCAAATCCCAAGGGGGGACAGGATGAGATAAAGGAGGCCTAAGGAGCCAAGCCCCTTTAAGGAAAGCCTTACAAAGTTTGTGAGACATCAATGAAGGTTAAAATGAAGCATGAAAATTAGAGATCGCCGCTAGCTGCACCTTAATGGTAGAAACTGAAGAGCCCGACTGAAAAAGGGAGGCCAGAAAATTCAGAACCTCCGATACTGGTGCAGTGAGAGGATCTATACCCCGTTCTTGAGCCCAGAAGGCAAACCTTTTCCATTTACTGGAATAAAGTTTGATGGTGGAAGGTTTATGAGAAGAAGACAGTATGTGGACCACGTCCGGCGAAAGAGCATTGTCTCGGACTAAGGATGGAAGTGGAGTAACCATGCTGCCAACTTCAGGGACCTGAGAGACGGAAGAAGCCGTCCTGACTGATGAGTCAACAGGTCTGGCACCGGATCCAGAAACCATGGACCTTCTATCGCATGCCTCTGTAGGAAAGGAAACCAAACTTGACGAGGCCAGTGCGGGCAATCAAAATCATCTCGCTCTCCATGTAAATGGCCTTCTGTATCACCCTCGGTAGGAGGGGAACGGAGGGAAGGCGAGAGAAGACCGGGGCCAAATGTGAGTCAGAGCGTCCCTGGGAATCTGTCCCTGAGAAGGAACAGTGTGAAGAACTCTCTGCATTTCGCATTGTGAGGGCTGGCAAACAGGTCGCAGCAAGGAAGACCCCATCTGTCGAAGATTTTCGCAGCTATACCCTGGTTGAGGGACCACTCGTGGGGTAAAAGAATGGTCCTGCTTAATCTGTCCGCAATCACATTGGACTTCCCCGGTATGTGCGTTGCCATTAGAAAGCGGTTGGTAGCTACCGCCCAGTGCCAAAGTCTCATGGCTTCTCTGCATAGTGGGTAAGACCTGGTTCCACCTTGCTTGTTTATGTACCACACCACCGACATGTTGTCGGATAGAATAGTAATCGGGCCCTGTGGGAGAGCGTGATGGAGAGCTTGGAGTACCAATAGTACCGCTCTCATCTCCAGGACATTGATATGCAAATGCGTTTCCTGGATCTGCCATGTGCCTTGGACCGACCTGTCCAGGTAATGACCTCCCCACCCTACCTGGGAGGTGTCCGTAGTCACAGTGGCAACATGGCGTTGAGGTATAAAGGGTCGCCCCTGGTCGAGATTTGATTGGAGAAGCCACCGACGCAGATCTCGACGGCAACTTTCCGTGATTATGATTAAGTGGTTCAAGGGAAGTTCCTGATAAGACCATTGAACCGACAGTAGCCATTGTAAAATTCGCATGTGAAGTCTGGCCAAGGGAACTAAAAGTATGGTCGACGCCATCGAGCCCAACAGTTGTAGGATCCGATAGACCGGGGCTCTTAGTAGGGGAAGACAGGATTTGACTTGATCTTGTAGGACCTGAATTCTTGCTGCCGGTAAAAAGGCGCGCATTCTTTTTGTGTCTAAGTCTGCGCCTATGAAAGTAATACGCTGAGATGGCTGTAGTACAGATTTTTGCAAATTGAACGTGATCCCCAAGAAACGGCCCAAGGTGAATGTGGCTCTGAGCGCTTGGAGTAGTAGATGCTCGGAGGTGGCAGTAAGGAGCCAGTCGTCTAGATAAGGAAACACCTGGAATCCCAGACTTCTCAGGTGAGCAGTTACCACTGCCAGACACTTGGTGAACACCCTGGGGCTGTGGTGAGACCAAAGGGCAGTGCTCGGAATTGGAAATGACTGACTCGAGGCGAAGCGTAAATGTCTCCTGGACTCTTGAGCTATGGGAATGTGATAGTAAGCGTCCTGGAGATCTATGGAGCACATCCATGCATCTTTTTCCAGCAAAGGAAGAATAGATTGAAGAGTGACCATTCGAATTTGGACTTCTTTAAACGATTCAATGAACTGAGGTCCAAAATGGGCCTGAAGTCCCCTGTCTTTTTTGGTACCAAAAATAATCTTGAGTAAGTTCCTGATCCGATCTGGTCGATGGGGACAGGCTGGATGGCTCTTTTTTCTAGCAGCTTTGAAACCTCTAATGCTGCCTGATCCCGCTGACTGGGTGGTACGTCCGGGATTTCCCTTAAAGAAAGGGGAGGTTTGTTGAAGGGGATGATATAACCTCCGGTAATAATCGGAAGCACCCACTGATCGCTTGTTATGGATTCCCAAGCTTGTGGGTGCGCCGCAAAACGACCCCGACTGGCTCCGGAGTTGCACAGTCGGGCAACAACTCAGGGACGCTGGTTGTATGAAGAACCACGAAAGGAATCGCGGTCTCCAGAGTTACGGGGGCCTCTGCCACCTCTGGGGCGGCATCTTCCAAAATTCCCCCCCCCCTGCCTCTGGAGGGGGAATCACTAGGTGGAGTAGGGAAAGACTTCTGAGATTTTCTAAACCACATTTTCCCTCCTCTCCGAGCCTTGGGGTAAGGCCTGGAAGGAGCGGAAAATCGGGCCCCAACGGCAGTCAAAGTCTTGCCCTCCTGCTCGCACCGAGTTAGTGTGTCCTTCACCTTGGGTCCAAACAAAGATGACCCATCAAAGGGGCCGTCGGCGAAGGAAGACTTGAAGGCCTCCGCGAACGAACACAAGCGTAACCAGGCTTGTCTCCTGAGGGCAACGCCTGTTCCGCTGCTCTACTCGCCTTCGCCGCATATGAAATGAGCCTCATGGACGAGTTAACAATAGAAAAGAGGGTAGTCATCTGTGCGCCAACAGTCGGGGCCAGCGCCTCAGGTAGGTTACCAACAAGAGAGTCATTTAGCTCTTTGAGAAGATCCCTTTGGAGCCTCGTAAAATGACATAAGTAGTTCAGCGACCGTAAGGTAAAGGCCGCTGAAGACAGGGTACGCTTCCGCACCTATCCATACTCCTAGAATCCTTATTAGGAGGATGAACAGACGTCAAGCCTCTGCCACGTCCTGCTGTGTGGCAGAAGCCACCACCAAAGCATCTACAGGCACACCCTTTGTGAGAAACTCCTTCTGGGGGGGGCCTCGCAGGCACCGGTTCCACAGAATCAGGGTGTTCCCACGCCCTTCGAGAAACCAAATCAAGGAGTTCATCGAAGGGCGGAGACACCCAGGAGGCGGAAGGCTGGGCCCCAAAGGCCTTGAGGAAGACTGACTCCTCAGCTGAAGGGGTTTTGGCTTGCCAGTCACCTCTCTGTCTCAGAATCTCCAAGATATCTGAGAAGGAGATATCATCCGAAGATGATTTGGGGGACCCTTCTGCGTCATCGAGGTCAGTATCCGATGTAACAGACTCATCTTGGGAGTCTACGTGCTTCCTCTTACACAATTTCTTCCGTGAGGGTTCGTCCGAAGCAGTTTCGGATGGACCACCCGGAAGAAGGAACCCCCGATGGGGGTATCCTCAGGCCCTGGGGCCCCGCTGCCGGGAAGCTGCAACACAACAGAGGCACCAGTCTCCAAATCTAGGGACGGTGAGGTAGAATCTTGCTGAACCGGCAAAGGCATGGCCAGCGCGCTCCTCATGGCCTCAAAGGCCGAACCTCCAGAATCCAAGGAGGTCACTGGTCTAGAGGCCACGATGGCACTGGGAATTCCAGCAGCCGATGCTCCGAGAGGAAGACTAGGCACCGAAGCACCCAATCCCAAAGTGTTCCCTCGGCCCGGCTGAAGAGGTCGCAGTACCAAACCCTGAACCGGAGGACAGGGTAGGAAGCACAGTCGGAACCGAGAGACCTCGAAGGGGTCTCTGCTCTGACCGTATGGCTCCGCTTTGCTCCACCACCACCGACTCCAACGGCTCCGAGGAGGTTGGAGGAGGAATCGAATGTGTTGGAGGGGGGATCGGCTCCGAAGCTAACTGTGCTGGAGCCGAGACCAATTTAGTAAACACTGGAGATTGGAATAGCCTCTGTAAAACCCTATCCAGGTCCGAATCTGAAAGTCTCGATGATTTAGAGGAGGTAGACAATCGAGAAGACTTTCCTCTCGGCTCCGAGAGAGAAGGGGACCGGCTCCATAACGGCTCCAATGCTATCGGCGCCGACTCCACCACAGCATGGACCACCATCGGCACCGAAGGAGCCTTCTTCGGAGCCGAGGGGGAAGAGTCTGAGCTGCACACTTCCACCGGCTCCGAAGCCATTGGAACCGATGGAGGTGATTCACCTCTCGATACTCCAACTTGCGGCTCCGAAGGCAATGGAGCCGAGGTAGGAGGTATCGAGGCAGACCCTTCGACCCTCGGCCCCGAAGTCAGTGGAGCCGAGGAAGAAGAGGTCAATTTTGTCTTTTAGAAGTCGGCTCCGACGGACTTGTCGGAGCCGACGATCTTTTCTTTTTGGAAGCAACAGGTAGATCTAAGGCTTCCTCAAAAGAAGGTTTGATAAGCCCTTTCAATATTAATTTGTTCTTACGTTCTTGAAGAACTCTAGATGAGAACGCATGACAGACGCTACAAGTCTCTTGCAGATGTTTCGGCCCCAAACAATAAACACATACTGAATGACTGTCTGTAATGGACATTTTATATTTGCACCGAGTGCATTTTTTAAAACCTGACTTTTGTTCCTTAGACATGATACAGGCCACAACAAGTACAAACTCTAAGGAAAACTTACTCTACCACAACAAGTATAGCACTATACACAAATTGCGCCAACTGAAAAGCACGAGACACACTGGCGCGAGTACTGGTGAAAGTTTACCTCACAACAATTTGAAACAAGTTAAACGGCCCAAAGCCCTCTAATTTAAACGGGCTTTGCCCGAAAAACAACTAACCAAAAATTAATAAAACCTAATAGCACTCAAAGGTAGGGCAAAGGCCCTCTAACTTAAACGGGCCTTATCCGACTGAACAAATTAAATTTTTTGGAAACAAGCACTCAACAAAAAAACAACAAGAAATAGTAAGAATAGTAAGAAATAGCTGTTAAAACAGCTGTTTGGTTAATATAGACAAAAATTCCCTAGGTCAAGGACCAATAAGGTAAAAAGAACCACTTAGCTCCAGCCAAGTCGAGACCACGTCCAGCTTGTTAAGCGGCAAACGAGATCTGGGGAAGCAGGTGTAGTGCATCCTGGGATAGGGAGTAGCCCAGCCAATGAGAGACTTCGTGCTAGTGTATTAGTTGCCGAGTCGGAGCCGATGGATCGGCTCCGAACCCATCTGTTGTGAATGTAGGCGAGATAGGATCCCATTACATCTGTACTTAAAAAACAGTCATTAAATGTTAGTAAGGTAATTTAAATATATGAGGAACTGAATAACAGCATGAAACCTGAAAGGAATGTGCATATACAACTGTATTAATTAAAAATGCTTTATGACTGTAAAGCACTGTTTGTATAAAGGAGAATGTAATTTTCAGAGATGATAACATGTAATGATGTACAATAATCATGTTTAAATGGAACACTCAAAATATATGCTGTATTTTCATATTTTGGTTGCATGATACAGTAGCAAGAAAACTACAAAACTGTTACAAAAATGGAAAAAAAAATAACTCATTAAAAAAATGATTACATGCTAGAGTCCTCTTAAAAAAAGCCAGTGAAAATAAGGGACTGTTTCATCTACGATGTTTCTGAACACTAAAAGATAATTACCTTAATTTCTTTTTTAATACATGCAAATCAAACTATGCTGTTTTAAGAACTTACCATAGGAAAAGTGTTAGTGCAGACTTCATCCATCATATTCCCTTCATCAAAGGACATAGGTAGTTGGTCAGAGCTACAACTGCAAGGGAAGAAGAAAAATCAGTAAACCACTACTCTGTATAAAAACTTATATACTGCAACCCTTCTTATGCCAAAAACATCACCAATATTGAACTGGGCTTCCATTGTCGGCAGCCATGAGTAAGTTGTAAATGTAACCACAAAAGACCAAAAATAAAAAAAAAAACAGGAACCAATACAGAAACCATCAAGTGGTAAAATTAAAGCCACTAAACACCAGGAAATATCTGAAAAATCTTAGGGTCTAGTTATAATAATTCCTTCAATTAATGAATACGATTGTATACAAGTGGTTCACACTAGTTTATTGAGTGAACATAAAAAACATAAAAAACACTAACCTTGGGATTCAATAAAGTAATTTTTCTTTGCAGGAACAGTGTAGGCACTCTTGCCCGGAATATGGCCGCTGAGCGATCCAGTAAACTAGTGTACTGACATGCATGAGCCTGCCTACACTGTTCTTGCATGGAAACCAGTACAGAATTCTAGGTATCTCATTTGCTGGTGAAAACCATGCAAATGAGATAAATTAGCCATTCAGCAAGCAGGCAGGTATCCATGCAAGAACAGAGTTAGTTGCAGAAATGTATTTGGTTACTAACCAAAGACAGTTCTGCAAATAAAACGGAGGCATGACAGCTCCAAACAAAAAGCATGTATTATAATTTTTATGCATGCCAATGGCCAAAGATATGGCCATTGGCATGGAAAGTGCTTATTTTTATTAAAATAAAAGTTTTTTTTGGCTGATCTCAGCCATTTAAGCATAGGGCAGTGATGCGCAAATGGGACTGTGCCGAAAATAAAAAAATGTGAAAACTCAATTTTAAGGGAAATCTGCATTTTGCCATTATAGTCTATGGCATGTAGAATCAAAACATTACCAGGGAATAGTGTTTGTCAAGGGGAAAGGCTCTGTGTTAGTGCAGTAACTATAGGCTAAGGCAATGGGGGTATGCAAATGAGGGAAAATTTACTGAATCACAAAAATCTTCTAAGTGCCAAACTTCACCTAACCATGTAGGCATTATAGAATGACTGTGTAACTGGAAGGAGCAACAGACATGAAAAGGGGGTGTGTTAGGTATGTTGTAAGCACATTGGAGCCCTATGGTGCAGAGATAAGCTTAGCTAAGCACAGCTAAGCAAGGAGGTTTGTCTGAGGCTGTATTGACTTATTCCACAAAATGAAGAGTGTGTTTGCATCCAGGGAGGGCCATTTCTTCATGTTTACATTAGCTAAACATGTATGCATGGTGCGCACTGGGTCTAAAACCAAAACCAAAAAAAAAAACAGAAATAGCAGGACTGATTACACTTGGGCACCAGGTTTGCACGGCACACCTCAGGGCTTAAATGGGAGGAAATGGGAAGAGGAATAAAGGCAAAAAAGGAAAATAGCAGAATAAAAGCAATCAAGAACAAATTACATAGCCAGCAGGTGGAATGCATCATACTCAGCCAATCATACAGGCAACATCTGCAGCACAACAGTATAAACTATGGAAATACCTTACAGTCTGTTTTTTCCCACAAACTCTGCACCATTGGTCTACACATACGGGTGAATTTTAACTGGAAAAAATTTAGAGGCTGCCATTGCTTTGATCCATCAGTATGTGCTAGAGGCTGAGGGCAGAGAGGAGGATAATGGTGATGACTGCCACAGACCAAGGAGGAGGAGAAGAGTGTTCAGACCCAGGATAAATTACCAGGGCAACATGATCTCCAGATAGTAGAGCGCTATAGGGTGGACATACTTCAGCAAATCACCGAGCTGTGCTGGCCTCAGCTCAGACCTAGAGCCAACAGAGGGGAACCCATCCCAGTGGATACCAAGGAATGTGTAGCCTTAAGAATTTTAGCTACAGGTACTTTCCAAAGACCTATTGGGGATATCATGGGGGTCTCACAGGCATCTGAATCCAGGGTACTCCACTAGTTCCTGGATGCCACACTACCACATGCTAGTGAGCACATTTACTTCCCCAACACATATGAGGAGAGGACCAGCAATATGCGTTTCTTCCATCATATAGCAGAATACCCAGAGATACTGGGTGCCATAGACTGCACGCACATCCACATCAAAGCACCACCCAGTGAACAGGGTATGGTCTACATAAACTGCAAGTGATTCCCCTCCATCAACTGCCAGGTTGTGTGCAATGCCCAGGCATTATCATGAATGCGTGTGCTGGCAGCCCTGGAAGCTATCATGACTCCCACATCTGGCATTCATCACAGTTGTACCAGGCATTTGCCAGTGGGGGCATCCCATATGGCCATCTGATAGGGGGATGCTGGCTATGCACTGGAGCCATGGATGATGATAACCATCAGAAATGCACACAAACCCACACAAGAACACCATAATGAGGCACATGCACAAACCACGATCATTATAGAGCATGTGTTTGGGATGCTGAATTCATGGTTCCGCTGCCTTGACATATCTGGTGGAGCCTTGCAGTACTCTCCAGCCACATGTGCACACATGTTCATAGTATGTGCCATGGTATACAATATGATCCTGTGGAAACAGCTGCAGCTGGAACAGCATGGGAAAGGCCACACAGCCCACCACCCTTGCCAAAGTCTCCACAGGCATACAGGGACTCAGAGGATGAGGCCCCTGAGCCTGCTCCTGTAGGCAGATGGAGGCATGCCCAGTATGCTCAGGCCTTGGCAAAGTGGCAACACATAGCACACACACTGACACTGTAGGGACCCCAGGGACTGACACCTCTATCTGACTTGCACACACAGTAAAATGGATGACTTACACATCACATTACCTGCAACTTACTATGTATAGGCAGTGTACTGTGTGCATTCAACACAGGCGACCCTCAAGCACTGTCCTTACAACTGCTGCAAGCACAAGGTAAGTCAATCTTCTTAACAATAAATGAATGGCTTAGTATGTTTTACTAGCATATCTATGGTAATGCTACATGCATGCAAAGGAATGGGGTGGCCTACTGGGACAGCAGCACACAACTGACAGCTATGTGAGACAGCAGGAAATGTCTGGCCAAAACTGGCCTCCACACCTTGGGTGCAGTAGTACCCAAGGTGGCAAATCCAACTGCAGTACATGTGTGGGGACAACTAACCTGGGGTCATAGGTCACAGGCATGGATGTCAGTGTCGGGGTCCCATATCCACCCCTCACACCCACACAGCAAGTCATCTATAGAAAACCACAGAGAAATGTCTGGTAATGGCACACAAATGGTGGCAATGTTGAATTACCCCCCCTACAGACTCACACAGTGATAGCACAGCAGGACCTACAGTTGCGGTATGGCTATAAAGGGTAAGAAGTATGAAACTCAAATATATGCCATTATAATCTGACTGCGGTGGTGGTGCTGTGGTAGCGTTGTCACCTCACAGCAAGATGTTGTCCCATTCGATTCTCAGCTAGAGCATCTTCTGTGTAGAGGCATATGTGAATGGGGCGTGACTTCGTTGAAGGTTGTGCTCCAGGGCTGGTAACCCGGTATGTAAAAATTCACTACCAATCATTAGCGGATCGGAGTTCCACTGTGGCGACCCCTAACCGGGAAAAGCCGAAAGACACAAACCAAATAATCTGATCTGTGCTCTTTACTGATATGCCTCTAGTCCCCAAGACAGGGCACAATAGTATGGTAAATGGAACCAAAATGTAAAACAAATATCAGCACAGTCTGTACAAATGTGTACAATTGAAAGCTGTGGCCCCTATGTAACCATACAAATGCAGTAACATGTATGTTTGCAGGGAAATGGCAGCATAGCGCACATTGGTAGGGCTGTACCAATACACATGAAAACATGTTGCCTGTCGATAATATGTAGGGGTCAATGAGCTATGTGTATGTGTGGTTAATACTCTCAGGATCTGGCCAGCATGTCCTCCTGGCAGTTGTCTCATAGTGCCCTAGGTACAGTGCTGTCTTTGACAAGGCCATGTGCAGATAACTGCAGTGCCAACTGTTATGCATGTCAGTGACACCCATTGCTCTGCCACTGACATACCTGGGAGTCACAGTGCTATGTGAAATATACTACACATATAAGGGAAATCTTGAAGGATGTGTAGCTGAGGTGCCAAGGCTTTTGTGAATATAGATGCTTTTTGGTACTGTTGCCAGTGGTTATTCTCAATAATCCATTTTTCTTATGTTTGCTTTTACATATAATGGACATGTCTGCAGAGTAGAATGCAGTCTGTACCCACACCCATAACTCCCAGCCTCTGTCAGCAAGCTGTCTGGACAAAGACAACAATAAAAGTGGAACAAAGGCACAATGATAGGCATGTGTTGTAAATATCACCCTTACATACTGAGAAAGTTGGTAGGGTGAGAAGTTTGCAGTAGTGGGAATTGTCTGAAGCTTATGTAGTCTGAAACAGTCATGTCTGTAATTATTTTGTATCATCACTCTTCAATTATATGTAACTAACTTGCCATAAAAACACAAGTTTATGTAGAGAGGCTAAAACCTCTAGCCAAACACCTGGACAACCAGCCAGAAAATGTATAGGTGAGAAGTATGCCCACACAAGGATATGACAGGTCAGGTTCGAAAGATACCACATAAGCAGGAGACCCCCAGCCAGTATATCTCCAGGTTGCTGGACTGTTTGCACAGTGCATCATTACTCAACTGGCTGTAGCCACACCTCACAAATGACCTTGTTGGGCAAGAATGTACATAGCTGCCCTCATAATATTGGTCTATGCATAATACAGCCAGTATTCATCTTGTAAAGCACTGTGATGATCTGAGGATGTCTGGCACTAGGTAATGACACAATTCATTGCAGTATCAGACTACAGATATGTCAGAAAATATCTGCTAAACAAACCTAGTACCCTGAGGGAAGTCCTGTGTACTCCTGAGAGGTATGGTTGTTGCACACAAAACCCTACACTGGCATACACCTGTCTCGGGAATGGAGTCCCACTCTAACTATAAAAGATCACACTGGGCATGCTCCTATACTTAGAGAATCAGAGGACATGTTGTAACCCACATTGGAATATATGACTGTATTATGTATATATATATATATATATATATATATATATATATATATATATATATATATATATATCTGTGCATACAGACAGCTATGTAGACCTCAGCTGTTTCCACACACACACACATCAGACAAGATTATCCTCAGCTAGCTGTAGGTGGCCAATATGTGATATATCTGCATCTGTTGCATGAGATACACACACACACATATATATGGGCAACAGATAACATATGTCAGGCATACACACACAGATGTAGGGAAGTGAGAGACAGACAGTGATAGCGAGAGAGACACAGGGGGATACAGAGTGAGTCACACACACATATACCCTGAATGGCATGCAGTGATGATTGCTGTGGACAGTGGCATACCAGTAGTAAACAGTTACATGTGTCAGCATAAAAGGTGAGCCCCGTTGAGGTTGGGTTTATAATATCACATCACCTGCCTGTGTGTGCGTGTGTGTGTGTGTGTGTGTGTGTGTGTGTGTGTGTGTGTGTGTGTGTGTGTGTGTGTGTCTGTGTTTGTCCATAGTTCTAAATATTAGGAGACTGTTCTCACTCAGTACACTTCACATAACCTTACTAAATAAGATCTGCTGCTGTCATTCATCTTAGACGTACCATTGGACACCTATCACCCTTATAAGCTCTGTAGCATGTGTGATAACTGTGTAACACTATAGTACAACTAACTAGATAGGTAAGGGTTCTAATCTTAATACTGGCAACTATGTGAGTGAGGGAGTGTGTGTTTGTCTGTGAGTGAAACAGTTTTAGGCCATTCCCACCCACAACACTTCCCAGTGCCTCACTTTATCGGTTCTGCTGATATAATTTCTCTTATCAGCACCTTTGGCCAGTTGTCAGCCCAGTAAGCTCTGTAGAGCATGCAATAATTGTGTAACACTATAGTACAAATCACTAGGTAAGCAAGGGTTCTAATCTCAATACTGGCAAGTAAGTTTGTGTGTGAGAATCATATCCTGTGTGGGTTGTACCATTTTGAGTTGTGTACCACCCTGTACATTTCCCATCACCCTACTTTAACAGTCCTGCTGATGTCAGTCACCCTTACAGATACCTTTGGGCAGCTCTCAGCCCTATAACCTCTGTGGTACTTGCGATATCTGCATACTACCATAGTGCCACAAACTAGTTAAGTAGGGGCTCTAATCTCAGTCCTGGCAAATGTAAAAGTGTGTGTGTGTTTGTGTGTGTATTTGTAGGTTAATGATTTTGAGGCCATTCACACCCAGTACAATTCCCATCATCACACTTTAGCAGTCCTGCTAATGTCAGTCACCTTTACAAATACCTTTGGGCAGCCATCAGCCCTATAAGCTGTGTGGTGCATGTGATAACTGCTTACTACTATAGTACATCAAACTAGTTAGGTATGGGGTTCTATTCTTAGTCTTGCCAAATTTGTGTGTGAGAATATTTGTGTTTGTATGTGTGTATCTGTAGGTTACAGTATTTTGTGACTGTCCACAACCAGTTTATCTCCAATTGCCATACTTTTCAAGGGCTGCTGATGTCCCTCACCTTAGAAGTAACTTGGGACACCCTTCACCCTATAAGCTCTGTGGTGCATGTGATAAATGCATAACATTGTCATAGCAATAACTAGATAGGTAGGGATTTGCATCTCAGTCCTGGCAAATGTGTGTATGTGAAAACAGTATTGTGTGTGTGTTTGGTTGTGAACCATATCCACTGGGGTGCGTTTTGCAATCTTTTAGCGTGGCCACCCAGTACATGTCCCAGTGTCGATTGTACAGGGCCCACTGTTGGCAACCACTGTAAAGGTAGCTGTAGACACTCTGTAGCCCTATAAGCTGTGTGCTATGTGAAATATCTATGTAACAGTATGATATCAAAAACAAGATAGGTGAGGCTTCTAATCCCTTGATACCATTCCCCACTCAGGAATCATAAACAAACACACTCAGCTAGGCATCAACCCCTATGTCACTAGGTGGGTTGCAAACTGGCTCATGGATGGAACCCATAGTGTGAAGGAAGTGGATTCCATGTCAAACTGCTGACCAGTCATGAGTGGAGTACCACAGAATCTGGTCCTGGTTCCCCCATGTATGGTATGTACGCATCTGACATCTAGCCCAACACAAAGGGACTCTGGCTGACAATGTTTGCAGACAACTGCAAGGTGGGTACTATGTTTACATCCCCAAATTATGTTGACATCCTTCATACAGTCCCCACTGAGACCTACAACTTTTGTCCAAGCACTGGCCTTAGGCTCAATGGCAAGGAATTTTTTGCCATCCCCTCTGGGATCAATGTGGTTTCCATGAATTATCACATCGCTGGTAGACTACTTGACACAGACGTCATTATAAGAGGTCTGGGAATACAGGTTGACAGTGACCTCTCTTATGACAACCACATTGCCACTGTGGACAGAAAGTCCATCTATGTGGCACATCTCATAACTAAGGGTGTTACATCCAGGAAGGAAGAGGTCAATGTCTCCCTCTACTCTCCCCTCATTTGGCAAAACATCAAGTACAATGGCCTATTTGTCATGTACCTCACTAGACACCTGCAACAACTGGGGAGGCTGCAAATATACCTCACAAATAGGACCCTAGGCCTTAAACAACTATACTATATGAACAGAGTCCAATACCTTCAAGTATTCTTAGTCACATCTTGGTTACTTACATGAGATCTCTGCTTGACTGGTAAAGCTATGTCTGCCCTGTTAGGAATGCCACATCTACTGAAATCGCAGTCCATCTGCACCACATGGCACAGAGACCACAACTTCATCACCTCAATCAACAGAACATGCTGGGGAACAAGTCCATAATCCAGAGACTGGCCACATTATGAACTATATGTCACATACATGTCAAAGCACCTCACTGGCCCTCTTCAAGAGAAATCCAGATGAGTGGATGGGGAATTTAACTATCACCATGGGGATCATTCAAGTGGCAATAGTTGATAGACACACTGTGGACAAATGTCAGGTGGCATGATGCCATGGTACTCCCATGGGCTAGGCTTGTAATGGCTCCATGGTCATTGAACACATGAACCTATGAATCTCTGTACTGGCAAATGTGTGTGTGTGTGTGTGTGTGTGTGTGTGTGTGTGTGTGTGTGTGTGTGTGTGTGTGTGTGTGTGCATGACTGTGTATACAAGTGTTTGTGAGGGTGTAAAGTTGTAGGTGAAAGTACTTTGACACCCTTCTCACCCACTACACCCCCCCTTGCCATACTTTTCAAGGGCTGGTGATGTTATACACTTTAAAGGTACCTTGTGACACTCTTCACCCAATAGGCTCCATGTTACTTGTGGTAACTACATAACACTATAGTACCAATATCTACATAGGTACGGGTTCCAATCTGAGTCCAGGCAAAAAGTGAGTGTGTGTGTGTGTGTGTGTGTGTGTGTGTGTGTGTGTGTGTGTGTGTGTGTGTGTGTGTGTGTGTGTGTGTGTGTGTGTGTGTGTGTGTGTGTGTGTGTGTGTGTGTGTGTGTGTGTGTGTGTGCAAGTGTTAGTATGTGTGTATATTTGTAGGAGACAGCATTTTGAGGCCTCAGTCTCCCAGTACACTGTACATTGCCATACTTTACAAGGGCTGGTGATGTTGTTCACCTTAGAAGACCCATGGAACAGTTTTCACGCTACAAGGTCTGTGTTGCATGTGATAAATGTGTATCCCTGTATGCCAATAACTAGATAGGTAGGGGTTTTAATCTCACTCCTGGCAAATGTGTGACTGTGTGTGTCACAACAGTATCGCATGTTTGAGTGAGTACTATATCCAATGGGGGTGAGTTTTACATTTTTAGACCATGGTACTCCCAGTGCATGTCCCAAGGTCCACTGTACAAGGCCAGTGTTTCCATCAACCATAGAGGTATCTGAAGACACTATTCAGCCCAATAAGGGATATGTTGTATGTAGGAACTATGTAACATTAATGACTGACTGACAAGATAGGCAGGGATGCTAACCTCTGTTCTGGCAAATGTGTGTATGACTGTATCTGTGTTTTTCATTGTGTATACTTCTGTAGGTTAGAGTATTTTGAATCCATTCTCACCCAGTACATCTCCCATTGCCATACTTTACAAGGCCTGGTGATGTTGTTCACCTTAGAAAAACTGTGGAATACATCTCACCCTACAAGCTCTGCAGCACATGCAATAAATGCATATCAGTTTAGTAGTAATAGCTAGATAGGTATGGGTTCTAATCTTAGTCCTGGTAAATGTGTGTGTGTGTGTGTGTGTGTGTGTGTGTGTGTGTGTGTGTGTGTGTGTGTGTGTGTGTGTGTGTGTGTGTGTGTGTGTGTGTGTGTGTGTGTGTGTGTGTGTGTGTGTGTGTGTGTGTGTGTGTGTGTGTGTGTGTGTGTGCAAGTCCAGCATCATGAGAGTGTTTGAGTGAGGACTATATCCACTGGGGAGGTAGCCATGGTTTACAATTTTAGGCCATGGTACTCTCAGTACATGTCCTATGTTCCACTGTATGGCAGCTGCTTTTTACATCAACTGTAGAGGTATCTTTAGACACTCTGCAGACCTATAAGCCATGTGCTGTGTTCAACAGCTACATAACAGTATAGAATGAATAGCTAGAGAGGCAGGGCTGCTAATCACAGTACTGGCTCATTTGTGTGTGTGTGCATTGGTGTGTATAGCAGTGTTTGGGAGTGTGTAGACTCATGCATGACAGTATTATGAATCCATTCACACCCAGTACACCCCCCACTGCCATACCTTACAAGGGCATGTGATGTAATTCACTTTACACGTACTGTGGAACACTCTCCACACTATAAGCTCTGTGCCACCTGCAATAACTGCCTAACACTGTAGTATCACTAACTAGATGGGTAGGGGTTCCAAAACCAACACTGGCAATTGTGATCCTGTGCATGTGTTTGTGTGTGTGTATATGTGTGTGTGTGTGTATGTGTGTGTGTGTGTGTGTGCATGTGTGCGTATGTGCGTGTGTGCGTGTGTGTGTGTGTGTGTGTGTGTGTGTGTGTGTGTGTGTGTGTGTGTGTGTGTGTGTGAGCATGTGTGTTTATAGTATTCTCTGTGTGTTTGGTTGACACAATATCCTCTAGGGGTGTGGATTTCAACAATCTGAGATGTGTTACACCCAATACACTTCCCATTGTCCACTTTACAAGAGCTGCTGATGTCTACTACCATACACTTAACTGTATACAATCCTCAGCCCTATAAACTCTGTGGCACATGCAATGACTGTTATACAGACAAGGTAATTGTGTACAGTTGTACCTCAGCTATGACACACTTGATGTGTTACCACAGTGCCATACCCCTCATTACAAATGACGTTTGCAGTTTATAACAGCACTATTGTACATATGACCCTGTGTCTGGGCTGTTGTAGCCCTATTGTGTCAGGCTTTGTCCATATGTCTTGCACTATGAGGTGGATAGGTATAGTCTATCATTATTTAGTGCTGTCATTCCTGATATCATCCCAGTGATGTTGTGGAATCCCATGCATGTTCTTGGGTAGGGGTCATAAATATGAGGGCAAAGGTTGGACAACCTGTGGAACTCTGTACAGTCAGGAGTTTGGTGTATGTCTGGCCATTGTGTGTGGCCTATCAGGAATTTGTAGCAGCACACTGTTTACTTATTAGTTGGCCTGTGTAGGATAGGGGGCAGATGTGAGTGGCATGCATCCCTTTGTACCCAACTGTGCATGCTGCTCCAGTTACTGGTGGGCTATCAGCAGTACATGTTTATATGAGCATTCTGAGACATGTCCCACACCACCACACAAGTCTGGCTACACTGTGACAGTATATGTGACACTGTGGGACAGTATGTGTAGGGGTATTGTATGACTGTCATTCAAGATATATCTGTCCACACAGCCATTAGACTGTAGTCTTTGGTATGCTTACAGGTATGCTGCTGTGACTGTGGTGCAATTGGGTGTGTGTATGCACTTTCACACTGATATCTTTTTTCAGTACAGTTACATTCCTGTAATGCATGCTGTATTAGCTAATGCATGTGTAATTACCCAAAGCTGCTTTTGGATAGTGTGGTGTTGTCCTGACTGCATTTTGGATGGTGCTTGGTGACATGCTTCTCAGCTTAGTGTAGTTTCCTTAATGTTACATAGCTGCACTCACTCATAGCTCTCAACTCTCCAGGTGTTCATAGGATGCAAAGTTGTCTGGCTCATATATTTGGTCTTGTCTTCATGAAAGTTTTGCATTTCTGAAAATTCACTGGGATGATGTGAGAATGGACTCACTACATAATGACAGGAAAATACCTCTCAACTGTCCCTGATTTTCAGGGACGTCCCTGATTTTGACTCTAATCTGTCCCTCTTAATCCCTCCTAAAACTGGTGACTTTTGGAGAAGGGTGGTGAATTACACTTAATGAATAATGACAATAATTAAGAGTTATAGAGTTCTTTTACTTCAGAAAATGTGTATTAATTCATATGCTCTGATTCTGTCGATGTTTCAAGTTAATAGCACTAATATTTTAAAAGTGTCCCTGATTGTCCCTGATTTTTTCTTGACTTGTCCATGATTCAGTTGAAATTTGTCCCCGATTGGTTGAGAGGTCTGCAGGCAATTGATTCCTCAGACATGTAATATTGCATTCAACGTGTTAGGACACACAGTGCTACTGCAGCAACGTCCTCAGTTTATTTATCTAATTATTTCCAATGTGTCCCTATTTCCATACCCTTGTCCCACCACTTTGTTTGGCTTGGTTCAGACCCCTTGTACTAAGGTGTTCTGAGGTATGATGGCACTGCATGTTATGGAAAAATGTATATATATGTATATTTCCTTTGTTCCTTTTCATACATTCTCTTGCATATATCTGTAGCCCCATACATGATACATGTGTATATATATATATATATATATATATATATATATATATATATATATATATATATATATATATATATATATATGGGTCTACTTCATATGATCGACAGCTCATATGATCGACAAACTTTTCAGAGAGACCAAAACACCTAAAGCTCAAAGCACCGAAAACTCATTTGATCGAAACTCATAATATCGACACATGAAATTCAAAGCATTATGCCCTTTCCCCACTGTAGCGTGACACTGGAGTCAGAATAAATATTTAGGGGGGCTGAAGACCCCCACATACGTCATAAATTTTAAACATACACATGGATACTTACAGCAGAAATGATGATATTTATCTAAATAATGTGGGGGGCTCAGGCCCCATATCCCCCAATATGGGGGGCTGTGCCCCCACACACCCCCAACTATTTATTCTAACTCCAGGGCTGTGCTACAGTGGGGAAAGGGCATAATGCTTGGAATTTCATGTGTCGATGTTTTGATTTTCGATCAAAAGAGTTTTCGGTATTTTGAGTTTTAGGTGTTTTGGTGTCAGTGAAATGTGTCGAGCTGTCGATCATATAAAGTAGACCCATATATATATATATATATACACACACACACACACACACACACACACACACACACACACACACACACACACACACACACACACACACACACACACCTCAGTCTTTATTGGCAATATATCTATATATTGTTATACATATATATGTACCTACATATATATCTAGCTATCTATGCATATGTTTTATTTATATATATATATATATATATATATATATATATATATATATATATATATATATATATATTTGTAAATACCAGTCATTCGTGATTCCACCAGGATGTTTCTTCCCTATTGATATGTTTGAAAAACAGCAGAAAAGCCTACACCATCAATGTCTTAGTGGTAAATTGCTGTGACTATGGTGTACAGGGTTCTGAGTTCAACACCTGCAAGGGCTGTTTATTTTTTGCTGGGCAGAACAGAGGCAGATGCAGAGTAATTAAGGCAGTGTTTAGCAGTTGTAAGCAGGTTTGCATGGGTTTGGGTGATGCTAAACAATACCACAATACCAACATACATTTAGGCTATTAGGTGCTTAAACCGTGTATGTTTCACTTAGAGATGCTTACCAGTTTGCAAATCCAGTTAGCTGGGCTACCTGTGTCTTAGCATTCACATTTGAGCAATGCTTAAACATGCTAATCATAGCTGAGTATTGCTAACCATTGCTCACAATTCATTCTTAAAAATATCACACCAATGACTTAATTTAGTAAGTGTATATTATTTCCATTACATAACATGGCTCTATGTGCTTTCATTACAGTACCAAAGGGTGTAACTATACTGTATGTAACACGTGTATACAGGGGTGGTTTTACATGTTATATGTACTCACGCTTCCATTGTACACCAGCTACACTACCCTGGGTGACAAAAATAACTTACCACAGATTTTAATATGAAAATAGTACTTTTAACACTGCTTTCCCATGTAAAATTGGATTGTCTATTGTAGTACTCGAACCATGTACACCTGCTTGCAAAGCTGGGACTCTGACCACTACACTATCTTGGTTTGGGGATTTGAGATGTATATTTTTATTTATCTCCTATTGGATATTAATATTATATTATTATGTTAAATGGAGAGTACAGCAGTTTTTGGTCATGTCATTGAGGACTGCTCTCATGACATAATGGTATACATTTCAGTTTCACACTTGTATCCTTCAGAACATTCATGCTAATGCATAACCTGTTTTCTATCAAATTTCTGTCTGTCCTCTGTGCAGATGGGATGACACAGGTGCTCAGGCTGTGGTTGGCTACACTGCAGAATGGGTCTGACAGCCCATGCCTTTGTTCATGTAGGATGCAGCCAGGAATGGTATAAGGCCTATGGAGACCTCTGTGTTTTGCCTTTGAGAGGGCATTATAGACCTGCTTCCTGATCATGAAAGGAGGGGGGCAGGTGCTGTAAATGCACATGTGTACCTATGGGGGAATGGGGGGTGATGTTTATACTTCACCTGTCTGCAGCCAGTTACCTATATCTATGGTATATGTGTATGTGGTGTTATTGACCAGCACTACAGAGCAGATATGTGTGTTGCCTCCGGAATTGCAGACACATGTCTGGAAGGCCTAGTGATTGGTCTTGGTGGATTTATCCAGTTTGCACTCAAAGACAGCCTTAGGGTACATCACCTGTAACCTTATTTGCTTGTGCAGACCAAGATGACATGGCTTCCAATGAGGCACCTGTTCCTTCTTGGACTGTCCTGTGATTATTTCCACCTATGATGACAGTTGTGTATTGCTGCTGTCCACCACAAGCATTCAGCCTACCTTAAGGAGGTTGACATTGTCCTGTTAGGTATTGTTGAGGCCATACAGCTGTGTAGGTCCCCACATAGTATTTTGGTGTGGGCCTGGACACTGCTGCTAGTTCCAACATATGGGATGTCCTTCATGTAGGCCTTGACCTTTTTCCTTGCCTGTGTGGCGGACATTACAGAGATGTGGGAGCTATAGATTCACAGAAAGTAGGTGGGAATACCTCACAGGACAGGACATGTGGAGACAGCCCAACAAAATGGGGGACAAAGCTCTAGAACTGGGTACAGATTGTATGTCATTAGTGCTGTTATACACATGGAGGGTTGCTAGATTGACAGGGTTTGTCTGGACTTGCATTTAATGTGTGACTTGACATCTGACAGTAATATGCCTCTGACATACCTCTCAACTGGCATTTTGTCCACAGACTGGCCAGAGGTTTGCCTGTTATGTTTGGTCTGTTCCTCAAACAATGTCTGTTTTGATGGGGTTGGTAGGATAATGTGAGGATTGTAGTCACTAACTGTTGAAATCCATTGGTGTTCCAGACATCATATCCTTCAGGGATGTTATGTTACAACAACACGTGTAACACCATCTACCATTTCAGTTTGTAACACAGTTATGTATGATATGTCCATCTTTCTGGCACCCTGTGCCCCAAGCACATCATGCATTGTCCAGATGTCCTGCCCTACAAGGTGCAGAGGTATGGTATATCATTAATTACCGACTGCACTCCAGTTATCATCCCAGTGACCTAGCAGACTCCTGGCCATAGTATGCAGCAGTGGCCAGGATTATGGTTCCACACCCTGGAAATTCTGTGGAAATCTGTACATATGACAGTTATGTATGTCCAGCCACTGTGAACAGACTGCCAGAATTGTGTAGCAGTGTTGTGTGTAGATGTTTGTTGGGCTGGGTAGGGAGAGTAGCAGATGTGAGTGCCATACATCCTTTACCTATCTGACTGTGCATGCTGCTACAGCTTCTGGTGGTCTATCAGGTCTGTATGCTTGTAGGGGCAGACTGTGAAATGTCCAGTAATACCTCAGGATTCCCAGTACACTGTGATGTTGGCCAGTATATGTCAGCGTAGTATGTGACTGGCAATCAGGATATGTTTGTTCAGACAGTTGTTCTACTCCACAGTTCATTTTGGTACTGGTATGCTGCTGTGACTGTGGTGCAAATGTTTTTGAGTGGACATTTTTGTACCACTATTTGCTTTTCACTAAAGTTCCATCCCTGTAGTGCATGCTATATTTGAATATACATGGGTAATTGGGCAGAGCTGATGTGGAGCAGTATCATCTTGGTTTTACTGTGCTTCATAAGGTGCTGGGTGACATGTTTGGCAGCTGTCAGGGAATTTCCATTCTGTGGTTATACCTCTACACAGTCCAGAGGCCTAGACACTGTCTAGATGCGTGGCTCATATGTTTTGTCTGTTCCCCAGACAGTTGTTGTCCTTGGCTAATCTGTAGGATACTCTGGGGAATGCAGATAGTAAATGCTAACATTCATTGGTGTTACTGACTTCATATCCCTCAGAAAAGATATGTTACAACAAACCAGGTAAAACCAGTAGTATAAGAGCAATATGTCTACTATACCCCTGTGTTTGGGCCTCTGTCCCCCAATTATGTCAAGCTTTGTCCAGATGTCATACACTAAGAGGTTCAGTGGTATGTAGTATCATTATTTATTGCCTTCATTCTTGCTACCATCCCAGTGATGTCGTAGACCCTCAAACATGTAACAAGTACATGGCCATAGATATGAGTCCTGTGCCTACACATTCTGTGGGAAACTGTACATTTTACAAGTCTGTGTATGTCTGGCCATTGTTAACAGACTATCAGGATTATGTAGCAGTGTAGTGTGTACAAGTTATTTGGGCTGTGTAGGGAGGGGGGTACATAGTGTCATGGGCTCTTTCTATCTGACTGTGCATGATGCTCTGGTTTATGGTTCCCTGTCACCTGTATATGTTTGTATAGGCAGACCATGACATGTCCCATAACACCTCAAGGTTCCCAATACACTGTGACTTGGGGCAGTATATATATGGGTAATGTGTGAGTGGCAAATAGGATATGGTTGCTCACACAGTCATTATACTGTAGTGTTCAGTTTTCTTACTGGCATGTCACTGTGACTGTGGTGCAATTGGTTGTGGGTATGCACTTTCACACCAGTGTCTGTTTTCCACTAGTGTTACATCTCTGTAGTGCCTGTTATATTTGCAAATGCATGTGTACAGCCCCAGAGCTAGATTTGTGTTGTGTTATTTCAGTCTGATTGTAGTTTGGACATTGCTTGGTAGCTCAGTGTTGTTTCTCTAATGTTGTGTTATGTCGACATATTCATAGGATGTCCAGTTGTCTGGCTGATATCTTTGGTCTGGTCCCCATAAGTGTTGCGTATTCCTGACACATCAGTGGGATGATGTGGAGGTTGAGGTCACTAACTAATGAGAAGCAATTGAGTCCCAGACTCATGATATTTCAGTCAATATATGTTAGGATATACAGTGTTACTACATCAACTTTCTCAGCTTATCTATTCATGTATTTTGGATATGTCCCTATTTTCATGCCTTTGTCCCCCCCACTTTGTCAGGCTTGGTCCAGATTAATTGCACTAAGGGATTCTGAGCATACCTCTCCATTGCCAGGATTTTCACAGAATGTCCAGATGTTTGGCCCATAGTTTTGTTCTGTTCCACAATTTATTTGCACTTGTCTGGTTAATCACTGTGATGATCCAAGGATTTATGTCAGTAAATAATGACATAACATTTCAGTTTCCATCCTCATATCCTTCAGTAATTGTCTACTGAAATGCACCCTGTTGGCTGTAGCAAATGTCTTCATTTCTAAAAGCAATATTTGAATATGTCCCTATATGTGCCCCCCCCCCTGTTTTACAGCCTTTGGACTAAGAGGTTGAGAGGGATCGTTCTGAGGTATAACTGCATTGCATGTTATATACATACATACCCACACACACACACACACACACATATATATATATATATATATATATATATATATATATATATATATATATATATATAGATATATATATTCCTTCCTTTATATATTTATATATGTATATGTATATTATGTATCTACTTTTTCATATATATGTTTCAACAGATATATATATATATATATATATATATATATATATATATATATATGTGTGTGTGTGTGTGTGTGTGTGTGTGTTCATGCGTGTGTGTGTCTGTGTGTGTATGTCTGTATACAACACATGAATGATTCCACAGAGCTGTCTCCCTAATATTGTATGCCTCTATTGCATGATATGTTCAAAAAGGCAACATGAATTTCTACAGCTCAGATGCAATGCTACATTGCTACATTGCTCTGACTATAGTGTATAGGGTCATGGGTTTGAGACGTGGGACTGATGTTTTTTTCATTAATGTTAAATGACCAGAATGCGTGATATGTTTGTTAAAGCATTACATATTTTCACAGCTCAGATGGTGTAATGGTATCTTGCTGGGATTGTAAAGCACAGCATCCTGGGTTTGAAACTTGGTAGCGTTGATTATTTTGCTGTGGGGTAGAACAAGGTCTGATGGATAAAGAGTGATTAAAGCACTTTTAAGCAGTTGTAAGTGAGTTTGTGTGATGCTAAGTTATGCAAAGCTATGATTAATCAGATTTAGCTTCATTTAGCAACGCTTATTCCTTCTTACCCCCATGCTAATTTATTTAAAACAAAAGAAAAAGGGGTGATAGGAAAGTGGTGAAAAATGGGCATGGGGAGGGAAGTACAGTATGAAAGGTTGCTAGGGATGTGCAGGATGGGTGTAGGAAAGGTCCATAGCTGTCCATTTCTTCTACAGCAACAGCTGTGAATTTCTACAGAATTTGGGGGTGAATTTGGACACTCAAACCCCTGAGAGAGAGAGGTGAGGACAACAGTAATGTGTTGTCAAGCCAATTGGACCAGATTCCATGTGTTCACTGGACACATGTGTGAAATGGACAGCTATGTATGGGGCATATTTTTTTTTTTTGGGGAACAGATGCCCTTTTTTTTCTTAAGGTGAGAGTGGGATGTTGGGGAACGATAGTAGGTATATTTGGGTAGGTAAGTTGGGTAGAAAGACAGACAAGACAGAAGACAGGGAATGTATATTATACATGTAGGGGTAAACAACTTGGACAGGGAGGGTGGTTTGAAATCAGACACCCATGAGCCCCCCAAATGGATACAATGAGACTGAGGTCCTTACCCATGGGCAGTCACCACTGTACTTTCACAGCCCCAAAGCTGGTTGTGCTGGGAATTGGACATTAGGGGCAGTCTGACCCTCAAGATGTGCCAGGTGGCCCTCCAATCTGGTGCAGCTGTCCACCAAACTCCTTTTGGATGGCAATATGCACCAAACCTCAAACTTGGTTACGGGTAACAGTTTCCTGTCTGTGCCCACTCCCGGGGGGGGGGCATCCCCTGAGGTGGTTCCACCCAAAGGTGGTGCAGGAACAGTGGATGTGGAGGTCCTGGTTGGGTCCCAGATGTGTTGAGGCCTGGTACCATGGCCAGATGAGGCGGGACAGGTAGATCCTTCGGGATCTTCCTTTCCAGACATGCTATGGTGTTGAGGTTTTACAAAATATGTTGGTTAGTCATGAACAACACATTTCGAGATTAGTTATAACAGCATGCATGGGTGTTCCAATTGACCCCATAAAACAAATTTGAAACAATTGCATAGCAAACAGAGCACATGCATATATGGAAAAACAGTAGGCATTATAATGGCATGCAAGTTACATTGACAGCAAACAGGCCACCAATGACAGTATTTGAACAGGGAACATTAATAAACAAATAATTAAATATTTGTAGAACAATTGGACACATGTCCCAACAGCAGGTTTGGAGAAAAACATACTTGTTAATTATGCGTATGAATTATTGGTGCAGATAGGGTGGGGGAGAGAGAGAGAGATGTCAACTCAGAGAGAAAGATTTTTTTTTAAATAGTGAAAAAAGGAGAAGAAAGAAGTATTATCGATTATGGTAATGTAAAGATGTAAGTATAAGTACAAAAAGGGATTATAAGTATAAAAAAGGGGAAAGATTATCAACTATGGTAGCAAAGAACTACACAACAACAGTGTAATAGGGAAGGGAGGATATGTAAATTTTAAACTAAAGTTTTTTAAGAAATAAGTAAATAAAGAAATACACTTACGAGCACTACTACCTGAGAGGTTGAAATGACCATGTCCATACACGAAGGTGGCAAATGAGATATGGGATATGTTAAGGGATAGTACATTGTGGGTATGGGAGGAGATCAAGAGTTTCAGTGTTCTACAAGGTGGAAAAAGCAGCTGAGTCAGATCCGAGGGTCGGATCCGAAATCATTTGTTGCGGAACAATTGAAAATGACAACATCAGATCTGAAATCCTAGACCAAAGCCAACAACCACACATAACAACTATCACTACTGTAAAGCTATCACATAATAATAACTTCAAAAAAAGTTATCTATATATATATATATATATATATATATATATATACATATATATATATATATATATATATATAGAGAGAGAGAGAGAGAGAGATACAAATCCATCCATCTATGTTCAGCTCTCTTTTTCCCATTTTGCACATTGGGTTGTGGTGTCACTTCAACAGTGACAATCATCTTAAGCCAAGGTTTACACTGCTGGGTGTCTAGCCCTGCCGCAGTAGTTCATCTGTACCACTCACTTGCACCTATGGCTAATTTAATGTGGCCAATCCACATACTGCATGTTTTTGGAATGTGGGAGGAAACTGGAGCACCCAGAGGAAATCCATGTGACTGCAGGGAAGACATGCAGACTGTGCACAGAACGCACACCAGCCAAGAATTGAACCGGAAAGCCTCTTGCTGTGAAGTGACAATGCTAACTGCTGCACCACCGAGGTGGTCCCAATAGATGTTCAAATATATATGCCTCAAAATAGTATCTGTTAACATTAAGAGAAAAAAATATGTACCAAAACAACGATGAGAAGAAAAACCCACTCAACACTGCATACAGAAAAGGCAATAGAACCACTATCCCTTACTATTGATCAAACATTAGTTTTCTAAAATATTAATAACTACTGAAAAAGGAAATAAAGCTAAATAAACAAAACTTTCTGTAGGACAGGAAATTTAAAGAAAGGCTAAATTTGATTTTGAATCAAAAATGATATGCTTATCTTAATAGCAGAGCCCTTGTAGAACACATCTGATGCTTCAGGTGGAGTAGAGGGAATTATAGGTAGGGGAGGAGTCATAACCCTGGATCTTTGAAGCTTCAGAAATGATTCTGAGGTCAGATCTAATTGGATCTGACTACCCATGTGTTAAATCAGACTAAAATAGACAACATCATATCACATAGTTTCTCAATAAGTACCAGGTTTGCACACAGAGTCGGTGTCCTGTGAGATTAGACTAAGATTGTACTTCTTACCCAATTAGTACCACTTCCACAGTGGTTATACTAACAGGAACATAAAATACACTGGTACCACTACCTTCTAACCCACTATATTTATACCTGAAACCATGAATCTGTACTTTTCTACTCTCTTTCCTCCCAGTTTGGTAGACATGGGAATCCAGAGAGTATGCAGAAACTGTCTCATGTTTTCTACCAACCAACTAATTCTCAAACAATCTGATACAGAATGTGAGATATGCATATACACTGTCTCTGGAGGCAGGGCTCACACTTGCAGCAACTACAAATACTAAACAGGTTGTCAGAAACCCACAATACTACATAATACCTGCCATGCACTCTAAAGGGCAAACATGTACACCCAGATATGCTGAGGCTATTAAACTAGATCTACCCAAACTAAAACCTCAAACACCTCTCAGATACAGTAATTTTATACGTAAACTCAGCAACCTCAAAAACAAACTACCAAAGCAACACCCACAATAGGTCTACTTCTAAACACTGAATACTCACATTATTGAATCCCACTTCATCGAGCCTGACTTAATAGAATCTGCATTATATTGAACTCCAGGAGCAATTAAAATGAACCCTGGGAAAGGTACCACTCAACCACCAGGACAAAACAACAAACAGCAAAAAAAAAATACCCTCCAAGTGCGGGGCTTCACCCCCACTCCCACCCCGCCTGATGCAGGGGGCTCTGCCCCCCACCCCCCCAACTTTGAGATGGCACTACAGTAGAGGAAGGGCAACTTTCACCATGTTGACCAAGTGGTTCCTTTCTTGGGGTTCATTTTTATTGTTCCAGGAACTCGATATAATGAAGATTCTATAAAGTCAGGCTCAATGAAGTGGGATTTGATAAAGTAAGTATTTGATGTTTTGTAGGGGATCCCCAATGACATATTCAGCATCAACTCATCTTGTCTCTGCATCTACACCCAAAAGGCAGTCCACAACATAATTCAACATTTTGGTCAAAGGAAACTCACTATGAGGCACACAGATGTCCCACTCACTGCTGAGCAAGGAGAGGGTTAAGGTCACTGGCTTATCAGGGGACAGGATCTGCCAGATCATGCACGACTCAGTCATAGTCCATGTGGGAGTAAGTGACTCAAGATATACCTCACTGGACTATATGAAGAGAGAAATGATGGCGTTCTCAGACTATGTGTCTCAGATCAATATAAGCCTAGCATTGAGCAATATTCTATCTTCTCCAAGGATGACACCATCATATGTGAACAAAAAATAATTTTAATAATTAGCTTAGTTTTTGGTGTCATTCAAATGGGGTACAATCTTAGTTGGCCTGTGAGGATATATTTGCCAGGTCACAATGCTTCAACAGGGATGGTCTGCATCCCTTCTAGACTTTCGAATAGTGGCTAAAACCTTATCAATTCCCATAGTGCTTTTTTAGGTGTTACCATCCTGGTAAACTATCATACATAGTTAAACCAATGCAGAATACTTTAAAGGTGAGACTGTACAGTGGCAGGAATCTAAACAAACAAACAAAAATAAAAAAACTCCACACCCTGCAAACTCTCATAATACTGGAAAATCTAGATGTCTGTGTGATCACTGAGACGTAACTTAAATCCATAGACAGCACCCCTGCACTGCAAGGCTATAATGCCTTCCACACATTTAGACTGGCTACTGCACAGAAAGAGACAAAGGGTGGAGGTGTCACAATTTACATCAAAACTAATTACACTTTAAAGCTGGTCATGCAGTATGACACACATGTGCTCCTTTGCATACAATTCACCATAAGCAAAGTCCCATACCATATCTTTGTGAGCTATATGTACCTTTCTATGATCCAGGAAACCCATACCACTTACTCAAATGGACTTGAGGTACTTTCTATTCAACCAACTGGTGATTTCAGCGGCCACACTATAAACTGAAAATCATAGTGACCTCAAACTTGCAGGCATTAAGATTCCTGTACTTTGTCAACACAAATGCCTTGAACCAGCTAATCCATACATTCACTAGGGGGTGCCAACAACCTTGACCTAGTTCTCACCAACATAAGAGAATGCTGCACCCCTAAGTAAAACATCCTCAATTGTCAGGTCAGACCATAATGGTATCTCCTTCAAAATATAAATAAAGCCTGGGACACCAGGTAACGCTGAAACATTTAGGGATCATTTCAAGGCAAACTTCCTACCTTTAAGTGACACACTGGGAAAAGTTCAAGCACCCACAAACCTGGGGAATACCACTGCCTACTCTGAGTCATTCACAAAAACCTTTTACAATTATGTGTACAGCTGCACAGAGACAATGATACCAACTGGAAATAAGCACAGGACAAACTCCAAAATAAGCCACCCTGGTGGAATCCTAACATCTATACTTTGCATAACAAAATGAAGTAAATCCTGGCCATTAAAGAAATTGCAGTTCCCAGCAAATTAAGAATTCCCTCATCAAACTAAATAAAAACTTAGGGGATTAATTAAGCCTACCAAAGCCAAATATGAGGCAAAAGTAGCCTCTCAGACTAAAAATACAAGCACAATGCATTCTTCTGTGATATCCAAAGCCTCAAAAGCATTACAAAACAATGTGCCAAACTAATTGTAAATGGAGACATGTATACTAAAGTGTAGGATATAGCAAACTTACTAGCTAATAAATTCAGAAGCAATTTTAACCATCTTTCTCTCCCCACACATTTCTCAAAAAATACCCCGACCATAATTCCCTCAACTCTCATTAAGGAACAGGTCTTCAATGCACTCTTCAAGGGCAAAAACAGTGCATCTATCAGACCTAATAATATTCCAGGATGCCTATAGGGGCCTCTAGAAGCACTGTTTAATCACAGACTCCTAACAGGCTTCATGCCAAGCAAATGGAGGACTACAACTATTACTGCCCTGCACAAGGGAGGGCCATTCACGGACCTAGGAAACTACGTACCCATAAGCCTGACTAGTCTCATATGTAAGGCCATGGAAAGAAAAATCACGTACATGATAAATAATGACATAGGAAACCTTGAAACATTGGATCAAACCCAGTCTGGTTTCATCAACGGCAGGTCAAACACTCAAAGCAGTGGATGAAGATAAAATTGGGCATACTGTATACTTCAATCTGTTTGCAACTAAAATTATGTCAATGTTGTTTGTTTTTCATTTATATAAATGTAAGACTGCCTATGCCATATGTGATAATTTAATAAAGATCTTAAATTGTAAAACAAAGAAAGCATTTGACACAATACCCTAATCAGGCATTGTAGATAAGTTCACAAAATTAAGTATAAAATTCTACTTCACTTGCTGAAAAGCCAGCTGGCTTACACATAGAACACTGGAAGTCAATATATAATGAGTCGACCTCCACAAAAAGGCCAGTCACTAGTGTAATCCCAAGGTTCCATGCTGGTGCCACTCCTTTTTGGCATCTACTTCTCTGTAGTCATGGACAACATCAAAGGGTTCAGCTGATCAAGTGCACAAATGATTGCAGACTAGGGCAGTATAGAATCCCTCAAAGGCACTACCATTCTCCAAGAAGGACTGACACAGATTAATAACTACTGTCTGAGTCACAGTCTACAACTCATTACCACAAAATTCATAACAGTATCTTTTGAAAAGACAACTACCCCAGGACATTTCTGTCTTGATAATACTCCCCTTAGAGTTGACCCCATGGCCAAGGATTTGGAAAAGCATATAGGCAGTGATTATACCTTTGACCATTATGTGTGTACTGTAGTAAGGAAATCATTCTACATTGTCCAACTTATAACCAAGGGTATGGCATCTAGGTCCAAAGATGTCACTGTTCCATTCTACTTGTTCCTCATTAGACCAATCAGTGAATACAATGCTCCCTTTGGTATGTACCTGAACAGGCATATGCAACAACTGGAGCATCCCCAGAGGGTCACTACAAAAAGAATACATGATGCAGACACATCCTTTGTAGACCACCTCAAAGCCTTATCCTTTTACTTAGTATCCCACATACTGTTGAAAGGACATCTATTTCTGGTCTTCAAAGCATCCTGTAATCCAGCCCTTATGGACCTCTTACACATCCTCAAAACAAATGGTCTCCAATCCAGGGACCTAAGCCTCATCTGCAAGATAAAAAAGACATGTTGGAGAGAAAGATATGTGTTTCAGAGACTTCCCTTCCTCTGGAACATACTTCTCATTCGTGTGAAGCAGATTTCTGCTCTACACTTATTTAACTGCAGTTCGGTTCAGTCAGTGGGAAATTGTAAGCTTACCCCTGATCTGCCACTTATGTCCCTATTAGAAAGAGGAAGCTTGTAAATGCTCAATTAAAATAACCCACATTATACCCCCAATAAACCGAATGGTATGAAAACCTTTCAAACACATCTAGGAAGTATGGCTTGACTTAAAAAGGCCCTTTAGGGTCATTAGCCAAGTAATTGCCTATAAACCTAGAATTTAAAAGCTGTAGTCTGCATTAGCACCATGGTGGGGCAGTGGTTAGCATTGTTGTCTCACAGCAAGAGGCTCTCTGGTTCGGTACTCGGCTGGAGTGCCTTCTGTGTGGATTATGCATGTCCTCCCCGTGGTCAAGTCATGTTTAAAGACATGCAGGTAGGTGTGTGCGTGAATGGGTGTGCCTTCTTTGAAGGTTGGGTGTTGGGCTGGCACCTCGACACTGTAAAAATCCACTGCCAATCATTAGCAGACTGGAGTTCTAGTGTGGCGACCCCTAACTGGGAAAAGCCGAAAGACATTAGTTTAGTCTGCATTAGCAGACATTCATCAGTCCAGGGATTTTTTTTTTCCCATTGAGATCTAGCAATGGAATTCTGTAACCAATAACAACAGAAAACATTGTTGTGAGAAGGGGGAAACATTTTTTTTTTCTTGGTGAGGTGCAGAACTAGTACAACCTAAATAATAAAAGTTTTGTTTACCTGACACATCACTTGCAAATGACAGCTGTTAGATTAAATGAGGAAAATATTACAGATAATATATACAGAATAGAAACCAAATTTTTATCAGAAATAGATAAGCTCCTCTGAAGCTCTGAAAACCATATTTGTTCAACACTATATCTATTTGTAATAAAAGTTACATTTTAATTTGTGCATATTCTCCATGTTATTTTGCCAATTTGAAACTAGCATCACTTTCCCACTGTATAACAGACAAAGCTGCATTTATTGGTAGAAATGGTAGACCAAATTTGCAGTTGAATTTGCAGATATACTTTCTACTGCTGGTAAAGAGACTGTTATCAGAAGTGATATGAGAAAATGATTTCTTGAAATATGCAAGTCTCTTTTTTCCATGCTTCACTCATTCCTATTTCTTCTATATAATTTCTATATCAAACTTGTTATATCTCTCTCATAAAATATTAAAGTTTATTAATGTGAAGGAATGATATGTGCAATATAGTGGGATTGCGATTAGTAACCAGGCTCTGATTCACTTTCCGACAAGGATATGTGCCATCTGCATGTTCTTTCTGCATTTCTGTAAGCTGCTTTTCTTTCCTGGATATAACAAAAAGTTGTAGATGGGTGAATTGTAACTGCTCAGATTGACTCTAGATGTGTGTAATAATTTGTGGTTTTGTGTGTGTGTGTGTGTGTGTGTGTGTGTGTGTGTTTCATAAAGCAGATGGACAGACAGACAGGCACACACACACACACACACACACACACACACACACACACACACACATATATATATATATATATATATATATATATATATATATATATATATATACATAGTGTGGAATGGACTGAAACTCTTTAATAAAAATTGTCCAGAAATGGCTTCTGCCCTGTTCTTGTTGAAAATTAGGACAGATTCCCTATAACACTGAAATGAATAAAGACAAAAAAAGGACATTATTTCTCAATCAAGTAAACAACAATGCAAATGGCAATATGTAATGTATAATATATAATGTTTACAGACTGCTAGACGTGCTTTGGACTGCATAGTTTATTTTTGTTCAGAAATATTCCTTGTGTGCATTATACCATTTGGACATTCACAATGAGTGCTGAAACTTCTCGGGGATTTGTAATTTTATTTAGCACATTCCACAGTTAATGCAGAATGTACATCACACTGTCTGTAGGTCTAATATTTGTTATTGTTTAGTAATAGACTGAAAAAAGTCTTCTCCAATTTTTCTGCAGTTCATGTTTTCAAAGGAAGCCCTGAATAATTCCTGGCTCTGTAACTGCACCTCCTGAGGGTAACAAACTTATCCCTCCCTCCCACCCTACTCCACCTTACTTCCCTGTGTTTCATTAGTCTATAATATATTATTTCCTATATTACCTACTCTTATCTCCTTCGTCACACCATTCTACCTCCTTCATTAAAAAGTACTTGGCAACCTTCCATTTGCCACAGCAATCTGCATGTCTGCTGCTAACTAGTGCCTGCCTTGTTCACTCTAACAGTACTGCTTCCTCTTAACTTTAAACCTGCTTACTCTTATCTTAGCACTGAACATGAGCTCACTCACCCAGACTACTGTGGCGCTTGCCGCTGAGGTCTTCTTATGCATCACACTGCCTCTTACTCCAAGAGCCTTTTAAATGTTAACTACTATACTGTCAGAACAAATTTAACAGTGTATACAGTGTACTAATGCAACAGTGTGCATAATGTAGCTATAATCATTTTACTTAAACTACTACCTGTTAATTTGCTACTGCACCATAGCTCAGTTTTGTTATGTGAATTTATTTACTGGAGCTTTTTTTCCTGGGCTTCTGCTGAAAAGGGGCTGCTGCCCAGTTGGACATCCCTAGTCAACATATGTAAAAGAGAATATATAAATGAATAAATAACTAAATACATAAAAATCAATGTCTTTGTCACTATAGCACTAAAATCCTATCTAGAATGTCTCAAACCTGGGTTAAGAAAAGCATTGCATTGAAATGATTGAAGCAAAAATGTTTAATAAAACTCATTGAATGCTTCTGTCTCAGTAAATAACCCAGATGCTTCTTAGGAGCAAACAATTTTAAAATGTTATCAGTTTAAGTACTAGCAAGTTAACTAAATGTACTCGACTGAATTTAGCTTTCAACAGTTTGATACTGATTATTAATGAAATGCTGCTGTTACTATTTCTGGCCCATTTGAACTGTATAAGGCATTAAGGTGATAATAACTCAAGAACTTCCCTTTAAGTGTTCAAGTATACAGTGTTAATACAAACCAATTTATGTTTAAATGAACAGCCAAGAGAGTGCATGACATACAGACATGGAAAAAATGAATGGTATACCTTGGCCATTAGCACTGTATAATTACCAAACAGTAGTAGATCTCAGTGGAAAATTAATGATACTAGTAAGCACTTTTCCTGCCACATTTCTTCATCACTTCAAAGCTGAAGTACTACTTTACTCCGTCACCTTCTTGTAGTGCTGTTCTGTTGCTTACTGGTAGAGAAGCAGTCCCTTTGTGGTTCATTTTTACATAAAACTGAACCAAAAACCATAATGATGACAGGAGCATCACATTTTTTGGGGGGCAGCTTCATACTATAGGTTCACAAAGACTGTTTCTCATAAACTGATCCTTAAGTGTTTGTACTGTAAGGGGCAGATGCAAGCAACTTTAAAACATTTTTGGGCAAGATGTGACGAAACATTTCACCTACTTGCCTAATGGATAGATGATAACATTTTGGTTCTTGTGACATTTGGACATAAGGATTCAAAAATACCTATGAAGATTCATTTAGGCATGCTGTGGAAAATTAACAAATGCCATTATTTAAATCTGTAGATATCCTTGTACAGTAACTTAATGCTGCATGAACATTTACACAATACATGAAGGATATTGAAATCCATTAAGGATCAAGCATACATGGTGAAATATTTATAGCAATATATGTTTCTGAATAATCATAAAAACATTTCTCTTAGCTTATAGACATAATACATGCTGCATTGTGACCATCAACTATAATAGTGCATATTTTAGTAAAGAAATATATTTTACTTTTTGTCTGAAGTAGAATGCTATGTATCAGCAGGGACAGATTCATTATTCATAAAAAATGTATTATTGCATACCCCTGATTATGATGGCAAGAAATAAAACCAAAAGTGAGCCTTTTTATCATACATGACTGAATATGTATTCATATGTGTGTGTGTGTGTGTGTGTGTGTGTGTGTGTGTGTGTGTGTGTGTGTGTGTGTGTGAAAATAGGCAAATATGTACATAATAGACAGCTGCACAGACAGACAGAGAGATACATAGAGAAACACATATAAGCTGGTACATAAACACATATAGACAGTTTGCTAAAGCCAGAGTGAGATGGACAGATATATATATATCTAGATAGATACATGAACATATAGAAAGACAGCTGGAAAGATCAATACATGGATTGAATGGATAAACATGTAGATCTTTAAGAGCTCATTGATTTGAAGGTCTTTTTTTGACTACATGACGACAATTGACATAATTTACTAGACAGGGAGATACATTATTGGATCAATGAATTGAATGATGGTTAACAAGCAATAGACTTACTTATTGCCAGTCATAAGAGAGTACAAGGACAGTACCACCACTGTTTTCTATGGTGTTGGAAAGGAGTAAGTTCCATTTATTTTCTTTCTTTCTTTTTTTTTGATAGAGAAGTCAGTCTAGATGCTGATGAATGTTTGTGTGTGTGTGTGTGTGTGTGTGTGTGTGTGTGTGTGTGTGTGTACAACTTACTGAAAAAGTGCTCATATATTTGTCTTCCTCATTTTTAACTGAACAAATCAGAGTTTAGCTTAATTTTCTAATGCTTACTTTCTTACTAATACAAATTTGTCTTCACTGCTGAAAAAGGTCTACTATATTGAATGTTTTTAGGGATACCACACAGCCTCTGCTATTGATGGTTGAATGTCTTAATCAGTGAGAGTATAGAAAAGGTTGTTAGAGTCAGACTCAAACCTTAGTCTAAGCATAATAAGTTGTTTGGATGTCCATGTGTAAACCCATCATACTATGCTATGTGTCTTGTGCTTTTTTTCTTTTTGCAAGACTCAGATAACTGTTTTTTTTTTGCCTTTAGATAAGCTGGTTTGTAACATACTGCTTACTAGATGAAATAAAGATAAATTGGTGCAAAAGAAACTACAGATGGAGAGATATCATCTCCCCTTAATTATTCCTCATTAAACTTCTTTGGGTCAGGAATGATGTTCTAGGTACATACATGCACAGTGATTGGTGTTTGTTATTATTTTAATACTAAAGAGTTTGATATGAAGAAACAGGCAGGCAATCAGATAATAAGTAGAAAAACAGAGAAGTTATATATGGCACATTTGTCTAACACATTGTCAGATTGTAGCACACAAGCCTACATAGGTATTTTCCCTAAACTTTCATTGCTTGATATAATAAAGATGAAAATTAAGGCTAAAAGGTATAATGAATGAAATACAGTGACAAGCTGTAGACATCAGTGGATGCATTCAGAAGTACTGATTTTATTGGAGAGGCACAATGATATAGTAATTTCAATTGCTTCTGCACAGCACTTAGTTCTCTGGTTTAATTCCTGGCTAGGGTGCCTTCTATGTGGTGTCTGCATATTTGTACAATTTTTTGAGGAGATCCATTCTCCTCTCATATACCAATGATATGCAGGTATGTGAAACAAGAAGCTTAAATTACCCTTTTGTGTGTATGTAGCTTGTACCAGCATGTGCATCTTGCAGTGGACTGGCACTTCATCCTGGATTGTTTCCCTGCCTTGCTCCTACAGATATCTTGCATTGTTTCCTGTTCTATGCAAAGCAAAACTGATTAAAGTGAGTACTGATAATAACTGAATGAATGACTTATTTTATTTTAACATGCAACAAGGCAGCCAGAGGTGCAGTGAGAGCAACCAAAGTAAAATAAAAAAGGGAATGGGACATGAAGAAAATGAAATTTTGGAAAGAAATAATCACTGCATTAACAACTGCGAAGAGTGAACAAAAAGACTGATACATGACTTCATATCTTTGTAAATGAAGCGACTTTAGTAATTCACGAGAGCTAAAAACTTGAAATACCAAAGCAGGAGTA
>NC_056734.1:853402385-853609885 GCF_019279795.1 Protopterus annectens
ACTCACTGTTACTCTGAACTATTGACCCCAAGTATTTAAACTCATCCACCTTCGCCACCTCTACTCCTTGCATACTCACCATTCCTCTATCCTCCCTCTCATTCACACACATATATTCTGTCTTAGTCCTGCTAACCTTCATTCCTCTTCTCTCTAGAGCATATCTCCATCTCTCCAGGGTTTACTCCACCTGTTCCCTACTCTCACTATAGATCACAATGTAATCTGCAAACATCATAGTCCATGGGGACTCCTGTCTGATCTCGTCTGTCAACCTGTCCATCACCATTGCAAATAAGAAAGGGCTCAGAGCTGATCCTTGATGTAACCCCACCTCCAACTTAAACGCATCCGTCACTCCCACTGCAGACCTCACTGCTGTCACACTACCCTCATACATATCCTGTACTACTCTTACATACTTCTCTGACACTCCTGACTTCCTCATACAATACCACAACTCCTCTCTAGGCACCCTGTCATATGCTTTCTCTAAGTCTACAAAAACACAATGCAACTCCTTCTGACATTCTCTGTACTTCTCCATCAACACTCTCAGAGCAAACATCGCATCTGTAGTGCTCTTTTCCAGCATGAAACCATACTGCTGTTCACTAATCATCACATCCCTTCTTAACCTAGCTTCCACTACTCTTTCCCATAACTTCATGCTGTGACTGATCAATTTAATCCCTCTGTAGTTACTACAGCTCTGCACATCACCCTTGTTCTTAAAAATCGGTACCAAAACACTTTTTCTCCATTCCTCCGGCATCCTCTCACTTTTCAAGATTTCATTAAACAATCTGGTTAAAAACTCCTCTGCCATTTCTCCTAAGCACCTCCATGCTTCCACAGGTATGTCATCTGGGCCAACAGCCTTTCCATTCTTCATTCTCTTCATAGCTGTCCTTAATTCCTCCTTGCTAATCCATTGCACTTCATGATTTACTATCCCTACATCATCCAACCTTCTCTCCCTCTCATTCTCTCCATTCATCAGCCCCTCAAAGTACTATTTCCATCTCCTCAACACACTCTCCTCGCTTGTGAGTATGTTTCCCTCATTATCCTTTATCACCTTTACCTGCTGCACATCTTTCCTAGCTCGGTCCCTCTGTCTAGCCAATCAGTGCAGGTCCTTTTCTCCCTCCTTAGTGTCCAACCTTTCATACAACTCTTCATATGCCTTATCCTTAGCCTTCGCCACCTCTCTCTTTGCCATGCACCTCATCTCCTTATACTCCTGTCTACTTTCTTCATCTCTCTGACAATCCCACTTCTTCTTTGCCAACCTATTTGCCTGTATACTCATCTGTACTTCCTCATTCCACCACCATGTCTCCTTGTCGTCCTTCCTCTGTCCTGATGTGATACCAAGCACCTTTCTAGCTGTCTCCCTTACTAGCTCTGCTGTAGTTACCCAGCTATTTGGTAACTCTTCACTGCCACCCAGTGCCTGTCTTAACTCATCCCTGAACTCCACCTCACAATTAACCTTTTTCAATTTCCACCATTTGATCCTTGGTGCTGCCCTCACACTCCTCCTCCTCTTCTTGATCACCAACGTCATCCTACAAACCACCATCCTATGCTGCCTAACTACACTTTCTCCGGCCACCACTTTACAGTCACCAGTCTCCTTCATACTGGCCCTCCTACATAAGATATAATCCACCTGTGTGCATCTTCCTCCACTCTTGTATGTCACCCTATGCTCCTCCCTCTTGTTAAAATATGTATTCACCACAGCCATGTCCATCCTTTTCGCAAAATCCACTACCATCTGACCTTCTGCATTCCTTTGTTTAACACCATACCTACCCATCAGTTCCTCATCCGCACTGTTCCCTTCAACAACATGCCCATTTAAATCTGCTCCAATCACCACTCTCTCACCCTTGGGTACATTCATCACCACTTCATCCAATTCACTCCAAAATTTTTCTTTCTCATCCATTGCACACCCAACTTGTGGAGCATATGCACTAACAACATTAATCATTACACCATCAATTTCCAGCTTCATAAACATCACTCTATCCGACACCCTTTTCACCTCCAAAACACTCTTCGCATACTGTTCCTTCAGAATACCTCCTACGCCATTTCTCTTCCCATCCACACCAGAGGCTGGTTACAAATATGTGCAACTTCTAATTGATTATTTCAGTCCCCTTGAGAGTCAATTGTTGGCTCAGGTCAACTCACTCAACAAAGAAATTAAAGACAGTTTTCGTGAAGAGTTTTGTCAAAAGAGACTTGACCTTATGTATGGCCAGGTAAACAATTATGCCTTAAAACTACAACAAACTAAGCATCGAAAACTACAGCGTGATCATAGGGACTTTGCTACTGGTAATGTCTTTATTTGGCTGAGGAGAACAGACCGGGTTTCACAGGTTGAAAATCACATTCCAAATTCAGCGCCTCTTGAACGTACACTCATTGCTTTGAATCCAGTTGGTTCGTTATCTTCAGCCTCAGCTGTTGCTTCTACCAGCGAAGTGTCTGATGAAGCGTTTACCACACCTCCAGAACTACCAACAACCGTAGATTCAGCTACGGCCTTTTCAACGCCATTACCGAACCAGGAGGCAAATCGCAACTTAGGAACAACAAGAAACATGGGAGCTATACGCAAAACTGTTGTAACAGATAATTCTCATTTTTTACCGCTTCCCATCAGGAAAACTGTCTTTCCACGGGATAAGGCAGACAGCTGGGAAAGGAAAAAAACGCAAACTTTCAGGGGAAACTTTTGTATAGCAAAGGAGAAGGCAGAGACCTTAGAGCCACTCTTTTTTAACTTGTCAAGGTATGTACTTACACCTTATGACATGAGCCTTTTAAATAAAGGGCTCTCTTTTGTCCCTTCACAGGGAAGTGATTTGGCAGATTTATTAACTGACATTCGTATGTTTGGCAGAGCAGTGGCTCTGAAACTTTACATTAAATCTAAAATTTCAGAAACAGAGAATTCTACCTTACCAAAGATCCCCCAGCATAAGAAAAAAAGTACTTTCTTTCCACCAATACCAGCTCATGTTGACTGCTTTATAAAAACCTGTGAGCAAGATTTATATGATTATTTTTATGAAGGTAAAAGGAAATGTGCCTACTTCAATATGACAGATAAAGAGAAAAAGTCTTTACATTATTTCATGAATGATCCCTCATTAATGTTGAGACCTGCTGATAAGGGAGGGGGCATTGTATTGTTCGACACAGAGCAATATGTACACCTTATGTCCACCATGTTAAATGATGATTCCACTTATTCCATGATAGATCAAGTGAAATTGTTAAAAATTATTAATTATGTTCATGCCACACTGTATGATTTACTCATGTGTCGACAGATCACCAAAGAACTGTATGACTTTTTTATAATGAGTATCCACACACACCTGTGATTAAAGGACTACCTAAGATGCATAAAAATGTCTCCCCCCCCATTACGACCCATTGTGTCAGGCAGTAAATGGTCCACTGAGAATATTTCCATCTATTTAGAAGATACACTAAGGTCTATAATATCTGAAATCCCAAGTATTCTAAAGGATACTTATGAATTCATAGAATCTATAGAATGTATGGACACTGAGTTAGTAAAAGATCAGCATTTGTTAATCACTATGGATGTTCAGAGTCTTTTTACCTGTATACCTAATGAAGAAGGGATACAATCAGTAAGGGAACTATTGCAGATATTTCCATCTTTTGATAGAAATAAGGAAATACTCACATGCCAACTGTTAGAATTGGTGCTATACAACAATGTATTTAGCTTCAGGGGATGCCTATTCCTACAAGAGTCAGGAGTGGCTATGGGCACACCCTGTGCCAATACATACGCCAATTTGGTTATGTACCAGTGGGAGAGATAATTTGTATTCAATCACCAGTGGTTTGGTAGAGTCCTACTATACAGGCGTTTTGTGGATGATATTTTAATAGTTTGGGATGGCACTTTGGAAGAATTTAATTCATTTAAGGAATATCATGAGTCAACAACAGATTTTTTAAGATTTACTGTTGAAGCATCCTATGATTCGGTGGATTTTCTAGATGTTACTTTGGACATTAGAGGGGGTAGATTGATACCCAAACTCCATAGAAAGGCATGCTGGAAAAACACTATATTGCGGCTTGACAGCATGCACCCACATCACACTTTTAGTAGTATAGTTAAGAGCCAGTTTCATAGAATTTTAAGATTATGTAAAGATAAAACTGACTTAACTCTAGAAGCTGATAGACTGGAAAAGATCTTCACTGACAGGGGCTATAATAAGGATCTTATCCAACATACTAGAGAGCAGGTTCTGAGAGATGCTTCAATACAAGGTAAAGAAATTAAAACTGGAGTTTATGCAGGTACCTTGCATCAAGAAGTATCCTAAGGAAACAACTGAAAGGTTGCATTTTTTAACTACTTATACTAATGACTTTCTCTATATAAGAGATATTATTTTAAATAATTGGAAAATTTTGACCATAGATCCACCAACCTTAAAACTTGTAGGTAAAAGGCCATTGTTTGCATATAGGAACAACAGAAGTCTAAAAAGACTTCTGTGTGATAGACTACCTGCTGAATTGTTAGTAAGCCAAATACAGCACATTAGATATGGCACTTACCCATGCAATCATTGTAACTACTGCAAATATATCTCCAGGGAACAGTTGTTTATACATCCTATTATTAATTTTTCTTTTGCACCCAGGTTTGAGGCCACCTGTGAAACAATAGGTTTAATATATTTAGCAACATGTGAATCCTGCTCTGCTTTCTACATTAGTCTCACCAAGAGAAAACTAAAAAACAGAATCTACAACCACCAATACGATATTAAAAATAAGAATGAACTAAATGCATTGGTTAGACATGTCTTGTCTTATCCTAATCATTCTTTTGTATTTAGGGTGCTACAAGTTGTAGAACAGAGTAGAAGAGGCGGAGACTATATGAGCCTCTTAGAAACAAAAGAATTATATTGGATTTTTAAGCTGAGGGGGCATCATCCCCCAGGTCTAAATACATATGTCTCCCTGAGGTCACATCTTGCTTCACGTAGATAATATTTGTTATAGCCCAAGATCAAGTTTTTAGGTTGAATTTAGATCTTTACTGACCATACAGATTTTTGTAGATAATATATATTTTTGTCCATAGATATTTAGTATACATAACTATACACGCACATTTATATATATTTCATATATATGTATATATTTTAAATACATATACATATATATTTATCTTAGTTTTTTATATATTCTTGATAAGCAAAGTTCATACTGATTTTAACAATGTTATTCATATGCATTAATTACTTAAGTGTGTTTAATATATTTAATTAGATAGCAGAGTATATATATTTTTGCATATTCTATGAGTGTAGGTATTGTTTAGAGAGGAATTTTTATTACTATTATTTCATGAAATTATATAATCATTGAATTTATTTGATATTGTATCTGTTTGTTTTATTGTTTAATAGAATTGACTTAGCATCATCTTGTCTAATAGATATGTATTTATTTATTTATTGACTTTATTAGTTTATTTGAATGAGCACATATTTTCCTACATTTATAGCAGTAGATAGGTACTATGTTTTATATCATATTTATATTAATAGTTTTTATTTATATATAAATTCATATATAGGCTGTACACATGATTGTCTATATGTTAGATAGTTTTAAACTATATATAAATGTACTTTTAGGTTTGTAAGCAGTTAAAAAGATCGTATTTATTTCCTATAGCATGATACTGCATTTTATATTAGGAATCATATATTTTATAAGCAGTTTCTTTAAAAGATCTGTTTTCTGATTGCCTAATTGTTTAATTAATTATTTGATTGGGTTTAATTAAGTGGTTATTCAACTATATAAGCTTGCAGTATTTGACTTGATGTCATGGTCTGAGGAAGCGTATCTCTGAATACGCGAAAGCGCTTACCGTTTGTTTAATAAAGTATATTATATCTATTTATTTCGTGGTGAGTCCGAAGTTTTCTGTTACCATTTATCGTTTTATATTTACTGAGGACTCTCTAGCTGGTGTTGGATTTTCTTTTGGATACTTCTTTGGCTTTTAAAACTTACTCCAGCACACGAACATGGCAAATCCCAACATAGAATTGGATTATAACCCAGAACCGAGGATCTTTTCCAGTGAGGAACAATGGACTGCCATAACGGGACACTCACAGAATCCTTTATTGGCTCTGGGCTTCAATGTGCCTATCTCAGCACCTGCTGCTGAAACTATTGAAAACATTGAAACTTTTAACATCAAGGTAAAACAACTAGAAAATGACTTGTTTAAACTTCACCGTTTAATTTGGCAACGCAAGCACATGGAGACTTGCCTTCATTTTCGGTTAATTCCTAGAGGCATGCGTATACTATGCATGCCGACCTATGGGGACAGTCACCCTGCTTTGTTAAAAAAGTGGCAGGAAATTAATTTAGAGGCTTCTTACAAATATTTGCAACTTCTAATTGATTATTTCAGTCCCCTTGAGAGTCAATTGTTGGCTCAGGTCAACTCACTCAACAAAGAAATTAAAGACAGTTTTCATGAAGAGTTTTGTCAAAAGAGACTTGACTTTATGTATGGCCAGGTAAACAATTATGCCTTAAAACTACAACAGACTAAGCATCGAAAACTACAGCGTGATCATAGGGACTTTGCTACTGGTAATGTCTTTATTTGGCCGAGGAGAACAGACCGGGTTTCACAGGCTGAAAATCACATTCCAAATTCAGCGCCTCTTGAACGTACGCTTATTGTGTTGAATCCAGTTGGTTCGTTATCTTCAGCCTCAGCTGTTGCTTCTACCAGCGAAGTGTCTGATGAAGCATTTACCACACCTCCAGAACTACCAACAACCGTAGATTCAGCTACGGCCTTTTCCACGCCATTACCGAACCAGGAGGCAAATCGCAACTTAGGAACAACAAGAAACATGGGAGCTATACGCAAAACTGTTGTAACAGATAATTCTCATTTTTTACCGCTTCCCATCAGGAAAACTGTCTTTCCACGGGATCGGGCAGACAGCTCGGAAAGGAAAAAACGCAAACTTTCAGGGGAAACTTTTGTACAGCAAAGGAGAAGGCAGAGACCTTAGAGCCACTCTTTTTTAACTTGTCAAGGTATGTACTTACACCTTATGACATGAGCCTTTTAAATAAAGGGCTCTCTTTTGTCCCTACACAGGGAAGTGATTTGGCAGATTTATTAACTGACATTCGTATGTTTGGCAGAGCAGTGGCTCTGAAACTTTACTTTAAATCTAAAATTTCAGAAACAGAGAATTCTACCTTACCAAAGATCCCCCAGCATAAGAAAAAAAGTACTTTCTTTCCACCAATACCAGCTCATGTTGACTGCTTTATAAAAACCTGTGAGCAAGATTTATATGATTATTTTTATGAAGGTAAAAGGAAATGTGCCTACTTCAATATGACAGATAAAGAGAAAAAATCTTTACATTATTTCATGAATGATCCCTCATTAATGTTGAGACCTGCTGATAAGGGAGGGGGCATTGTATTGTTCGACACAGAGCAATATGTACACCTTATGTCCACCATGTTAAATGACGATTCCACTTATTCCATGATAGATCAAGTGAAATTGTTAAAAATTATTAATTATGTTTATGACACACTGTATGATTTACTCATGTGTTGACAGATCACCAAGGAACTGTATGACTTTTTTTATAATGAGTATCCACACACACCTGTGATTAAAGGACTACCTAAGATGCATAAAAATGTCCCCCCCCCCCCCCATTACGACCCATTGTGTCAGGCAGTAAATGGTCCACTGAGAATATTTCCATCTATTTAGAAGATACACTAAGGCCTATAATATCTGAAATCCCAAGTATTCTAAAGGATACTTATGAACTCATAGAATCTATAGAATGTATGGACACTGAGTTAGTAAAAGATCAGCATTTGTTAATCACTATGGATGTTCAGAGTCTTTTTACCTGTATACCTAATGAAGAAGGGATACAATCAGTAAGGGAACTATTGCAGATATTTCTATCTTTTGATAGAAATAAGGAAATACTCACATGCCAACTGTTAGAATTGGTGCTATACAACAATGTATTTAGCTTCAGGGGATGCCTATTCCTACAAGAGTCAGGAGTGGCTATGGGCACCCCCTGTGCCAATACATATGCCAATTTGGTTATGTACCAGTGGGAGAGACAATTTGTATTCAATCACCAGTGGTTTGGTAGAGTCCTACTATACAGGCGTTTTGTGGATGATATTTTAATAGTTTGGGATGGCACTTTGGAAGAATTTAATTCATTTAAGGAATATCTTGAGTCAACAACAGATTTTTTAAGATTTACTGTTGAAGCATCCTATGATTCGGTGGATTTTCTAGATGTTACTTTGGACATTAGAGGGGGTAGATTGATACCCAAACTCCATAGAAAGGCATGCTGGTAAAACACTATATTGCGGTTTGACAGCATGCACCCACGTCACACTTTTAGTAGTATAGTTAAGAGCCAGTTTCATAGAATTTTAAGATTATGTAAAGATAAAACTGACTTAACTCTAGAAGCTGATAGACTGGAAAAGATCTTCACTGACAGGGGCTATAATAAGGATCTTATCCAACATACTAGAGAGCAGGTTCTGAGAGATGCTTCAATACAAGGTAAAAAAATTAAAACTGGAGTTTATGCAGGTACCTGCATCGAGAAGTATCCTAAGGAAACAACTGAAAGGTTGCATTTTTTAACTACTTATACTAATAACTTTCTCTATATAAGAGATATTATTTTAAATAATTGGAAAATTTTGACCACAGATCCACCAACCTTAAAACTTGTAGGTAAAAGGCCATTGTTTACATATAGGAACAACAGAAGTCTAAAAAGACTTCTCTGTGATAGACTACCTGCTGAATTGTTAGTAAGCCAAATACAGCACATTAGATATGGCACTTACCCATGCAATCATTGTAACTACTGCAAATATATCTCCAGGGAACAGTTGTTTATACATCCTATTATTAATTTTTCTTTTGCACCCAGGTTTGAGGCCACCTGTGAAACAATAGGTTTAATATATTTAGCAACATATGAATCCTGCTCTGCTTTCTACATTGGTCTCACCAAGAGAAAACTAAAAAACAGAATCTACAACCACCAATACGATATTAAAAATAAGAATGAACTAAATGCATTGGCTAGACATGTCTTGTCTTATCCTAATCATTCTTTTGTATTTAGGGTGCTACAAGTTGTAGAACAGAGTAGAAGAGGCGGAGACTATATGAGCCTCTTAGAAACAAAAGAATTATATTGGATTTTTAAGCTGAGGGGGCATCATCCCCCAGGTCTAAATACATATGTCTCCCTGAGGTCACATCTTGCTTCACGTAGATAATATTTGTTATAGCCCAAGATCAAGTTTTTAGGTTGAATTTAGATCTTTACTGACCATACAGATTTTTGTAGATAATATATATTTTTGTGCATAGATATTTAGTATACATAACTATACACACACATTTATATATATTTCATATATATATGTATATATTTTAAATACATATACATATATATTTATCTTAGTTTTTTATATATTCTTGATAAGCAAAGTTCATACTGATTTTAACAATGTTATTCATATGCATTAATTACTTAAGTGTGTTTAATATATTTAATTAGATAGCAGAGTATATATATTTTTGCATATTCTATGAGTGTAGGTATTGTTTAGAGAGGGATTTTTATTACTATTATTTTATGAAGTTATATAATCATTGAATTTATTTGATATTGTATCTGTTTGTTTTATTGTTTAATAGAATTGACTTAGCATCATCTTGTCTAATAGATATGTATTTATTTATTTATTGACTTTATTAGTTTATTTGAATGAGCACATATTTTCCTACATTTATAGCAGTAGATAGGTACTATGTTTTATATCATATTTATATTAATAGTTTTTATTTATATATAAATTCATATATAGGCTGTACACATGATTGTCTATATGTTAGATAGTTTTAAACTATATATAAATGTACTTTTAGGTTTGTAAGCAGTTAAAAAGATCGTATTTATTTCCTATAGCATGATACTGCATTTTATATTAAGAATCATATATTTTATAAGCTGTTTCTTTAAAAGATCTGTTTTCTGATTGCCTAATTGTTTAATTAATTATTTGATTGGGTTTAATTAAGTGGTTATTCAACTATATAAGCATGCAGTATTTGACTTGATGTTATGGTCTGAGGAAGCGTATCTCTGAATACGCGAAAGCGCTTACCGTTTGTTTAATAAAATATATTATATCTATTTATTTCGTGGTGAGTCCGAAGTTTTCTGTTACCACCCATCCACACCATGATAAAACAATTTGAATCCACATCCGATACACCTAGCCTTACTCCCCTTCCATCTGGTCTCTTGCACACACATTATACCAACCTTCCTTCTGTCCATAATATCAGCTAGCTCTCTCCCTATACCAGTCATACTGCCAACATTCAAAGTTCCGACCCTCACTGCCACAGTCCTAGCCTTTCTACTCTCTTCCAGCCTTCGGCCATGCCTTCTGCCTCTTGTCCTTCGGCCAACTGTAGCCCAATTTCCGCCAGCACCCTGTTGGCTAACAGTACTTGTGGTGGTCGTTGTTAACCCAGGCCCCGACTGATCTGGTATGGAAATATTAACTGGTGACTGCATGAAAAGATATGGTGAAGTTTTACGCCGGATGCTCTTCCTGACGCAACCCTCCCCATTTATCTGGGCTTGGGACCGGCACGAGTGTGTGTGTGTGCGTGTGTGTGTGTGTGTGTGTGTGTGTGTGTGTGTGTGTGTGTGTGTGTGTGTGTTTGTGTGTGTGTGTGTATGTCTTGTAAAGTGATTTTGCTGTTGATGATAACACAAGCAACATTGTGACATTTCTTGTAGGTGCTAGGCTAGTAATCTTGAAAAGAAGTGATATATATATATATATATATATATATATATATATATATATATATATATATAATTGTGTGTGTGTGTGTGTGTGTGTGTGTGTATGTCTGTCATTTTCTCCACATTAGTTTCAAAGTAAAGTGATTTTGTTGTTGATGATAACACACGTGACAATGTGACATTTCTTGTAGGTGCTGGGCTAGTAATCTTGAAAAGAAGTTATGCTACTTTTAGTTTCAATATTATTTACTTGGTGTGAAGGAATAGCTTCAAATTTCACTCAGACTTCTGCTCCACATAGTACTACTTCTATACATCCATATAAATAACATATTGGGCATGAAAACATAAAAATAAAAAGTTCTTTAGTTAGAATAGGGTAGTGTTGAAACAGATGACTTCAGGATGGGGCATTAGTATCTGCATTTACTGGATCCTAAATAAATAAATAAATATAAATAGGTTCTAATAATTTTACGATTTGACAGGGAAATAAATGGTTCAGAGAGAGAGAGAAAGACAGCGACTGAGATGGAGAAAGAGATAGATATAGAAAGAGTCAGAGAGAGACAGAGAAATAGAAAAAGAGGGAGAAAGAGAAAGAAAGAGACAGGGACAGAAAAATCCTTGAAAAGTAGCTCTCTATCTTTAAATTGCAGTGCATTTTACAATACTGATTACGCCTTAACAGTTGTAACCCACAGAATACTATGAAATCATTCCCCCAGATTCTCAAAAGCTTGCACGGTGTGCATAATCGGTGTAAGGGGTAATGTTGGCAATATGGCGGCCGAACGATCCACGTACATGCCAGTTTGATGTGCGCGAGCTCTCTAGCACTAGTGCTGCACGTTCCCAGCCCCCCCACGTATGCAAATTACCCCATTTGCAGGTGAAAACCATGCAAATGAGGTAAATCTGCCATCCAGGAAGCAGGAATCAGGGTGTGCAGGACTAGTATAATATGCAGAAATGTACTTGATTAGTAACCGAGTATGGTACTGCAAAATCCAAAATGGGGATATGACAGCTCCAAATAAATGTTACATATCATTGAGGAAGCATGCCAATGGCCAAGTATAAGACTATTGGCAGTGCAAACAATGCAAAATGTACAAAATACAACTTTTATTATATGTCCGCCGATCACAGCTGTTTAAGCATAGGGCAGCAGCGCGCAAATGGGATCGGTGGGGAAATAAGAAAATAAACCTAAAGCAAGCATTCCAACTAAAATCAGTATTCTGCCATGCAAGTCAATGGCAGGCAAAAGACAACCCGGCCAGTGAATAGCGGTTGCTAAGTGGGGAGGCTCAGTGTGACACATGTAACTATGCATTAGCAGACAATCCTATGCAAATGAGGGGAAGGATATTGAATCCCAGTTTCCACCAGCATGTGAGGCAGGTCCCAACAGTGTACGAGTATGAATAGCCAAGTGCAAGACTATGATGTAGGTGACATCATGGGTGGGTGTGTCAAGCATACTGTAAGCAGATTGGAGCCCTGTGGCTCGGGGTTGCTTCTAGCTTAGCACAGCTAAGCTAGGGGGTGTGTCTAAACCTGCCTATCACTTATGACAAAGTGCAAGTGGGTGTCTGCGCTGTGCACCGGGATCTACAGGAAGGTAAAGGAAGTGAAACCAGGAAATAGCAGCAGTGTGCACATTGGAGTACACCGACTGCGTGGCATGCCCCCGGGCTGAAAGAGAAGGGCAATGGGAAGGGAAAAGAGCAGTAGGAAGGTAATCAAGGGATACTAGGTTCGCTGCCAGGTAAAACGTATCGGAACCAGCCAATTACACAGGCAGCAGACCAACTCAGCTCAGAACACTACTATAAACTGTGCAAAAACCTACCCCTCTGGTTTTTCCCACACCCTACACCACCGGTGTAAATAAGCAGGGAATGTTTAACACTCATAACAGCAAAATGTTAGGGGCTGCAATAGCTATCATGCAACTTGTGGAAGAGGCTGAGGGTGGTAAGGATGTGAATGCTGCTGACCAACACACAGTGAGGAGATGGAGAAGAGTGTATAGACCCAGGTTAACCTACCAAGGGCTACATGAGCTGCATGGAGATAGTGGAGCATTATAGGGTGGACAGGGACCTCCTACAGCAAATTGTTGAGCTGTGCTGGCCATGCCTGGCATGCAGAACTAACAGAGGGGAACCTATCCCAGTGGCTACCAAGGTACGTGTAGGCCTAAGAATACTAGCTACAGGTACCTTCCAAAGACCAACTGGGGATATGATGGGGATGTCACAGGCATCAGCATCCAGGGTACTCAACCAGTTCCTGGATGCCATGTCAGCATATGTCGGTGAGCACGTATATTTCCCCATCACCTGTGAGGCATTGGCCAGCAATATGCATCTCTTCCACCAAATAGCAGAATACCCTGAGGTAGTGGGTGCAATAGACTGCACGCACATATGCATCAAAGCACCACCCGGTGAGCAGCGTAGGGTCTACATCAACTACAAGGGCTTCTCCTCCATCAACTGCCAGGTCGTGTGCGATGCCCAGGGCATAATATTGAATGTGTGTGCTGACTGTCCTGGAAGCTATTACAATTCCTACATCTGGCATCTGATGCAGCTGTACCAGAAATTTGCCAATGGGGGCATCCCACATGGTCACATAGTGGGGGATGCTGGATATGCACTGGAGCTGTGGCTAATGACACGCATCAGAAATGCACACACACCCGAACAAGAACTCCATAATGAGGCACAAGCACAAACAAGAATCATAATACAGCATGTGTTTCAGATGTCCAAGTCACAGTTACAGTGCATGGACACATCTGGTGGAGCCTTGTAGTGCTCACGAACTACATGTACCCAAATCGTCCTTGTATGTGCCATGCTACACAATATGATCCTGCAGAAACAGTTGTAGCAGGAGCAGCATGGGGCAGGACCACACAGCCCCCACCACTGCCAAGGCCTGCACAGGCACAGAGTGACTCAGAGGAGGAACAACCTGAGCCTGCCCCAGTAGGCAGAAGGAGGTGTGCCCAGTATGCCCTGGCCCTGAAAAAGAGGCAATGCATAGCACATACTCTGACTCGGGAGGGACCCAGGGAATAGCACCTCTCTCTGACTCTCAAATACAGTAAAAGGGATGCCAAACATTACACTACCTGTGCCTAACCATGCATAGGGAGTGTACTACGTGCATCCGACATAGGCAGCCCTGCAGCATCATCCTCAATACTGGGACACCGGCAAGATAAGGGACTCACACATGCCAGTCAGGAGGGGGGTCACATACCCAACAACAGTCACAGCCAGCAGGACAGGTGTAAACAAACACAAACAAATGCTATACTATGGCCTCTGAATGAGGGCTATGGGTAACCACCCCCCCAGGCCTACACAGACAGACTACAGCAGGCCAGGTAGTGGGAAGTCAGTTGTTACGGCTAGGAAGTCAGAAACTAATGTGTAGGTAATCAAAAGATAAGAACTGTAGTACACTGGTATGGCCTATCCAGCACAATAGGTAAGACTATTGACTGAAATGGAGTATATGACATACCAGTACAGTCCTTGCAAATGTGGACAAGTGTTAGGTGTGCCCCCCCATCCTACATAGAAATATAGTAACAGTCAGATGCACCCCCCAGTCCTGTGTAGAAACATAGAAATAGTCAGGTGTTCAACCCGCTATGCAGACATGTTGCAACAGTCAATGCCAAATGATCGATGGATACCCTGCAGACACAGCATGCTACCTGTCGGTGTACAACACAAAGGTCAGCACTGCAGTACAAACCACCGGACATGATCCACACATGCAAAACAGATGGCCTTACTGGGCTTGCTCACACACTTAAAGAAATGAAGGCAATGTCAGTCATCAACTTACTGAAAGGTCATACTGGGCATGCTCACACACTTAAACACATGAAGCCCATGTTTGCAAACATCAGTGGACCAGACATATCTGGCAGTTGCAATTGTCAAATGTTAGTGCAGACACTTGTCAGTATGCACCACTCATGCTTGCATACACAGTGGATAAGAATACAGACATATATGTAAGGACAACACACTATAATAAGACAAAGGTAGATGGACATAGATGTGCGGAAGAGGGTGACCGCAACAAGGAGCCATCCAGGCCTGTCCCACCAAGCACACAGCCAAAGGGCCCCAAATACATTAGGCGCAGATGTCACTCACTGCAGATACTAGCAAACAGTACCTGTCAGCACCACAGACTATGTGGTCCACGTGCCAGCTGTACAACATGACTGTACAAGGACGTAGTTTTCCAGTAGCTGAATACATGTACCTGTGACATATGACTCTGTGTGTGGTTGCATATGGCGTGTCACCCCTACATGAATGGGTTATGGCCCATGCACACACCACCCACCACATAGTGCTACTCTGACAAGCCTGTCACGGTCATCCAATGTGAAATACACCTTTGGGAGAGTTGTAGCCCAGTAATCTCCATGGCGTGTCCCATAACTGCGTACTGCTGTAGTGTGAAAAACTAGTTAGGTAGGGAGTTCTAACCCCAGACCTGGAAACTGTGTGAGTGTGTGTCAGTGTTTGTGTGCATGTCTCTCTTTCTGACTGTGTAGAGAGCAATGCCTTTTAGGCTTCTCACACCCCTTACAATTCATATACCCACCTTTGGCAAGGCTGCTGATGTCACCCACCTAGAAATACTCCCCTGGGAAGGCTGTAGCCCAGTAATATTCATAGTGCATTCCATAACTGCGTACTGCTGTTGTGTGATAAAGACGTTAGGTAGGAGGTCAAACCCCAGACTTGGCAACTGTGTGTGTGTGCATGTCTGTCTGTCACTGACTGTGTAGATTGCTATGCCTTTTAGGCTACTCACACCCCTTACAATTCACATACCCAACCTTAGCAGGGCTGCTGATGTCACCCACCTAGAAATACACCTCTGGGACGGCTGTAGCCCAGTAATCTCTGTAGCTCATCCTGTAACTGAGTACTGCTATAGTGTGATAAACTAGTTAGGTAGGAGTTCCAACCCCAGACCTGGCAACTTTATGTGTGTGAGTGTGTATCAGTGTTTGTGTGCGTGTCTGACTGTGTAGACAGCATTGCCTTTTAGGTTACTCACATGCCTTACAATTCATATACCCACCTTTGGCAAGGCTGCTGATTTCACCCACCTAGAAATACTCCCCTGTGAAGGCTGTAGCCCAGTAATCTCCATATCACATCCCATAACTGTGTACTACTGTAGTGTGATAAACTAGTTAGGTAGGAGTTCTAACCCCAGACCTGGCAACTGGGTGAGTGTGTATCTTTGTGTGCATGTCTGACTGTGTAGAGAGCAATGCTTTTTAGGCTACTCACACCCCTTACAATCCACATACCCAACTGTGGCAAGGCTGCTGATGTCACCCACCTAGAAATACACCTCTGGGAAGGCTATAGCCCAGTAATCTCTGTAGTGCATCCCATAACTGCGTACTGCTGTAGTTTGATAAACTAGTTAGGTAGAAGTTCCAACCCTAGACCTGGCAACTGTGTGTGTGTGTGAGTGTGTATCAGTATATGTGTGCATGTCTGACTGTGTAGACAGTATTGCCTTTTAGGTTACTCACACGCCTTACAATTCATATACCCACCTTTGGCAATGCTGCTGATGTCACCCACCTAGAAATACTCCCCTGTGAAGGCTGTAGCCCAGTAATCTCTGTATTGCATCCCATAACTGTGTACTACTGTAGTGTGATAAACTAGTTAGGTAGGAGTTCTAACCACAGACCTGGCAACTGGGTGTGTGTGTGTCTTTGTGTGCATGTCTAACTGTGTAGAGAGCAATGCTTTTTAGGCTACTCACACCCCTTATGATTCACATACCCACCTTTGGCAAGGCTGCTGATGTCACACATCTAGAAATACACTTCTGTGAAGGTTGTAGCCCAGGAATCTCCATAGCATGTCCTGTAACTGCATACTGCTGTAGTGTGAATTAGAACCATGGTAGGGTTCCACCCCCCCCCCCCATGGCAGTTCTGGATGTATTGTGTGTGTCACTGTCTGTGTAGGGAGCAGTACATTTTAGGCTAGTCTCTCACAGTCAATTTCAAATGCCCTACTTTGGCAATCCTGCTGATGTCAGTCATTCGGAAATACACTTTTGGGGAAGGACTACTCCAGTAATATCTGTGACGCGTACCATAACTGCATAGTGCTGTATTGTAATAAACTAATTAGGTAAGGGTTCTACTCTCAAACATGGTAAGTGTGTGTCTGTTTGTAACCTGTATCCTCTGTAGAGGTGATTGTGTGACTGTGTGACACCTGTGGCCAATGTGGAGCAGGTTTTGTATATTTCTTATATGGTGGCCCTACTATATATCACAATGTCCACCATACAGGAATAACAGATGTGAAATGGCTGAGAGGCTGGGGTGCAAAGCCATAACCATACATGAGACATCAAGGCCAGGCAATCACAGTTAGCAACCCCAGTATTACCCAGAGGACACTCTCAACCCATGTGTCATACACACACACACACACACACACACACACACACACACACACACACACACACACACACACACACACACACACACACACACACATGCCTAGGTAACAGCCAATATGTGGGTAGTGCACTGCATATTGGCCACTGATAATAACTATGGAGTGACAGCAGTGGGCCACAGGGGGCATGTCTCCCTGTCCATCTGTCCAATATGCATGCACGTGCAGACAGTGCACCTCCCCCATGTTCCCCAATGGACACCTGCACCACCTGTGGTGCCATCACATGTGAACCACAACAGACATACCATGCCTGACAACATGCCCTGTTTGGACAGATGCCACAGACACCAGGGCATGCTGTTAGCATGCTCTCAATGCAGGTGCAGGGTAAAGCTGCTGGCCATTGCCATTTCCCAGGACAGGTGGGCAGGACTGGCACATCTGATGATAATCTGTGTTCACAACATGGGCCGGACACCCCAGGTACATTTCCACATGTCACTGTACATGAATGTGGAAGGTGTGCACATCCCAGACACTGTCCATGTCATGGACTAAGGAACACATACATGGCAAGCGATGCACAGCATTGGTCACACACAATAGTCACCTAGGTGACCAGATTGAGAATACAATACCCACCTGTGTGGGCAAATGCAGACACTACATCCCTGAGCCACAATGCAGACCATTGTCATGTGGCCTGATGCCAGGGCACACCCATCGCCTAGCCTTGGACAGCCGTCTGGCACAGTCAAATACCATGCACCCACGCAGACATGCACCCATGCATGTGAGTACTGGCACCCTTTGCTTTTGTGTGTGTGTTGCATGCTGCATATATTCATATCCACACTCCCTACAACCCCCATGGGCATACTGCAGCATGCTGTCTGATGTTAGACACCTCCCCATACCCTTTGCCCATACAGCCCCCATATGACCTGTGTGGTGCATGTGATACCTGCACAGTGATGTGATGTGGCAATCCCACTACCAATGTGTTGTACACCTGTCCCTGCCACGTGTGTCAATGTGTGTGTCCCTGTGAGAGTGTGGCTATTTTGACGCTGGCACCTGTTCATGTGGACAGACATGTGTATGTCACCTACCGCACAGCTACTGTATCCCAGTTGCAGATGACACTCACCATCACATATATGTTCTGAGTACTCCACAACAAGTAACCCTTGTGGCGTATCCAATAACTGCATTGAACTGTGATAGCACTACATAGTTGTCAGGGGTTTGATACCCTGTGCTGATAGCTGTGTGACACAAACATGCTTCAGTTTTACCCTCCCACCCCTCTCTGACATGTATTTACCTCTGTCTGCCTCTCCCACCCCCTCTCTGGTGGATGTGGAGACCTACACCTGCTTTGCTTAGGCAGCAGCATGTGTATTGTAAGTGATATTCATGATCAGCTGATGGCCTCTGCACAACTTGCAGCCCTCCCCTAGCTGATTACATGTGAAACAGCTGTGGTAACATTCCCATAGCCAATTGTATGGAAACACACTCCAATATCTAGGAGCATCATGGTGGTGTTGGCCCTTTTCATTCACTGTGAGCAGGAACTACATCTGTCGTGTGGCAAACAGCATCTCAGATAGATTGGGGTTTACCTCTAACAACATACACTGTAGAAACAGTGCAACAAACATGAGGGGATGTGCCTGACCTGGCTACAGACTGTAAGTGCTGCTATACTGCATTTGGAGTAATATTGGTTTAACAGTATTTATGTGGCTATGGCTGTCGTACATGTCTCAATACCTGCCATGTGAGTTCCATGTTTATGAGGAATCCCCATCTGCAGGGTCATCCGTGGTTTCATGCGTCACCCACAGAGCATCTAGCTGTGGACTGCAGAAGGTAGTGTGAGGATTGCAGTCAGTAGATGGTGAAAGCCGTGTTAGTCACTGATGTCATATCCCTTATAGGACATATGTTGCAACAAACCCTGTAACAACAGTAAATGTATGCAGTTATCACAGCAACATGTCAATATTGGCCCTGTGTATGTGCTTCCAACCACACCTCTGTCAACCTTTGTACATATGTCGTGCATGAAGTGGTACATATGTGCTGTACACCATAATTAGTGTCATCATATCTGAGAAGAAGCCACTGATATATCCGACTGCTACATGTTATGTACAGTAGGGGTAACATTTCATGACATTACCTGCACATTCATTGGATGTTCATACAGTACTGAGGTCTGTGTACCTATGGTGAATGTTGACAGTGTGTGTATAGTCGAAATGTACCTTAGCCTGTGTACAGACTGTGGTAGATGTCATTGTTCTAGTTCCCCTCCTATCAGATGTTACATGCTGCTCCACTGTATGGTACTGTATTGGCGTACATGTTTGTAGGGCCATACACACATGTGTCCCATACCAAAGACAGCCATTAGACCAAACTGTGTAGCAGGCCAGTATATGTAGGGTCAGTCTGTGAGTGGCACATATGAGGATGGTGTAGAACAGATAGTCCATATGCTGTAATATCATGCTAGATAACCATATGTGCCTGTCTCTGTGTTCACATTGGTTGTGGATATGCGCTTTCACAGAGGTGTATCTTACCCTGTGCTGTGACATGCTTGATGAGCCTGCTTTATATGCAGGTTCATGTGCATTCCTCCATAAGAGATGTAGGCCAGTGTTGAGCCAGTCTGCGTACAGCCTGCACAGTGCATTGTTAAATGCCTAGCAGCTTAGTGTACTTACCCAGTGGGATGTCATGTGCAGATGCTAGCCAGATGTACTGCTGCCAGGCCTCCCTTAACAGTCATGTATGTCAGACAGGGCAGTGGGATGCAGTGCAGATGTATGTCAATATCTATTGGGTAGTATGTGGCCATGGTACCCCTGTACCAGTGGTTATACTGTGTCAGGCCTGACAGGGTGTGTGTGAATGCATGACCTATGGTGGACATTATATAGCAGTCGTTATGTGTTATACCCATTTACATGGCTGTCTACATCCATATTGTCAGGCATGGTACACATGTGTAGCACTAAGGGCTTATGTGTATACCTCTGGACTGTACAGAGTGTGTCAGACTTTCCACATATATTGGCCAATACCTCTGCTGCAGTCCCCAGCGGCATTACGTGCTAGCAGCGGTACTGTACAATGATGTCCTTAAGATGTCTGTTAGTAGCCAATGGCACACGTTATAAGCAGATGTGACCTCCCACACACACCATGTCTGTGAAGACAATCCCAATGACAGTACCAATAGCCTACTAGTGTACCTGCTATACATACCTGACTTGCACTTCAACTACGACATTGAGATTATACTGGCTGGGTTGGGCTACACTACATGTCCAGGACATATGGTGGGAATATATGTACATATACTTATCCAGATAGCCAGATATACATGATTACACATGTGTACTACTCCCAATTAAAACTGTAATGGCAACCACCTACTATAAATCTGCACATCATGTGTGTGTGTTCCCTTTACATTTCCTGTGTGATGGACATCCGCCCTGTGTGTGGGCAGCAGTGCTACCGACAGCAGTTGGCAATACCCCTTACAGGAAAACCGGCACACTCAGGGCAGCTACATATTTGTAGGAGGATCAGGAACTACAGACAGACTGCAAGCAGAGTTGTGTTATGCTTTGTATAGTACTGGTGTTACAGGGTGTGAGTGTACATATTAGTTTACCCTGGAATGCAGTCCATCTGCATAGCACACAACTGTGTGCCTACCCTCATGCCAACCAGAGCTATGCCTATCATGTCTTGTATGTCTACCACACAGGTCCTGTGTCAGATATTACACTAGTAGTGTATGTGTGTGTTGAGTGTTATTGGTACATGGCTACATCCATGACTGTTTCAAACCTCAATTCCCTGACTAAGGGTATGTTACAGATTATACTGTAACACTAGCTCCTTGCTTAGTGTATGGCAACAGTTGTCCTCATACGTGCCTGCATTCCAGACTCTGTCCATCACCTACATACCAAGCTTTGCACATATGTTGTGATGTCAGTAGTTGTTTTGTAGTGGGCTGTGAGTATATAACACTGCCATTGCTGCCATCAGTCCACTGCTGTTGTATCCCCCACACATACGGTGGGGCTGGGGCCATATATGTGTGGGCCTCACCTACACAATACATGTTTGCCCTTATGCACGCCAGAGGCCAGTGTATGTAACAGTGGTATATGGCCCTGTATTATTGAGTCGGGGGGAGCACCATAAATGACCTAGGCTGCTACAAAATGTGGGGGTATCAGGGCTGAGCTGCCTTAAGGTATCTGGATATACAGTACCGTATACTTTACCTATATATACATTACTGACATGGATCTGGTTAATGCAGGACTACTGCATCCTACCATACAAACTGTTCTGTTTGTCGGTGTGCTCGTGATGGTATCAGTTATGCCATGTTATGTAGCAGTTACAACCCATGTGGTCAGATGATGTCTTTACCACCTACTGAGTTTGTACAGTGTGTAGATAGAGGCTGCTGAACTATACACTTGCATTACATACTGTTGATTGTTAGGTATCCTGTGGCCCAGTTTGTCTTCCCTATTGTACAATGTGAATGGCTTGGCCTGGACAGCAACAGCTGTGAACTTTTCCAGACTACTGTATTACTGTAACTGGTTCACAGTTGCATTACTCTGTTTATATAGTTGTCAGTGTCTGAACAGCTATATGGCATGGCATATAGAACTGTAATAGTACGCGATTAAAGGATACCATGTCTGCAAACCTGTGGATGGTGTTTTACCTATGGCCTCTCTGTGGGTATATGTTACAGGCAACGATTGTCATTTGTATGGGTGGCCCATACAGTGTCCAGTCATTCAGGGGTTAACTGTAGGCATAGTGGCTGTTCCATATTGTGTGCACCTTCTACTTATTTATTTTACTGTACATATAACTGCGTGTGTATGTGTAGTCACATGCATATGTATGTATATATATATATATATATATATATATATATATATATATATATATATATATGTAAACCTGTATCTGCATATCTGTGTCTGTGTATCTGTATCCTGGGGATGTTGATGGCTTCCACATATTATATTCCCCCATGGGAGCCAGACTGTACTGCATGATATGTTACCAATACCAGCCTGACATCATACAGCTGGGATGTAGTACTGGTAACATCGTGTGCCCATGTTGTCTCAGGTCCTGGTTATGGGATCTGCAACACTTGGTAGTGTATTGCAGGGTGGACGTGTTTGGCTGGGGGGGATGCCTATTCGTACAAGACATATAGTGTGTGGGTCTCTCAACCCCATTAACGGTGCATGATGACATATGTGTCGTTTGTTAATCTGCCATTGCTATCTACAGATGTATGGCCATATATACCTGTATATATATATATATATATATATATATATATATATATATATATAAAAATCTGCTAACATATATATATAGCTATGTCTGTATATACCTACATAGATATATATCTGCGTACACATATTTAACTTGCTGTGTATATGTAGACATATAGGTGTAGACACATATATGTGTCGATGTAGGCATTTGCATGTATATATATGTTCATATCTATATATTGATATATATGTATATAGTATAAGAAATATATATGTACAGATATATATATATATATATATATATATATATATATATATATATATATATATATGTTGTATCTGTGTAGATATTTATATACGTACACAGACATACATCTAGATGTTGGTATACATTCCCTGTACTGTTGCATGACTGGACTGGATGATATGTTTCGGAAAACATCAGATATATTTGTATCGGGCATGGCTTAGTAGGTACATCACCTTCTCTATGGTGTGCAGTGTCCTGGGTTTGAGCCCTACAGGAGCTGTGTATTTTGATGCTGGGCAGAACACAGCCCGTTGGATACAGTGTGATGAAGACACTTTTGAGCAGTTGTACACAGGTTTGCGTGGGGGTAAGCTACACTGGTTAAGAAATATAGAAGCCAACTGAGTGTATGACACTGCAACCAGAAGGTCCGTATTCTGCCCAGCAACAAAGTAAACAGTGTCTACAATGCTCAAGCTCAGGACCCAACTCACCATAGACAACGTGAATTACCACTAAGCCATGACAGATATACATACATCTGAAGGCTCTAGAAACATGTCATCCAGCATAATCATTCAACAGTACAGTAAATGTACTTTAACATATAGATGTATGTGTGTGTACATATATATATATATATATATATATATATATATATATATATATATATATATATCTCGAAATAGATGTATATACCCCATTCTCTCCATGCATACATCTACACAAATCTGCCTACATATATATGTCAAGATATATATATCTATATATATGTATATAAAGATATATATCAATAGATGTCACAGAGAACATGCCAAAGACATATATGACCACAGGCACTGTTAATGGAGGTGAGGGGGCTCAAGCAACATATGTCTTACACGTAGTGATATCCCCCCCTGCAATACATTACCAGCTGTTGCAAATACCATAACCAAGACCTGACAATACATGGCCACAAGATGTTAACAGTAAGCCATCCCACCTGTATTATGTCACGCGGGTATTGATAACATATCATGCTGTTCAGTCTGTCTACCATAGTGAATGTACAATGTGTAAGCAATGAACAGTCCTATGATACCTATACTCAGACACATGTATGCAGATACTCATATGCAGATATATATAAATATATATATATATATATATATATATATATATATATATATATATATACATATGTATAGATATATATGTAACTACACAGACGCACAGAGGTATGTCTAGGAAGATACATAAGAGGGTGCACACCATACTGAACTGCCAGTATCCTTACAGTTGCATCCTCATCCAATGGACATTGTATGAGTCACCCATCCCACAGACAAGTGTTGCCTGACACATGTACCCACAGAGACGTCAATGGATGTAACACAACAGACAGGTTGGTATACACAGGAAAGGTTCAGTTGTGTACTATTACAGTTGTATATGCCATGTCATATAGCTGATTATGCTCTTGACATACATACAGAGTAATGCAACATTCAAACATATCCTTTAGGACAGTAGTCCAAAAGCATCACGTCTGTTGGTGTCCATGGCAAGGCCTTCAGGTAATCCAACAGAAAAGACTGACGTGGCCACAGCATAACAAGCTATCCATAGTATGTCATGCAGATGTATAGCCCAGTTGCCTCTAAATACACTCTGCATACAATCCCTGGGTTGACACTATGGGTGATATCTGTCACATAACAATGCATACTGTAATCATCACAATCACACTGATGGCAGTCAGCAGTAGGCCAGCAGTATTCACAAGGTGAAATGTATTGTAATGTACATCTGCATACCATAAGTCAGCCTACTACTGGTGGTCCTCACATGTTGTAACACCCTGGGATACTTGTGGTGCATACCCCCAATACACTGCTTTACAGGGGCATAGCACACTGTTACATGCACTGACCTCAAGATTGCAGAGTTGCACAAGTGTTGTGCAAATGAAGCCCACATATATATGGTGCATATGGGCTGTACACCATTAGTTATTGACACATACCTGATAACCAGCCAGTCAGATAACAGACTGCTGGACATGTTGTGTGTAGTAGGGGCTGTGTCCAAGGACATTACCAGGACATTCTGTATATGTGTGTACAGTACTATAGTCAGTGTATGTATGGCAGGGGTCTGCAGCCTTCACTATCCAGATAGCCATTCCTGACCCCTCACCCACAAAAGTAATGTCACCAGGGGGCACAACAGCTATCTGACACCTACAATGAAGATAGCAGAGCATATACGGTCCCATATATAGTAAAACTACATATAATATTTTGACAGCCTGCACTTTTAAAAATTTTTTTGTTTAAATAATTTGTTTAACTGTTGTAGGGTACACACTAAAGTGCGATAGCCTTTTCTGATCGTTTGTAGTCATTTAAAGCTGTTTTAAGTGTATTTTTTACTGTTTTGCCTTATCTTTTAAAAGAAAAACAAAAAAAATGTTTGTTTCCTGCCTTTCTAAGCTAGTATAGTCCAGTTTTCAGGCTAGTGCTGAATTCAGGGCTGTGATACTAGTTTCTGAGTTGCCCATACCTTACTTGGATAGAAGGAAGTTTCTCTGTTCACCTGTGAGAGAGGGGAGCTTTGAGCAACCTATCTGTCCCTGGAGGAGTGGTTCCAGCCCAGAAGTTAGTAGTTTATTGGCCATTTTGGGCTAATTTAAATCTCTTTCATTTCCCCACTATAAAAACCGCGTTTGTATGGTTTTGAGCACCGGGCAGTGTCAGTTAGCTGCGGTTAAATTATTCCCAGCTCCACTAAGTCTCCTCTTCAGTTTTTCCCTTGAAACTAGTCTAACTCTCAACCTAAGCACTCAAAAAGCATCTTACAGCCCAGCACTTGCTCAGACCTAATAGCAAGCACTAATATACCCTGACACTGATTGCCCAGCAGGGCATGGCTCTTTATTCACCCCTCACCAACCAAGCAACTAAGCAGCTCATCCTACTATTCAGGCATGACCAAAGGGCAACTTCAGGTGCACTCTCCAATCCAGCTGGTGAATCTGGGTATCCTGAGGCAATGTTACAACTGCCTCATGTACACAGACAACCCTCTCCTCCTACCACCAAACACGAACATATGTGAGAGATGCAATTATACAGCCAAACTGGAAGCTAAGCTGTCTCCACCTAAGACTGGAACAGTCAGTCAAAAGGAGAAGGTTAACACTTGCACCACAACTCCAGCCACACACAGACCTACTAAAACAGCACTGGCAAAAAATACACATAAATGCACAAAATCATACTTGGAAGCTCTAAATAAAAACCTGCAAAAGCATCAGAGACCTCCAAAGCAGACACCCAAACAACCTGCACTTCCCGTCACAAACCAGACAACACATAAAACACAAAATCAGTGTGTCGCACAATCACAGCCCTTAAGGCGAAATAACATAACTAACACACTAGTAATAGGTGACTCTATAGTCAGGCACACAGATGTCCCACTCACTAGGCTGGACAAGCAGAAGGTTACTGTTAGCTGCCTGTCAGGATCCAGAATCTACCACATAACACAAGCACTCAGGTCACTCCAGAACAAGTACAAATATGACTCTGTCATTGTTCATGTTGGTGTGAATAACCTGAAATGTACCTCCCTGGACTACATGAAAAGAGACATGGAAGAGCTCTCTGATCATGTAGCCCAAGCTTGTATGACCCTGACCCTGAGTAACATCCTGTCCTCACCAAGAATGATACCTCAGTATAAAGAAAAAATGATCAATTTCAACAATTGGCTAAGCTTCTGGTGTCATTCAAAGGGGATCCAATGTTTGTCAGCCTGGGACAACATGCTCGACAAGCCATGGGGACAAATTGTAACCCCTTAGTAAAAAGATTGAAATATGTATCATTTACTTCAATGTCAGTGTAGTTATAAATCAACAAGTTGTCCTGCTTAAATACTTTACATTACCCCATGTACTTGTTGTACAATCTTTGTCCCCACTTGCCCTATCAATATTACTACGACGGTGGTAGATTTAAAATTGTTTACACGCCAATTAAATTTAAATATTTATTTTGAAGGCAAGAAATTTACACCTTGTCTGTTTCATAGGGCCAGCACATTAAACCCACCTTTACATCCCGCCCTAAAAATTTTTGAGTACTTACCGAAACAGAAATCAGGAAAATTCAAGGGAATAAGAAGGGAGCATACCCTAACAACTTCATGAAAGAATCAGAACAGTTATTAGATTTTTTGAAAAAAGAAGACGTGAGGGTAATGAAAACTGACAAAGGTGGGGGCATAGTGCTGATGTACAAACAAGACTATGAAGCAAATTTATACACTTCACTACACGATACAGAGCTATACAGTGAAGTGTCCATCAATGAACGGAATATTGCCTATGCAGATTAGATATATGTTGGAGGATCACCTCATGCAAGGTGCAATTAATGAACAACTGTACAACTACCTCCTGGTACAAAAGCCCTTAACACCAGTCCTATTTGGCATACCCAAAGTACATAAAGGGTTAAACCCTTTGCAATTTAGACCTATAGTAGCGGGGGCCAAAGGAATAACTGAACCATTAGGTAAATTTATAGATATTACAGTAAAGAACTTTGTTACATCTCTAAAATAACTTTGTAAAGACTCTTGGGAATTTTTAAGGAACATCAAAAAAGAATTTATCACAAACACACAATATATGATTACTTTGGATATAGTGGAACTGTTTCCCAGTATTCCACATTGCAAGGGTCTTAAATGGTTCAACAAAGTACTTACCAACTCTGCAGGTTTTAGTGCCAATATTGTAGGACTACTAGTAGAGTTTATGAGTGTGATCCTTAACAACAATTTTATCTTTTTTAATGGTGAACTTTACAGGCAACAAAGAGGAGTGGCCTTGGGGACTCCATGTGCGTCTGCATACGCAAACACTGTTTTACATCATTGGGAATCGAAATACATTTTTGCATCTAGTTGGGCCACATACATTACACATACATTACACATTACCAGCGATACCTTGACGATATTTGTATTCTTTGGAAAGGAGACTTAAATGAATTTGAGGACTTCATACAGTACATCAGTTCTACCACAAATTTTTTGAGATTTACCTACACAATACATCCAGACCATTTGCATTACTTAGATGTTAACTTGGTGAAGAATATTGAAAGAAACAGCTTTCAATCAAACATCTTTAGGAAAGGCTCCTATTCAAACATGTTCCTTCATTTTGATAGTGGCCATCCACTATTTCAAAAAAAGGGAATTATCAAAGGTCAGCTCATCAGGGCCTCCAGAATGTGTAGCGAGGATGATTTATTTAAAGAGGAAATACAGTTCCTCAGGGCATAATTTCTCGAAAAGGGTTATCCTGCACACTTATTTGACACTCTTGCTGCTGAAGTGTTATCTAAAAGGACAGAGCAGTATGGCCCACTGTTAGGGGAAATTGACAAACAGTACATAAGGGTTAAACGGAATAATCCAGTAAAGAAGGAAAATGTTTTCATTCATACTTCCAACAATGATAGTTTGGAAGTTGAAAGCATTATTTGTAAATATTGGCCAATTTTATCTATGAATGAGGACATTAATAAGACCATTCCGAGTGAACCACAATTTGTGAGAAGAAGGAACATGAATTTAAAAGACTTGTTAGAAAGGAGTACAGCATGTAATGTCTATGATAATAAATCTAAACTGGGTACATTTAAATGTAGGTCATGTAAACAGTGTCCCTATATGGTCAACAACAAGGGCCTATATTTGAAATCTAGAAAGACGAATATTGTTTCCCCAGGGCATTTCAATTGTAATACGAAGGGAGTGGTATATCTTGGGTTCTGCCAACATTGTTTTGGATTTTATGTTGGCAAAACTGAAAGATCTTTAAGAAAAAGAGTTTACGAACACTTATATGAAGTTGACAAGAAGAAAGAATCAAATGCATTTTATAAACATTCATTAGCCTGTAAGGAAATGAGTTTAAAATTTTTGGTCTTGGAACAAGTGGGACTTAACCCAAGGGGAGGTGATTGGGAAACAACCCTGGAGTACAGAGAGCTATTATGGCAAATAAAATTAAATGCCTCTAAACGACCAGGGCTTAATGATACCATTAGCCTAAGCAGTGTACTCAAATTTAGAAGAGCCAAGTTATAACATCATTGGCTCTTATGAAGATGTTAAGAACTCTGCCCCTGATATGTGTTTTAAGTATACATCTTGTTTTAAGTTGTGTTTAAGAATTATATCAGCGATAAAAATGTATATATATTTTTTATACATATACCATGTTTTGGTCTGTTCAGGTTTTAGCAGCAGCTAACCCCAGTTATTTGCACCTTTTTTACGAGAATACATTTTGGTTTGAAGGCTGTTTTTAACAGTGTTTTATGTATATACAGGGGTTTTAGAAGTATGACATTTATAAGTATAATTATTAATCACATTAGGATTGGTGCAGTTAGAATATATTAAGCACTAAAGTAAGATGTAATTCTTGAGTTTTTAAATAACATTGTTTTTAAACAATACATCTTTAATTTCACAAATTACTTAATTGAACAATTGAATAAATGTTGTAATTAAGGTTCCACAATAGCAGTATATAAGGTAGAGTGAAATGAATATTTTTTATCTTGATAAAGCCTGGGAGAACCCGGGCGAAAGCGCTTGATTTGACTTACAATTTGATATTGCTGGACTGATCATATTGGAATTAAAGTTGTGTTCTGAGTACCTGTGGACTTTTTGCCGTGGTATTTGTTTTTCACCTGGTTGGTATTTTTTCTGTTGGACTTTCCCCTTGTGTTTGACATTGGGAACCTCCAAACACTTGACCCGACCCAGTTTGGCTTTGTTAAGGGCAGATCATGCCTACTAAACCTGGTTGACTTCTTCAAGATAGTCACCAAGGCCATAGACAAGGGAAAAGTGGTTCACACAGCCTACCTTGACCTCACCAAGGCTTTCGACACCATTCCCCACTCGGGTATTACAGAAAAACTCACCAGCCTGAACATAAACCCCTACATCATGAGATGGGTTGCCAACTGGCTTGCAGACATAACTCACACAGTAAGAATAAAGGTCTCCAGGTCCGAGTTTAAACAAGTCACAAGTGGTGTTCCACAAGGCTCAGTCCTGGGACCCCTATTGTTTGGCATATACTTCTCAGAAGTACAGGCAAACACAGGAGGACTATGGCTAACCAAGTTCGATGATGACTGCAAACTAGGAGCCATAATTGACTTTCCGGCTGACACGGACATCCTCCAAAAGGGCCTTACTGAGATGGACACCTGGTGTCAAAGTCATGGCCTCAAGCTAAATGCCAAAAAATGCATAGTCATCCCATTTGGGAAAAACAAAACACCCACGAATTACCACATAGGTGGCAGCCCCCTTAATACAGAAGAGGTAATAAGAGATCTGGGGACCCAGATAGATAGCAATCTCTCTTTTGACAATCATAAAAGTAGTTAGGAAATCCTTCTATGTGGCCCATCTAATTACTAAAGGGTTCACATCTAGAAATAAAGAGGTTATAGTGCCTCTCTACTCATCAATCATTAGACCCATCATAGAGTACAATGCCCCATTTGTGATGTACCTCACAAGACCCTTCCAACAGCTGGAAAGACCACAAAAGTACCTCACCAAGAGGATTACTTGTTTCAAACATATGTCCTATGCAGCCCAACTGAAAATACTCCAGCTGTACTCAGTGGCATATTGCTTTCTCAGAGGTGATCTCTGCCTGACTTAAAAAGCCATGTCCAACTCAGAATTGATGGACATGATCCACCTAAAGAAATCCAAGTCACTGCAAGCCACGCACTCTAGAGAGCTAAACCTCGCAACAATAAATAGAACATGCTAGAGGGATAGATTCCTGTCACAGAGACTCCCCATGCTTTGGAACAAAATTCCAAATTGCATCAGGCAGAGCCCCTCACTAACACTCTTCAAGAGAAACCTTGATGAATGGATGGGTAACAGAAAATACAACCCTGGGATCACTTCATTGGCTCTGCTTGACAGAGGATCAGTTAATTAATCAATGGGGTGGTGAAAGCCGACACACTCTAGCTAGACTTATAAATGCCCTTGGGCAGATAGCCTAGTACCTACCTATGAACGTATGAACCTATAATATAACCATGTGTATAACAATACTTAACATTTGTCCATACCTGTGTTGGGCTGGCTGGGTCTGTGTGTGTGTGTGTGTGTGTGTGTGTGTGTGTGTGTGTGTGTGTGTGTGTGTGTGTATGTGTGTGTGCGTGTATGCGTGTGTGCATGTAGTGAGGTAGTGTGTCCATTAATCCTCACAGGTACAAGGACCCACTACTGCAGGGCTGAAGAGACACCTGTGGCTCCAGATCTGCTAGTTGCAGAACCCTGGGTTAGGATGATTGACATCTGTATGTGTATTGCACTTGCGACACATGGGCTCTGTACAGACTGTGGTAGACACCATTGTTCTCCATCCAGTTCTTTATGATGTTACATGCCACTCCAGTGATAAACTTATGTATCATATGTGGCTGTGGCTACATTGCCATTGGATGTGGGTATGCATTTACTCACAGGTGTCTGCTATGCTGTGCTATGACCTACGTGTCGAGTCTGCTATAATCGCAGGTACATGTGTATTCCCCCATATAATATGTATTCCAGAGTTGTGGCAGTCTACCTGTAGTTTGCACAGTGCTTTGTGACATGCCTAGCAGCCTTCCGTAAATACCTAGTGTGCTGTTATGTCAAGTTATTTGCAGGACATACTGCTGCCCGGCCAGCATGACTGTTGTGTATTACTGACAAAGCTGTGGTATGCTGTACAGATGCATGTCATTCTCTTCTGGGTAGTAAGTGGCCATGTGAACTCAGCAGCACTAGGTAGTATGTGTCTGGACAGACTGGCATGTGTGTGTGTGTGTGTGTGTGTGTGTGTGTGTGTGTGTGTGTGTGTGTGTGTGTGTGTGTGTGTGTGTGTGTGTGTGTGCATACACTGTGTGGGCATGTGTACCGCAGTATTGTGATATACCCATGTACATGGCTAGTAACATCCACATTGGGAGGTGTGGTCCACACGTCTCGCGTGAAAGGGACATGTGCACAATTCTAAACTTACCAAAGAGTGCCACACTGTCCACATATATTGGTCATATCCATGCTGTAGTCCACAGCATCATTACTGTGCTAGCAGTGGGTCCATACTATGCTGCTCCTAGGATGTCTGTCTGTAGGCAATGGTGCACATGTCTACAGCAAATGCGACCCCCCCCCACACCCAACATGTCTGTTAAAACACCCATATGACAGTGACAACAGTCTGCATATAAACCCACAATACATCTGTGATATCCCCTTGCACTATGGTGCTGGAACTATTGGTACTGAGGTAGGCCTACTCTATGTTCTGGACATATGGTAAAATGATATGTGTGCACATATATCCACATATCTATGCAGAAATTAACACATATACATATCCACATACATATATGGCCATATACATATCCACATACATATATGGGGATATATATATATATATATATATATATATATATATATATATATATATATATATATATATATATATATATATATATATATATATATATACATATAAATACCACACATATACATATACACAGCACTGAATTCAACAAGTGGCTAAGTGTCTGATGTCATTCAAATGGGATCCGTTATCTGTCTGCCTGGGGCATCATGATGTACAAGCCACGATGGTCTGGCAGAGATGGACTGCATGTGTTGCCCCTGGGATTCAGGTTACTGGCTACAGCCCCTGGCACCGCCATAGCGCCTAATGTAGGCAAGGTTCAAAGGGCAAAATTACCACTGTAACAGATGCAAGCATGCAAAACTGCCGGAAATGTGACTCAATATTAGACATCTAAACTTAAACAGGCACTCTCCTGAGCCACACATACAACTGGGGAACATCAATATCTGAGCAGTACCTGGAACCAGGCGCAATGCTCCAGAGAGCACACCTGTAATACCTGCCTACAACCCTCATCACACATGTCGGGCAACAAACCAAGACCACAACACTACAAGTGGATTAGTGTCCCTATTCACCAAGGTCATTTACACCTCCAGCCTAGTGTCAAACACAATGCATCTGAGAATCACCAAATGCAACTGACACTATGTAAGTGTGTATGCAATCCAAACTGTAGCTGCCTACTGATCCCCCTCCATGGTCCAAGGTTCTCACTACACTGTTATAAACATTCTGGGAAATATTAAGATACAATCAAACACCATAATACAGGATGATTCCAAATACTCTGCCATTAATTGGGAAATCACCTCATGTACCACCACCCTTTACCAACAGTTCTGGGAACCCATTCATTCCAACCCCCTGTATCAACTTGTCCATTGTCCAACCAGGGTCTCCAATATCATAGACCTGGTCCTTACCAACATGGGTGTCAGATGCCCCACACCAGTGGCCACCCCTCATAAGTCAGGTCTGACCATTAGGTAATCACCATTGACATCCACATCCCACCCCCACCCACCAGTAAAAATCCTCCATGAATACCCTCTGCAAAGCCTACGCCATGCTACTCAGGTCAGATGTGACAAACCTCGTGACACCCATGGAGATGGGAGCTGAATGTGCAACTGGTGATTCCTTCACTAAGGCACGGTGTGGACACATCCACACATGCATGCATTGCGCCATCCCACATAGACCCAAAATACTGTCCTCCAAACAAGAAAGCCGGTCTTGTGCTCCACTGCCATGAGCAGTCTATACAACAGAAGGAAGACACTGTTGCAGTTAACAGGATAATTCCGAAATGGAAACTGCTCTCTTACTAGCCTCAGTAATAAGCTGCTATCCCTCGAAATCCACCACAGCTTGTTAAATAAATATCATTGCCATAGATTCCGAAGGCAACCACAAGGCATTCTATAGTTATGTCCAGGATCTATACCGCAATACTTAGAATTGCTCTGTGCTACAACAGATTGGCATTAAATGTACTGATTCAAAGGAGTGTTCCAATATCTGGGCAGACTGATTTAGTGTCACATTCAGCCTCCCTCACTCCCTAAAGGGCACATCTCAGGAACAAAAGGTTGCCACATTCCAGTAATCATGGCCATGCAGGTGGAATCCACCAACTCCACTGCTAGGAATACAGCAGCCATGGGACCAGATGACATCCCGGGCTGTGTAGTACATGAACTACTAAATAACCCTGCATCTCACCCAAGTGCCATGTGTAATCATAGCCTTATCTCGGGTGTCTATCTCACTGAGTGGCACAAAGCTACAGTTGTCACACTCCACAAGGGGGAATCCACCTTGGATCCCGGGAATTACTGTTCCATCAGTCTGATAAGCCTGATCTGCAAGGGCATGAAATGCATTATCATGCAACTCATTAACAAAGACATTGGCAACAAGTAAACACTGGACCCTACCCTGGTTGGGCTCATGCAGGGCCGATCTTGTCTCCTGACCCTGTTTGACTACTTTGATTCAGTCCCTGGAGCTGTGGAGGAGGGTAAGGCAGTGCACACAGCCTGTCTGGACTTTGCCAAGGCCTTTGACAACATAGCCCACTCTAGAGACATAGTTAAACATGCAGAGCTGGCTGTAAACACCTGTGTCACTCGATGGGTTGTCAACTGACTTACCAATGGAACCCAGACTGTAAATGTAGCCATGTCCGATCCCTGCTCCAGATAAGTGACTAATTTGAGTATGTCAGGGTTGGTGCTGGCACAGCTCTTGTTTGGCATCTACTTCCCTGAAGTACAGGCCAACACTATGGAAATCTGGCTGACAAAGTTCACAGATGGCTGCAAACTGGGAGCCATTACTGGATCCCCAAATGATGTGGATATTCTACAACATGCCTTTACAGACACAGATGCATGGTGCCAGAGCCATGGGCTCGAGCTTAATTGCAAGTCATGTACAGTTATCCCCTTTGGACATACCATGTACCCATGAAGTACCACATAGGTGTCAGTACACTAAACACTGACAGTGTGCTGACAGACATAGGGACACAGGTGGACAGTGGTCTCACCTTCATTAACTACATAGCCACAACAGTAAGGAAATCCTCCTATGTGGCACACCTCATCACTGAGGGCTTTACATCCAGAGAAAAGGGGGTAAGTGTCTCACTGTACTCATCCCTCATTACACCCTGTATAGAGTACAATGCCCCATTTGGTATGTACCTCACAAGACAGCTGTGACAGCTGGAAAGGCAGTGGAAATACCTCACTATAAGACTCACAGGCATCAAACAGATGGCCTATGCTGACTGTCTAGGCATCCTCCAGCTATACTCTGTGACATACTCTCTACACAGAGGCTATGCCAAACCCTGGGAAATGACATCTGTAATATGTGCATGCACTGCCATGTACAGTACATGTGTCTATGTGCTCTCATTACTGTAGCAAAGGGCATTAAGTGTCATGTCTGGGACGCACAAGTATATGATGCCCGCACAGCGCTGTTATCCATGTGAATGAGTGGCATGCAGGGGTAGCAACCCAGGGTACATTCTGTCACACAAGCATGCAGTGTAACATGGCATTACTACTGTCGACAGTGCTTTCCCAGAGACGGGTGCAGTGCTAACATTACTACTGACATCAAGCACACCTGTGGGCATAGCTGCACTCTGAGAGCTCACTGTCGTGTACCTGATGTGTGGGCTGTGTCACCATATATATGCCCTACTGGATGATATCCAGACATGTAGAATGTAACTGTGGAGTACCGTAGGTACAGCACATGTTAGTGAGGGCTTACAACATGTAGTAATGGCATACTCATTGTTGTCAAACACCCATCTGTTGACACATTCATCCTACTGCATAGCTTCTCACCAAACTGGTGTCTGTCAGTCCCTCTACAGATGTTCAGATGGCAGGGCTCCAGCTGGGATATGTACAGACAACTTATGCTTGATTGACACTGACATGTGTGGCCAGCTGTGTACTATCTGTCACATATAGGAGACATCACCCTGTATGGGCCACATGCCACCGATACCTACACTATACTACTACAGCCTACTGAACATGCGTGGGTGCAGGTCTCCATCACAGACACTAACCATGTGTTGTACGACATGTTGCATACATGTCGCGACTGGATCACCTCGGTGGCCATGTGTAGAAGGCACCCAGAGGATTGGCTGATGCATGTCACTCTCACCCTGCCAGTCACTAACGTGGTGTCTGTCAAAAGATTGCCTGCTGGCACATGGCAAGTGGCATGATACCAATGTACACACACCCCTACACATCCAGTCCTTCCATGGACAACAGCCAGGTACACAGCTATGACCACCTGCAGCAATGCACTACAGAACTGACACGTGTACATGTGCATTACTGAGGATAACATTGTTTGTGTGTTAGTACACCTGTAGTTGGAAAGTCCATGACTGCCTTCACAACCACCACCACTCTCATTGCCATAGTCAAATATGGCCGCTGCTGTATTGGACATGATATGTAGCCTGTTCCACTCCTCTCCCTAACAGCTACATGTGCCTTGCAGTACCAGCACAACAGTGTTGTACAAATGGGTCAGTAGGCATGGGAATCCCATTGAGGTCTGCCACATGTGTGTATGTCTGCATAGCTGTAGGGTACACCATTCCGAGGCCACATATTCCTATTACAATACACATTGCCACACAGTAGTACAGATATTGTTGTTGTCGCCCATAGGTGTGGCATCACAATGCAACACCCTACTATACCTGTGGTGTGTGCATTACATGCATATCCCAGTGGTACCACTGTTGTGATATGCAATGGGTTGTTTTGGTGTTGTGGGCAGTGTGTGGAAGTGGGTATGTCAGAGTATCAAGATGGGTTCCAGTGTGTACAATATCCAGTGGAGGATGTAGGTGCTTGTACACTGTCATTACACCATGGCACACCCAGTATATGGTCCACATACCACTCTCTGGTGGCCACTGTCACCATCATCCATACAGGTAACTGATAACAGGATACAGCCCAGTTACACATGTACTCTGTGCAACCTACCTGTAACATACTGAACACACAGACTGGTTAGTTAACAATACACCCATGTCTCTAAAATGTGTGTCTGCCTGTTATGTGCCAGTCAATGTTTATATGATGCTATGAAACACTATGTACTCTCCATATACAAACATTAAATCCCCCATTACCATATTTTAGACGTCTTGGATGTTCTGCATGTAGCATGTGATCTGGTACACACCTCACCCTACAGATTGTGTCGTGTGTGCAATGACAGCCACACAGTTCAGTAGCACTATATACCTGGGTAGGGGTCTAGGCACAGTGTCACCAAGTAAGGATGTGTGTGTATGTGGATGGGTTGACATAAGGGTGCAGATATTACTTGTACCAGCAGGCCATCAGTCAATGTTGCACAGACAATAACTGTTCTACATACTTGTGACATGTGTGCAATTGTACACCACCAGATATGTCATGGCCATGGTGTCACCACAGTAACATGCCCTTGTGGAATATGACTGCAGACCATCCTCATGTTGACACATGTATGCCTACAACACAAATGGATGACAGTATGAAGATAACAATCAGTGTTACCAACAGCTGTGATGCATCATAGCTGCATGGCTACACTACCTGACATGCATTACACATTACCCCTGACAACATCTTACACTGCAGTACATTGCAGCACTCTATTACAGTCACCGTGTGCATCAGAACCATATTAGCCTGTCCTTGCATCGATGTTATGGATGACAGAGATGTGGCACAGGTATCGTCATATGCACAGGGTGTGTTGCTGGTGTGTCAGAGGCCGAGGGCAGTCCAAACATGTGTCAGCATGTGTGTGGGTGGGGGGGTTTGTTTTTTTGATTGGGGCATGGTGATGTGGTGTGTGTCAGTATGGGGTCACCCTAGGTGTGGTTGCATAGTGCGTGGGTATGCATGCACACAGTTCTGCCATGTGGCTGCTCTACACAGGTGTTGTTGGACAGCTGCACACCATACCTGGCAGGGTGTGCAGTTCACTGCCTCCGGCCATGGACACGCTGACTGTGCCTGCCAGGGGTTCCTTGGGTACGTGCAGGTACAGACCTTGAGGTGCTACTCTCCCCTGATGATGACAGATGTCTGCTGGAACCATGTCCTGCCTGGGACTGGCCAGGGCCATGTGCATGAGGCCTGCTGTGGTGTGGTGTGGACAGCACCCTCAGTAGTGTGCTGGGGCTGGTACCTCCACTACAGGAGTGGATGGGCATCCTGGCATGTCCATGTTGACTGCCAGCTGCTGGTGTTTCTGGCCTACGTCCATGGGACCGTCACACCACTCCCACCACACGTTCAAGCACAGACATACCACGGTCAAGGAGGCCCACCATTTCACCCCACCATCTATCCATGACCTTGGTCTGTTCACCAAGGGCAACAGTGAGTTCATGGAGGTTGCCACTTACAGCTGAGAAAGCAGACCTCTGCAGCCTCAGGCCCTGTCTGGTGCACATTTCCATATGTGCCTGTTCCTCCATTATGGCCTGAAACATGCTCCTGGTGGTACCAGTTGTGGTGCCTCTGCCAGGGGCATGATGACCTGTGGCCCTCCTACAAGCACCATGATACATCTGCCAATTTGGTGGCCTTCTGGACATCCAGCTATGCCGACTGTGACCCATCACACTTGGCGTGGACACCACACTTTCCTGGTCACTGCCACCAACCGCCAACTGTCCCTCTGCTATGGCCACATGTGATGTGGTTTGGCACAGTGTCACTGTAACTGTGTGAGGGCTTGGGGTGGCTAGGAGGGTGATGACACATGTTGGCACAGTGTCTGCCTCTGACAACCCCACCTCTGCCTCAACTGTACCATCATCATCATCGGTGTCTGTACAGACACCTACCACAGTTTGCATGCAGGAGGGACCCTGACCCACCTCACCACCTGTGGTGGGAAAAAATACACACTCTTAAGACCTGTACAGCATTGCATAGAAGTACACACACTCACACACACTCACACACACTCACATTGACAGTCCACCTTACTACCTTCCTTTCCCTGGGTTTACAGACAGTCCCACATTCAGTTACATATGTTCCCCATCCTGCATGGCACTTGCTAATATACACTCATTTCTACTACCCATTAACATATCATTCCTATCCATGCCTTCACGTGATCACAGCACCTGACCTGTTACTTCATCACCTCCCTGATTTGGGTGGAGTAGGTTGTACATGGCCTCACTGCTGTCATCCCATATTACCCTGTGTATGTGCAGTCATGGTGTACATGGCCCCTATATGGTTGGGGTTGCTGCATTCACTACATGTGTCACACAGCAGAGACTCATACTACAGTTTTGCTCAGTCCCTGACACATCTGCTGCACAAGTGACCCATCATTCATACATTAGTAATACCTGGATACACTCACTGATGTGCTGTGGTAATTCCCCATTGCATTTGTAGTGCTGCATATGTGGGTAGCCAGTTATCTATCTGCTGCTGGCAATATGATGTGTATACCTGGTATGTACTTTCCCTCCCAATGCATGTTCCATGCTACAGACCTTGTTATGCTATCAGCTATCCTGTATTCACATATCAGACAGGTTGTCCTGGTGTCCCATGTGTCACTCCCTGTACATGTACAGCACAATCACAAGGAGAAGTACTGCCATGTGATCAATCCCACTATCGCCTGTGCAGACATGGACACCCACACATGCAGACACACATGTACACACACATCTGACATGCATCATCCACGCTCCACTAGATTGCACTTACAGACACAATCAACACACACGCACACCCCCACACTCCTACATGTGGGTTTGCACAATGTTTGTACACACAGTCCTCCCATTACCCTTCTGTCAGCATGCATTACATATGGTGCTCAACAGCATGCAGTGCAACTATACTGACTTCATGCTAGTGGCAGTATACATGTGTGTGATGCATGGGCTGTGTTGGTAGGTGATGGCCCTTCCCTTTGTTAACACTGCACCCATGTACAAAGTATTACTGTGGACTGGTTCTGCACCCTGCCTTGTACTGTGCACCATACCTCACAGGTCTAGAAACCATTGCTGCATATGTAGTATTATGTCAGCTCCAATGCTCACAGCCACTATGTGTTATAGCAACTCATACCTGGGATGATATGTGAACAGATTTCATTTGTGAATGCCTGATGTCTGCTTTACATATCACAACATCAGCAATGTATGTATGACCAGTACAAGTCTATTACACTGACAACCAGCAGACCTTACCATGGCTGTGGGGGGTGCCCTACACATGTCCCAGACCTCTGCATGGTTGCAAGGTCCACTTATGTGTACATCCCTTGGCATGCACACACTACTGTCATGATTGCTGTGGGGTCAGGGTTATGTCTGCCACGTTTACTTAACCTGATTGTGTGCAGCTACAGCTATGGTGGTGTTGATTCACACATGTCCCTACTGTACACCATGTATCTTGCCATACTTCACATCCCTGTGGACACATTACCAGGATGTTGGTTATCTTGCATGTGTCTGTTGTACCCTTCCAGTACCCCAGCATGGTCTCTACTGTGATGCAGTGCATTTCACAGCAACAAAATGTGAATGTGTACAGCATGCAGTATGGGTAGGTGTGTTAGATGTGTGCATGGAATATCCCATAGCTATTACATGCCCAGTGTATTATCATGCATGAACACGAACCGCACTCAATGGCTACGGGCTGCTGCCATGGTGGTATCCTGGAGGGACTACATAGGAGTGTGAGAAAAATTATGTCAGTGGCCACAGATGTGGCATTTGTAAAGGGTGGGTGCAGCATTACATTACATCAACAGTAGAATTCCACAATAATACAGCTTATGCACAACTGCTTATTACTACTACACAGCAACAGACTATGTATATGACATCTCAGATTTGCATGATGTACCTGTATAGATGCAGATGCATACACAAGAGTGGTGTACCGATGTGGCCTGGGGCCTTACCTGCACGCTTCTCAGCTGGTGTGTCGGTGGCACCCACCTCCACAATGTGCACTGCCATGTGTTGTTGCTGCAGACAGGCAGGTGCCACAAGGCTGCTGAGAAGTTCCCCCACACAGGTGAGGGGTGGGTTGCCCCCCGTTGTGAGGTGGTCCTCCCATACGGCAGCTGCACACTGATGTACATGGTGAAGCAGGTCGGTGCAATGATGCCGGACCTGCTTATAGCTGCGGTTTTGTAGTCTGACATCATTGACATTGTGGATTAGCTCATTCCACAGGACGGTCCTCTCCTGCTGATCATGGGCTGTCTGGCCAAACAGCTGTTCATAGTGCTGTACCAGATGGTCTATAATCACCTCAGTTTTGGCGCCAATGTATGTAGGGAGACGTGTGTGTTCCATTGTCTCTGGAAGACATAATCATGGAAACAGGTCTGAGCCACTCATACAGCAGGGTTACCATAGTTCTTAATACACATTTTTGTCTCTCCCTACCATATCAGCTACAACAAATCGTTCACAGAATATAATTGGTATGTCGTCTGCTTACCTGCCATTGGGACAAATGTTGTATTGTACCAAGCTTTGTGCTATGTGTTTGTAGCCATGCCCCCTTTGGGGACACTATCTTTGCTGGCCTGTTACAGACTATTTCACCTGCATGCCATTGCCAGTGCCACTATATATATATATATATATATATATATATATATATATATATATATGTATATGTACATATAAGTGTAGATATACCTTGTAGGTTGTTGATATAGCTATATCTATATGAGTGTCTGTGCATCTGTAGACATACATGTCTCATTCTGTATCACACAGATATTTATCTATATGTGAGGTGCATACAGACATCTGGTCTGCATTCTGTAACTGTCTTTCATTCACAGCTGCACTGTTCTGCTTTTCTGCAACACAGACAGGTGTCACATGTGAGCACAGACTAACATTAGGGTGGTGTGTAAGGTCTGAGGTTGCTGGTAAGCCTATTATACACCTATGGCATTTGTACATGCTACATTACACATTAACATGACTGTCCTGCAAGTGGTGGGCTCTGACACCCATGTGTCTATCATGACGGCAGTACTTCCACCACCAGCTATTGCTCACACTAACATAATACACACAGATATTATGGCTGACATCTTTGTCATTCATTGCTGATCTGCACAGTTGGCAGGTATATTCCACTACCTACAGGGATAGACAGTATTGTCCAGAGCAGTTGTTCAGTAGAACATCATTACAGGGACAACTACAGATGGCACATATCAAACATTCAGCATCATATATCTTATTAATCTATATCACATACTACATTAAATTACATAGATTTATGTTTTACATACTTTTTTTTATGACGAGTGTGACTCCTTTCTGGTTTTGGCTTTTATATTTTTATTTTTCAGTGTGTGTCTCTCTCTCTCTCTCTCCCTCTCTCTCTCTCCACTAGAGTGATTGAGCTGGTTTGAATGGATTGCAGCATGGCTTTTGTAGGTGATGCATATGATCAAGTGATGGGCCCTGCACCAATCAGTGTACAACAGTTGCTAACTGCATGCAGCTTGCTGTGTAATGATTCAGATAACCACTGTCATGCTAACCCAGTACTATAAATTGTTGACTCATGTGAGCGTTGTCCCTTAACCTTTCCAGTATGGAGGACATCCTTCCTGTATGTGGGCAGCAGTGTTACAGATGGCAGGTTGCAGTACCTCTTACAGCAGGACTTGCAGACAATGGCCAACTACACATTTGTAAGAGGTTCCAGACCTACAGACAGACTGAGTAGTGTTGTTATGTGCATTGTATATTGCTGGTCTTGCAGTGTTTGCATGTACATAGTAGTTTAGGATGGAATGCAGTCTGTCTGCATAGCTCTCAACTGTGGGCCTGTCCACATGATGGCCAGTGGATTGTCTGTTTGCTTTTGCTTGTGCACCACACAGGTCTTGTCCTACATATATCCCTGGCAATCTGTCTGTTGCATGCTATCAGTACATGCCTACATCCATTTGTGTTCCTGATGTCTTATTCCTGCATAAGGGTATGTTGCAACGAAACCTGTAACACTAGCAATTTCCAGGGTGTGTAACAGCAATATTGCAAGTATGGCCTTGTGTTCCTGCCTCTGTTCTCCACATATAGGGCAGGCTTTTTCCTGCTGTGATATGGTTAGGGGTTTTCTTATACTCAGTTAGCTTCTACTTTGCTTAATCTGTATAGGCAATGCTTACCCCCACGCAAAAACACCTACACACGCTTACTACTAATTATCTATGCTTACTACTGCTTATTTGTGCTTACACCTGCTTACTAGTGCCTTATTCATTATGACACTGACACTTCACATGTACATTTAATGCAGTACTCCTGTTCAAATATAAATGTTATTTAGTAGGTTATACAGCAAAATGATGCTGATATACAGATTTCACATGGAAAATGGAATGTGCTGCAGTGGGACTCGAACCGGGAATGCATGCGTGTTAGGCGGTTGGTCTGCCCACTACACTATTGCTGTTCTGCTTTGTTAGCATATTTCTACCATAATGTCATACCCATGTTCCCTTTCCCTGGCCCCCAAGCTCCACGTACACAGCATCCATCCATTCTCCAGTTGCTAGCCTGCCATACCACACCTCCACACATTTCCCTCCCTGCACATGCCAGTACTCCTCCATTATACTGTCTCAACCCAAGCTTCTGCAGGCTCTTCATCTGTTTAGTCCATGTACATTCGAGCCTTCCCTCGATCCTCCTCCGATACTGGTGGAAACTTTGATGCAACCCACAAAGTTTGGTCCGTCAGGCCAGGGACGGACCTGTTGTTGTGTCACGAGTAGACTTTGCTGGTCTACACGGCTTCTTCTACTGGTAGCATCCTGCCAGGGGTTAGTGAAACAGCGGTTTGCTCACACACCGGGCCAGCCTCATTTCCCAGTTCTGCGGAACCAGCACCCCAGGTGTGACATTCTGTGCATGAAGCACGCCCACATGCCCCCACTGCGTGCACAATTTTTCATTCCTCTCTTCAGTATTATGCAAGACTACTGTTCTCACAGTATGTGTGGACTGTTCATTGATACTCATAGACTGCTCGGAATACTGTGACTGAGCAATGTGCACATGTTTGCTGTTATTAATCTACATAATTACATACAGTTCCTATAGTGTTGAATGACTGTGCTGGATGATATGTTTGTAATAACAGCAGCTGAATGTATATCTGCCATGCCTTAGTGGTAACTCAGTTAGACTATAGTGTGCATGGTGGGGGGGTTGGAACCTGGGAGTGATGATTATTTTGTTAATGGGCATGACAAGAGCTGTTGGTTATAGAGTGCCTAAGGCACTGTAGAGGAAGTGTAGGCAGGTATGCACTTGTGTGCACAAGGCTCAGCCTTGCTGACCTCTGGTTACGGCATCTTACACCGAGTTGGCCTCCACATTGCATAACTGGTGTGAGCATTGCTTATCATGTCCAAACAGGCGTAACCCTGCTTGCTGCCGCATACCCCCAGGCTACTTCATGTATTTAGTTCACATTTGTTGTCTGGGACAATCTGACTGGATGCTTCCCCATTGTCAGCGGTGGTCTGGGGAGTGGAGCTCCACAGTAAACCCCAGCTACACATTACATGTACTACCAAGGTGTACAAATTCATAGAGAGTAACAGACCTACCATAGCTACATACCACATTCTTCATGCTTAGTTCACATTAACATGTCGGTATTATACATGCTTAGGTCAGGTTTACATGTCAGGTATGACTGTTGACAAAGGTCAGTTTAAGGTGAAGTGAGATTCCAGTTTAACAGTTCTGGATAGGTTACACTCAGGTATTCAGGTTAGGTTTAGTTATGCCATACCTGTGTGTTAGAGCAGAAGAGAATAGTGAAGGGATAGGTTACACTCAGGTATTTGGGTTAGGTTTAGTTATGCCATACCTGTGTGGTAGAGTAGAAGAGAATAGTGAAGGGATAGGTTACACTCAGGTATTCGGGTTAGGTTTAGTTATGCCATACCTGTGTGGTAGAGTAGAAGAGAATAGTGAAGGGATAGGTTACACTCAGGTATTCGGGTTAGGTTTAGTTATGCCATACCTGTGTGGTAGAGTAGAAGAGAATAGTGAAGGGATAGGTTACACTCAGGTATTCGGGTTAGGTTTAGTTATTCCATACCTGTGTGGGTTAGTAGAAGAGAGGATAGGTTACACTCAGGTATTCGGGTTAGGTTTAGTTATTCCATACCTGTGTGGTAGAGTAGAAGAGAATAGTGAAGGGATAGGTTACACTCAGGTATTCGGGTTAGGTTTAGTTATGCCATACCTGTGTGGTAGAGTAGAAGAGAATAGTGAAGGGATAGGTTACACTCAGGTATTCAGGTTAGGTTTAGTTATGCCATACCTGTGTGGTAGAGTAGAAGAGAATAGTGAAGGGATAGGTTACACTCAGGTATTCGGGTTAGGTTTAGTTATGCCATACCTGTGTGGTAGAGTAGAAGAGAATAGTGAAGGGATAGGTTACACTCAGGTATTCAGGTTAGGTTTAGTTATGCCATACCTGTGTGGTAGAGTAGAAGAGAATAGTGAAGGATAGGTTACACTCAGGTATTCGGGTTAGGTTTAGTTATGCCATACCTGTGTGGTAGAGTAGAAGAGAATAGTGAAGGGATAGGTTACACTCAGGTATTCGGGTTAGGTTTAGTTATGCCATACCTGTGTGGTAGAGTAGAAGAGAATAGTGAAGGGATAGGTTACACTCAGGTATTCGGGTTAGGTTTAGTTATGCCATACCTGTGTGGTAGAGTAGAAGAGAATAGTGAAGGGATAGGTTACACTCAGGTATTCAGGTTAGGTTTAGTTATGCCATACCTGTGTGGTAGAGTAGAAGAGAATAGTGAAGGGATAGGTTACACTCAGGTATTCGGGTTAGGTTTAGTTATGCCATACCTGTGTGGTAGAGTAGAAGAGAATAGTGAAGGGATAGGTTACACTCAGGTATTGGTTTAGTTATGCCATACCTGTGTGGTAGAGTAGAAGAGAATAGTGAAGGGATAGGTTACACTCAGGTATTCGGGTTAGGTTTAGTTATACCATACCTGTGTGGTAGAGTAGAAGAGAATAGTGAAGGGACAGGTTACACTCAGGTATTAGGGGTAGGTTTAGTTATTCCATACCTGGATAGGTTACACGCAGGTATTTGGGTTAGGTTTAGTTATGCCATACCTGTGTGGTAGAGTAGAAGAGAATAGTGAAGGGATAGGTTACACTCAGGTATTCAGGTTAGGTTTGGTTATGCCATACCTGTGTGGTAGAGTAGAAGAGAATAGTAAAGGGGTAGGTAGGTAGGTGGGGGAGACATTGTAACTGTATAGTAGGCCGTTGGAATGATTGGTGGGGGAGCAATAGGGAAGGTTTGCAGGATGTTGGGATTTGTATGCGAGGCAGGACAGGAGGTTTTGGTTTCACTAGTTGCTGCAGGGGTATAGAGTGTTAGTTGGGGGGGGGTTCGCCAGGTGGTGAGCATGTGCTGATGCAAGTGTGCTTGAGGTGTTCCTTCATGTGTTATTTACATGTGTCATGTGGGGCAGCTGAGGTAATACACGTGGGTAGGGGGTTCCGGATTCTGTCAATATAGTTGGGGAAGAGAGTGTCACCTACTTGTGACTGTGAACAGTAATATAAAATGGGTTGATAGGTAAGTGGTTTTAATGAGGCACAAAGAGGGGCAGATAGCAGGGGAAATGTCCAGGGATGTGCAGGAAGGCTGACGGGAAGGTCCACAGCTGGCCATTTCTTCTACAGCAACAGCTGTGAATATACACTGCATTTGGGGGTAGGTTTGGACACTCCCACCCCTGGGTGGGGGTGAGGACAACAATATTGCCTTGTGATGCCAATTAGTTTGGCTTACATGCCTACAGTGGGGTGTTGAGACCATGTGTTCTTAGGTGTTATTTAGTGGGATTTGCAACATCACATCTGGTTATACTGTATTTTGCCATGTAAAATAGACTGTGCTGCAGTGGGAGTCGTTCCGGGCATGGTTACACTTTAGGCGCACACTATTGCTTTCATCCCTGGAGTGGTCATATATGCCATATATGCCTTAAATTTTTGGGTTGTCCCACAAGGGAAGTTCTTGTCTTTGTTTCAAGATTAGACTTGCTGGGTCTCTCCCACTGGTAGTATCCTGCCTGTAGTTTGGGAAACAGTGGTTTATTTACTTTTTTTGTGTGTTGGGGTGATGCTACGTGTTACACGTTTGTTGATTGTGCCCCTCACCCCCATTGGCATGGCCTGTGAACATATGTAATTCTTAATTGCAGTATCATATCATAGCTATATATATGTGTGTATATATATATATATATATATATATATATATATATATATATATATATATATATAAATACACACACACACACACACACACAATATATATATATATATATATATATATATATATATATATATATATATATATATATATATATATATATATATATATATATATATATATATATATAAATATATATATATATATATATATATATATATATATATATATACATATATATGTGTATATATATATATATATATATATATATATATATATATATATTATATATATCTAACGACATGTGGATGTATCGGTGTCTGGATATGTATATATCTATATGTGGATATTTATATATATGTCTGTATACATTTGTACTACAGAGAGGGAGAGGTATATCTCCATTTGGTTATTGGTATATATATATATATATATATATATATATATATATATATATATATATATATATATACACACACACACACACACATATATCTCTACATATTTAGCTACATAACCTGTAATGTTGACTGTTATTGCTGGATATTGTGTTTCGTGTGTATACTGGCCAACCTTGCATGCCATGTATGCTTTGCGATACCTACAACTAAATTCATTAGTGTAAACTTCCAAAAAGAGTGCACATCCTCCCGCCCTCACCAGTTGCCCTTTAACAATAGACCCTCTTTCTGTTTGTAAGGCAAGGGAAAATTGCGAATCAGAGGAATGCCACAAGGCATGGTGGTTTTCTGTAAATGGTCGATGTGAGTAACTGAGCAGTTGTTTCCTTCACAAGTTTAACGTCCAAAAAAATCAATTTCATTACTTGAAAATTTAGATGTGAAATTCAAAAATGCAGTAGTTGAACTAATGGTTTCTACAAAAGTACTAGCTTCCCCAGGTGAACCCCTGAATAAAATGAAGATATCATCCAGAAACCTGGTGTAGAAAACCACAGGTTCCATAAGTCCAGGTGTCAATTTCAAGATGTTTTCTTCCCAATAACCCATGACATAATTGGCCACACCTGCACCAAATTTTCAAGTAATGAAATTGATTTTTTGGACGTTAAACTTGTGAAGGAAACAACTGCTCAGTTACTCACATCGACCATTTACAGAAAACCTACATACTGTAATTCTGCACTTCACCACTTTTCACCCCACCCTTACTACATATTGTAATTCATTTGCACTTCACCAGTTTTCACAAAACAGAAGAGGTCTATTGTTAAAGGGCAACTGGTGAGGGCAGAAGGATGCAGCAGCACACTGGTCGACTTCAATAATGAATGTTCATTGTTGAGGGACATGTTCACTAGTCGAGGTTATCCAGATGATTTATTTAACTTACGGAACTTATAGGCTGGTTTACTTTTTAAAGGAATAATGGTTTTACAAACCACTTTTGTTCCGACAAAAATACAGCACACTGTGACATTAACATCAACAGTAGGCCAGAAGTGACCCTGATTGAGAATGAGGTCAATTTCACAATAACTCCAATGGGTGAAATTGATGACTTTTCTTTGAGGTTTGTCAACATTGAAGCGCTGTAACTCCACATTTAGCTGTAACTCTAAGAATATTTTATCCACCATTAGAAAGAATTGGCACCTTATATCCTCAAATCCACTACTAGTTGAAAATTAGGTTATGAGCCCAAATTTATTTTCAAAAGATCAAATAACCTTAAGGAGTTACTACAAAGGGAAGTGTACATGGAGACATTCCATAAAAAGAGGGAATGTTTAGATGCGGATTTTGCAAATATTGTAATTATGTAATGGACAGGTGAAACATTCCAGGTTGGACACAAAAGTACGATATTAGGTCCACACTTAATTGTGAGAGCAAATCTGTCATATATATTTATGTGTAACTGCTGTCAAGGGTTCTCTACAGGCAAACACACGGCGAAGAGTCGAGAATGTATGAACACCTTTACGCAATTAAAAAAAAAAAAGTTGAAAACGAACGCACTAGCAAAACACATTATTCTGAATCCAGGCCATAGTTTCCAATTTATGGCTATAGATCATGTTCCATGCAAGGACAGAGGTGGCCCCTTTCATTTATTTTTGAGAATCGTGAGCTGGAATGGCAGCACTATAGATTCTTTTTTTAGGCATCCTTTTTATTAGTAACTGCAACATAGCTCCTGTACTTAAACTGAAGAGCTACCTTAGATAGGGTATAGTTCAACATCTTATGTTCAGGTTGGCTACATTTTGCAGTTACGGTTTTTTAGATTTATAGTTCCTTGTTAATAACAGGTACTATTCGAGCCAATAGCTTTACTACTATATTGGTTTTTTACATAATTATTTAATAATTATATATTAGTCACAGAAATACGCCTTATGGTGGATTATATGTACACAATAAAAATTATGTTATTCTTTTTAAAAGTATAGAAAAAATTATGCTTCAGTGGATAGCTTGTGTAGTGGACCTGCATTTTATTCATTTTAAATAGTTAATTATTGTATGCATAACTGTTAATGTTTAAACTGTTCTTTTGTTATATATATTTTTACTATAACATGCCTTTTGAAAAAATTGTACAGTTTAATGTTTTATAGGGTCTGTTCTTCTTAGCGTAACTCCATTTGCAGAGAAGGTTTACTTCTTCTGAGAACAACCCATTTGTAAAGAAAGGTTTATTTGTTGTGTCAGGAAGTTAAACAATGTCACTTCCTGGTTTACAGGATTTAAAAGAGTACCTTTCTGACTGTTTTTATATTGCCTCTGATGAAGCCATAGTGTTCTGTGGCGAAAACGCCTTGTGATATTTTAATAAAAGCGTTCAGGACTCTAAGGAAGCCTTTGTGTGGTGTCACGGACAAGGACTCTCGGTGGTGTTGTGCAAATTCATTAGTGTACATAGAGTCACACGTGAAGTCTATTGATAGCACCAGGAAATCATTCGTCCCATGTGGGACAACTCAAACATTGGGTATACAAGTTTTGTCTACACCCAGAGTTACATAGGTACCCATGGCTATGTGCATGGACTACGGATTGTGCCAGACCTAGGATACTTGGGTCGGGACAGCATACGGGATGGGTTGCAAGGGGGGTTGTGGAGAGGTGGCAATGTGTGGTGGTGTGGTAGCTAAAGGCTAATAACCAGGGTAGGGAAGTTGGCTGCGTGTGTGCAGCGGGTGGGGGGAAGCAGAACTGTGGGTAATGAATGTATGGGTCAGGGATGGCCTTGGTTGGATGGGCCTGTAATGCTTGGCCCGACTAGTGGGTGGGGGGAGAGGGGGATATGATGTCAACATGTTAAACATAACAGAGGGCTAATTTAAATCCCTATTTCAATGACACATGTACAATACAATGAGCTTGGTAGTGTATTGCAGGGCGGACGTGTTTGGCTGGGCGGGGGTATACCAATTTATACATGATGTATATTGTTTGGGACCTCTCAAGCCCATTCATGGTGCATGTGGACATATATGTGTCTGTTAATCTACCATTGCTATCTACAGATGTCTGGCCATATATACCTCTGTGGGAATATATATTTGCTTACATATTTCTAACTATGTCTGTATATACCTATGGAGACATATATCTGCGTACATATATGTAACTAGATGTGTATATGTGGACATATAGATGTTGACATATATATATATATATATATATATATGTGTGTAGTTGTCAAAATCTGCATCTATATCTGCTCATATATTTGTATATATACGTGTATATCTCTGGATATATATATATATATATATATATATATATATATATATATATATATATATATATATATATATATACATATATGTGACTACATCTGTAGATATGTTGTATCTGTTTAGATAGTTATATATTTGCACACACACGTCCATCTAGCTGTAGGTATACATTCTCTGTACTGTTGCATGACTGGGCTGGGGTTATGTTTCTGACAACATACGATTTATGCATGTCTGGCGTGGCTTAGTGGTAAATCATTTTGTGCACTGTGTGCATAGTCCTGGGTTCCGGCCTTGCAGAAGCTGTTTGTTTTTTTGCTGGGCAGGACACCAGCTGTTGGATACGGTGTGCTTAAGGCACTTTAAAGTGGTTGTAAGCGGGTTTGCGTGGAGGTAAGGACTGCTAACTTCTGGTCTCAGTGTCTTACACCCAGTTAGCTTCTCCTTTGCTTAATCTGTGTCGGCAGTGCTTAACCCCAGGCAAATGCACTTGCACATGCTTGCTAATGCTTACATATGCTTACTACTGCTTATCTGTGCTTACGGCTGCTTACAGCTGCCTTATTCATTATGATGCTGACTCTTCACGTGTGCATTTCCTGCAGTACTCCTCTTCATAAAAATGTGTTATTTAGTGGGTTTTGCATTACAGTTATTGCTTATACCATGCTTTGCCATGTAAAATAGACTGTGCTACACTGGAACTCGAACTGGGATTGCCTGCTCGATAGGTGAACGCTCTGCCCACTACACTATTGCTGACATGCTTCATTTGCATATATCGTCCTTGTTATCCTCTTCAGCCTTTTAGGCTGCTTTCACCGTGGCTAAGCATTGGCCACACCCGCACAACTACGGTTAGCTGTACTTGGAACTTTAGACATCAATATGGGGGTTTCTTGTTTTGATTTTTATGTCCTGTTGCTGTTGTATACATGAGGGACTCTTGGTGGGGATATGTGGACACCTATGAGCAGCATCACTCATTTATTTCTACTTTCTGTTGTTCAACATTGCAGAGGCTTGTTTATTCTGAGGACTCTACTCTCAGACATGCCCCCTGCACTCGTTCACGCTCTGTGTAAGCCTGGGGGCTCGGGAAGTGCACCTTCATTACTATGCATGGCGCGCTGCCATACTGCTCCTAAGAGACCGCTTCCATGCTGGCCTAGACTAGTCCAGCACAGAAGATTAGTAAATCTGGGGGATTGTTTAAAAGAGGTGAAATTATAACTTTACAGACAAACAATTGTTGACTTTAAGAATCTAGATAATCTTGCTTTATATAGAAAAGGTATAGAAATATGAATATTTTCATTTACACCGTAAACCAAAAAATCTACAAGTCCTTAAATCCTATTGCTATGGAATACGTTCAGCTGAGTACAGTTATCACAGACAGTTTTTGCTATTTTCTTTTCTTGTTTATTTGTATCAATTTCAGATTTGAATGTTAACACTTTTATCTTCTTTCTTCCTTTGATAATCTGTTCAGCACAGTTTAGTTGACATAACAGATGGTTAACAGGTGTATAAAGCAATCTCCAGGATTGAAGAAGATTCCTCTTACCTGGAGGTTGTGAAATCTTGGCATGGAACAAACTCCCATTAGAGATCGGGTCACTCATGCAACTTAGTCAATTCAAGCTAGCCACTAAAGAATACCTGTTAAGTTAATAGACTTGCCTCTGTACCCACCCCTCTTAAACAGCTTATCAACCCTGACTCCACACCTCTATCTGCTTCCAACCTATGTAACTTTTTCTAACTCTACGCATGTAAAAGTAATGGGTGGGAGGCATAGAGACCAATCCCCCCTTGAAAAAAACATTGTCTTTAAATATCCATGCTTCACGGTTATTCTCAGAGCATGCTCAATCAGGTGTTAACATTTTGTTTTTTAATTAATATACATTGACATTTAAGATGTTAACATCTGCCAGTTTTGTTAATTGTAAATACTTGTGTGTGTGTGTGTGTGTGTGTGTGTGTGTGTGTGTGTGTGTGTGTGTGTGTGTGTGTGTGCACGGGTGAGAGTGTGTTTATGTATATATATATATGATATATGGATTTATGTTGATCCATCAAAAGTACGCTTCATCGAAATGTACAACACTGAACTCACCTTTCCGAAAGGGCATTTTATCGAAAATGCACTTTTGCAAAAAAAAAAAAATAAAAAATAACAATATGCCAAAAAACTAAAAAACTAAAACACTACTCACGTTTATGCAGGGGGAGCAAGCCCCCGGCCCCCCCCATGTGGGAGGCTGTGCCCCCCACATCCCCTCCTTTAATATTTTCACTCTGAGATTGCACTACAGTGGGAAAAAGGGAATATTCCCTTATCACCGCTGTACTGCGATCTAAGCAACAGTTTGCTTAGTTGTACAATCTACAGTATAAGTTGATATACAACTAAATCTACATGCAAACAACTGTTTGCTTAGTTACCTTTCAGTGAAAGTGCATTTTCGACAAAATGCACTTTCGTGAAAGTGAGTTTGATCATGTACATTTTGATGAAATGTACTTTAGATCATTAGACCAGGACCCATATATATGTATGTGTATATATATATATATATATATATATATATATATATATATATATATATATATATATATATATCTAAAGCTGGAGTGTGTTTGCATGACAGCTGTTTAGTCAACCATTTATGATTGACAAACCAGCTGGTTGATGGGCGTCTAAGATCACACAATCCCTGTGTTTAGGGAATATGCCCTTACCCTGTGTTGGTGTGATCTCAGAGTCGGAATATATATAACTAGCAAGGAGTGTGGGGGCCACCCCCACCGCAAAAAAACAAGTTTTTCTTTCTTTTTCTAAGCTTCAATTTTGCACTCACTGTGACTGTTTCTTGGTACATGAGTAGTTGTGTGTTGATGTGGCATTTTTGTCATTACTGATTCCAAGTTTTGCAAGTAAATGTTGGGTGTCTTTGAGCTACAGTAATACACGCACACACACACACACACACACACATGCACATATATGTATGTATATATATATATATATATATATATATATATATATATACATGTATATATATATATATATATATATATATATATATATATATATATGTGTGTATGTGTGTGTAATAGTTCAACATTTTCTGAGTATCCTGATACTTTTCTAGGTTATCCATAATGACATCAGTGAAAAGGCCAATGTTTATGTACATAAATGAAATAAGCAGTTACTGTTGCACTATATAAGGAACATGCTTTAATTTCTGATATGAAATGGTTCATAATTCTGAGATGAAATATTTCATAAATCTATTATGTTATTGCTTTATTCATTTGATTTAGTGATATAATTAATCGTTTCAGAGATTGTTTTCTGGTACACCCTTGGCCCTTGGATGTTACTTTTTTAGACAACAATGACACTTCAAAGCAAAAAAAGCATCATAATGCAGATGGCTTTTGCAGCTCAGGAGTGTCAGCAAAGCAAAGCAAAGGCAGCTTATCATGCAAATAAAAAATAAATATTTGCACCATGGAAACACAGCAACTTCTTTTTATCTTCAAACCATAATCTGCTCAATGCTGGCAGCAAGCTACCAAATTCAAGTGTGTTCTGTCTCTTTGAAAATATGAGCGCATTAAACATCCCTTGAATAATAACTGCTTGAGCAACACTTTTAACATGACTCTGTTTTGGGCTTGTTATAAATGTGTGTCATCTGCTGTTCTGCACATATGCGCTCTATATCCTCTGAAGTATAATTGTGAGAATCTAAAATAATGATATTTTTAATCTTTTTCTCCGATTCTGCTGCCAGCAATAAACATAGATATGCTTTTCATTAGGGCGATTTTATTGGAAATTTGATTTACAGTTTTTACTTCATCCATTTTGGCTTGTTCTTGAAAATAAATAAATAAATTCTGACTGTTATAATTTTCTTGTAGCCTCAAATGAGACAGAATTAGCAGACATTTGAATTTAGGACATTTGAAGAACAAGTAATGCAAACTGCCAGAAATAAAAATGTGCATGTATTTAAACTAAGATTTGTGTTTGCTGGGAATGGGTTGAGTGCTACCATGGTGAATGCCATTATAAAATGTGAGTGTATGCATATTTTGAAGACATTATAACAATCATGCAGAAGTAGGAATTAATTTTCTTTTGGAAGCTATGAAGCAGGGGAAGCAAGTTTTGTGTGAAAATTGCAGTTGTGTGTTGTGTTGAGGCAGGTATCATTTCATACATTTCCAGTTTCTAACATATTTTATAATTGGCCAACACTGTGATACAGTCTTACTTAAATGGGTAGATTTGTTTTACTTTAATGTGTATTGGCTTCAGACTTTGAAGAGGGCTATACAGGAGGAGTATGTCGGATTCTTCTCTAAAAAAAAGGGTTTTAATTAAAGTTGAAGCATATTACCAAGACTATAATTTAATAAAATAAGAGTTACTTATTTTTTGTGGAACTGGTCAGTACCACCTGTACTTTAGGAAAGAGAGATAAAAAACATATAAGAGTAAATGCATTTTTATTTACCCTCACCTTGACATGTAAAACTATATGTCTATCGAAAGAAGACAAATTGTGCCATTAGAACATTGTCTTTGTGATCTGATTTGTTCTTGCTAAGCATGTTAATTACTACATTATCAGAAATTTTCATTGTCAAGCACAGAGGACCAGTAACGGGACTGTATCAAACTGAGAAAGTGGTATAGTCAGAAGATTAAGAATGTCTTTCTTAAAGAAATTATAGGTACAGAGGGCAGACTGAGGTAGTGCTTAGGAAGATGCAGAGAAGAGAAGTCTCACATTTATTATTATTCAATGACTGAGATGTACATATAGGTTATGACCTGAACAGAACTGCTGTGGCTATTATAAAAACAGTTGCAGTCAGTTAAGTAAGGAGAGGATGACAAATAATATTTAAAGTTTGTGGATGGTCAGAGAGGAGACTTTAGATACTTGAAAAAGAAAAATATGAACAAGTCTAAGGAGTGAAGTAATTGTGTTCTGGCATTTGATAAAGTCAGAATGGAAAAAGTAGCAAAGAATACTATATTAAACAAAGGGCCAAAATCTAGCATAAATATGTGTTCACTTAATCTGAATGGCAGCATGGCCAGGTAAATACATTTGGCATCACTAGTGAATGATAGTTCATAAGTTTTTTTTGGGAAAGCTCATTGTATTTCCATATGTCAGGACAAACCCCTAAGTGAATGACATAAGATCAAAAGTTGGGAGAAAAAAATAAAAGGATTGTGTGAGGGAGAGAAAAGAGCTCAGTCTAGAGATAAATAGAAGAAATAGCATCATTTTAAAAATGGTCAATGTATAATGACAATTCCAGCTGGCCAGGATGACTTGCTTTCTTAAAGCTACAAGATCTAAGAATGAAGAAGCTTTGTGACAGATAAAAAATGATAAGGAGTGTTTTAAAAATTCCAAAACTCCACAGCAGTACAGAAAAGAAAGCCAATGAAGGTCCATACACTATAGGCAAAGACAAAGCCAAGCCAAACCAATATGGTACAAAGTTTAATACAAAATATCCATGACAAAATAAGCACTTTCGTCTCACCCATGGAAACTTCATCTGATGAAGTTTCCATGGGTGAAACGAAAGTGCTTATTTTGGTTTGGCTTGGCTTTGTCTTTGCATATAGTGTATGGACCTTTACTGACTTTCTTTTCTGCACTGCTGCGGAGTTTTGGAATTTGTATTATTTACAGCATTTACTGTGGTTACTAGTCTTTTAAAAATAGTTGAAGTGGAACATAAAGAAGAAGCTTGCAATAAACTTTTAAAGATAGATGTAGAACAGGAGTGTCAGAAATTTGTAGTCACACAAGCATACAACAATTATGGACTACATCAGTGGTGTTACACTGCTTTATGAAGCCTGGATTTTCTAAGAGCATTCTATAAAGGAAAGTACAATTCCACATTTGCTGACTTGGTGGTTGTAGTGCAAGCACTTCCGTAGGCACAGTATTTATTCAATGCCACTTAGCTTCAAAGCTGGTAATATGTGCAAAGTACGGCAAGCTGCTAGCTTAAATTAATAGAAAGGAAATATCCAAATGTTCTGTTTTTGAGGAAGGGTGGTGACAATTTCAGACTAAGAAAAACATGGACATGAAAGACATGAATGCTAAGTCATCATTACTAACAACTGCAATGATTGACCAATTAGTCTAAGACAGACTAGAAGTTGAAAGAAATCAGATGTACAGTTACATATGTAACTGTTTCTAGATGTACTATCCAATAAATGTGCTCAAATCCTTTTAGCGTAGGTAATCATATTTGCTAATGCAATTTCTACTTTCTGGAAAAGAGCTGAGACACCTAGCTCTTATTGTTTATATTAACTAGTAACACGTAACAATGATTTTTTTTTTTTATTTGTATATGGCTCTGGACTAGGCTATGGCTGAAATGGAGTCTTTTGGATCATTTCATGTACCTAGCAAACAGTTGATTAAGTAAGTAATAAATTGATACATAAATACCCTGTATAGCTGCATGTTTTTATGAATGCTGGATTCAAAGTCAGTATGAATAATTGGATCCCTATCAGCTGATCGAGTTTTCAGAAACTCGAAATTCATATCAGCGAGACGATACGACTGAATTTCCAAAAGCTCAAAGCTTTTGAATAGAGATTGCGGTACAGCAAGGATCTGGAAATTTTCCTTTTCCTCAATGTAGTAGGGGGTGTTGTGGATCCGGGGGGGGGGGGTGCAAGCTTCCCCTGCAAAAGTGTAAAAAAGATAGATTTTTGTGTTTTTTTTTAATGTTCAAGTTTTTGAAAATTCAGTCATATCATCTCATTTATATGAATTCCGAGTGTGAAAACTAGATCAACTGACATAGATTTGAAAATATTACATTTTTATGATCAACACAATCACACTAAACTCAAAACTTAACACAAAAACACATTTTTACAGGTCAAGCTCTCCTGTACCACTGTTATGAGGTCAAGCCCTCACAACCCTTATCTGTTTAATATTCTAACTCTGAGATTCCACTAAATCAGTAAAAAGGAAAAATAAAGAAGCACAAAACTCCCCTTATACCTCTTCTTGAAGTCTTCAAACCATCGACAAGCACACAATATATGTCAATGGTAATGCACTGAATTGCCATCAGCTTAAAACACGTGATGTTCATGTTTTGCATTTTTCAGTGTAGAGCCAGCAGTATGCTGGGAACTCACTTTATTCTTTTTCTTTCTGAGTGTAAGATTGTCTCACTATGGGGATGCCTGAGTTAACAGGGCAAATTAGAAGTGCTCTATGAGTGGCTTTGGCACTTATAACTAAGTATACAACTCACTGTATACTCTGATAGTTTTGTGCTTTGACTAGTTTGATTATTTTATTTGTGAGCTCTCCCACAGCTTTTTAAAGATGCTGGTAAATCACTTTATTTTTTTTCCTTTTGTCTGTGAGACTGCTTAGCTGTGGTTGGATCCCTGAGTTAACAGGGCACATTAGAACAATGTGTCTAAGCATCTTTGTGTGATTTTTGTAATTCTGTGTGTTTTATGTGATTTGTGAAGGTAAATATCTTGTATTTTAGTGATTTTTATATTTTGCTAAATTTTATTTAACTGTAGCTTATTTTAGTGCATTGATGATTTCATTTAAATTTCATTAATAGTTACTTTACATTTTTAGTTAGTTCATTCACAATGATTGATTCCTTCAGTGAGTACACACTAAATAATTTACTGATGAATACATTTATGGTATAGTAAAATTGTGTTTTTATTTTACTTATATAATAAGTAATGACTGAGGGGCTTGTTTTAACTGTGTTTAAGTTATCTGACTTAATAGAGATTCCCAATAGTAAAATCATAGCTGGTGTCAAATTAACTGAACAGGAATTCCACATTTCCTTAAAAAGTATGTTGAGTTTTGTATCATCTGGGAAGGGAGATTTAATTGAATCACTGGCTCATTCAGTGAACTTTTAACATGTATTTTCTACATATAATATTAGTTCATATTATTCTGAAATAATACAGATGTACCTAAAATTGATGTATTTGTGTCTGATGATAGGGGAGAGTTCCTGGCCCCACCTGATTCTGGAAAAATGGCGGATAAATTGAAGACCAAGAATGTTAGACAAGTAAGTAAGTGCAATAAGGTAGTTAATAAAAATATGCAGTATCCCAACAACAATTTATTTAAAGTGAAATTATTTATAAAAAAGAAGTTTTAGAGAATAGTGACTAAAGAAAAGAAAATGAAAAAGGAAAGTTTGTCTTTCTGGTACTTTAGACAACAAATGTTCTTTTAGTAAAAGTCATCTAAACATGTCTTGAACTGGTGATTATTCTGTGGTTTCTGTTTCAAATTGTATTTTGACAACAAATTCAGCTAGTTACCATTTAAAAGGTAAAGATTTTATAGAGCTGATTGATTCTGAATTAGAACCAGTTGTTGAGGGATCTTTGGATTTCAATCATGATGCTTTCTTTCAGGAAAGTTTAATTAAAACAGCTAGTATTCTTGGTGATGATGGAAGCAGTTTTAGTGATTACATTTTATTTATCCACCCATTTTGTATACTGAAAGTGTAGTAAATTCAAAAAAGAAAAAAAAAAAAGAAAACATCATGAAACTATTTCAAGAGGTTGATAAAATAGAACATCTGTTATAAAAAATAAAAGAAGAGCATTAGGGTGGGGTAATTGTAATTTCTCAGAAGAATGTCAATTTGATGTTAAATTTTGTTAAATAAAGGCACCGACACAGTAATGAGCTGTATGTCACAACATGGAGACATTTTATTTCTAACTAATTCAATGTTAAAGCATATAAGGAGACCATTTTGGAATAGTTACTCTACTCGTTTGTTTCTAGCCTATCGGGTTTGCGATGATCAAATTTACCTTGTTGGAGAAATTTATTAACTGTACTTGCTGTGGGACTAATGACTAGAACAAAACTCCATTAAATCATATGAAAGAAGTGATATGAGATGTCATTGAACTGTTAGGAAGTAACAAAATAAAGGTTGTGCTCAGTGAAATAATCCCAGGTAAGAAGTGGGATGACTGTATGTATTCTAAAGCTGTCTTGTTTAATGGTTAATTTCTCTATGTTCATAATATATCATTGGTTACATACTGGGAAGAGCTTATTTGTGATTATTGAATGTTTGCCAATGACATGCTGCATTAAAGTAAATACGGTTCAAGTTTTATCTAGAGCAAATAGTTTGCTTTGTTGTAAAATTAGGAATAACATTTCTGATAGACCTAGGATTTCAGACTACCAAAAGCTTAATAACATTCAAAATCTATATTATTGTAATGCAAGAAGTTTAGCAAATATTTTATTTATAGTTATTTTACATTTGTTGACCGGGTTTGTCCGATTGAGCTAAGTAGACCTTTTTCAGTGGAGGCCCAGGGAGAAAAGCTCCACATGTTCTACAGAGTATAATTTACAAAAATAAGCAAGCAATCAACTGATTTACAGAACATATTCAAAGCAACATATACATAAAAAACAAGGATTTACTACAGTAAACTAGTCATTATGTATGTCAAATTTAGACTCCTACATCATTCAGAAGGAATAGCAATTGTTTTATCATCAGATGTAAAATCTTACATTATGCAGATAAGAATTATGTAATGCGCTTAGGATAGAGAAGTTAATGTGAGACAAGGTCTAGAGAGTTAGAAAACGTTACATAGGTTGGGAGCAGATAGAGGTGTGGAGTTAGGGTTAATATGCTGTTTAAGAGGGGTGGGTACAGAGGCAAGTCTATTGACTTAACAGGTATCCTTTAGTGGCTAGCTTGAATTGACTAAGTTGCTTGAGTTACCTGATCTTTAGTGGGAGTTAGTTCCATGCCGTGGAAGGATTATAGCTATAGAGAATACATCCTTTCTCAGTTTTAGGCTTGTGGATTTGTAGTAGATCTAGGTTAGAGCTCCAGTAGGATCTAGCAGGTGAATAGTGGGAGATGACAGATGATAGGGTAGGACAGTAAGAAGGTGGATAAAGGATGGACTAGATGATCTGGAGTTGACGGAGAAGCTGGTGAGGTAGTTCAAGCCAGTTAGGGTGTTTGAGTGAGAGACAGTGATGTGACTTGTAAGTTTGATGTACTGCAAATTTGGCTATCTTGTTGTAGGTAGATTAAAGTTTGGCAAGGAGTGCAGAGTTGAGGCAAGTAAGAATTTGAGATCCATAAAATAGACTGGGTAGGAGGGAGGCATAAGAGAGAGTTACCTTAGCTTCACTGGTGAGAAACCTTTTGTTGTGGTAGAGAAGCCCTAGTTTCTAATGAGTTTTCTTGATACAGTTATTAATGTGTAGATAAAATTTAAGTTGGTTGCCAATGATGACACTAAGGAGTTTAGTGCTAGTTTCCCACCTCGTTGTGTGTGTTATTGAGGGACAGGATTGTGAAAGTGGATTTAATGACATTGTAGATTTTAGGAAGAAAAAGCAGTAGCTTAGTTTTTTTGGCTTAAGGATAAGCTGGTTATCAGATAGTCAGTTTTCTACTGAGTTAAAGGAAGTCTGTGTTGTACATATGAGTTTGGAGGGAGAGTCAGCAATAGTGATGACAGTAGAGTCACCAGTGCATTGCACCAGTGATGACTGAGGACAGGAAGAATAAAGAAGATTAGTGAAAATGCTGAAAAGTAGTGGACCAAGGATGGAACCCTGTGGGATACCCATTTTAACTGGGAGAGTAGGGGAGAGTGTAGATTGCCACTTTACTGCTTGAGATCTGTCAGTGAGGTAGCTAGAAAACCATGCAAAAGTAGCAGGGGAGAAGTTAAGGTTGCCAAAATGACACAAAAACTGCAAACAGAATCCAATTAATTTCTTGACTTTAGTACCTTGACCAAACAGTCTTCAAGAAGTATACAAACCATTACCCCAGCATTCCCCTTAAATACCTAACAAAATCAGTTAATAAATCAATTAAAAAATCAATTAAACACAATTATACAATTAAATAAAATACTTCCAATTGCTCTCACAATTAAGACCCTGTGGAACCACAGTATTATATTTTAAGTTAAGGTTGGTTGGTTTGTGCAGAAGGAGAGAGTGAGAGATGGTGTCAAAAGCTTTAGAGAAATCTAAGAATAGATAGGAGACAAGTTTGTTATCTCTGGCAAGGGCTATAGTATTAAGGAATGCTAGTAGGGCAGTAGTAGTACTATGCTTTGGCCTAAAGCCATGTTGAGTAGGCGTAAGCAGATTTTCAGAGAGTAGGTAGTGCATAACATGTTTATATATGCATTTTTATAGAACTTTAGAGAGAGAATGGCAATTGGTCTAAAATTAGTGATGTCTGAGGAACTGCCTCTTTTATGTATAGGTAGAGTGAAGAATTGTTTCCATATAGAAGGGACTTTGAACTCTGAAATGGAGTGGTTAATTAAGATAGATACAGGGAGAGCAAGACTCAGCAGCTAACTGAAGGAAAAGGGAAGGAATGTTGTCGGTAGAAGCTGAGCAAGGTTTGAGTTTAGAAAGTAGGGATTTGATGTAGCTAGTGGGTACAGATCTGAGAGAAAAATAATTTGATGAGAGTATAGTGGGATTTGATAGAGAGTGGTTAGAAATATTATTAAAGGTAGATGAATTGGCACTGGGGTTAAATAGTTTGGATATAGAGTCAATGAAATATGTGTTAAAGGTGGAGGCAGTATCTTTGGGTGTGTTATCAGGACAAGACTTGGGGGAGTAGGGACCACTAGGATGTAGTATGTGGTTTAAGGAGCTCCAAATTTTTTTGGGGTTAGATTTTAAGGCTGAGGGTGGATTATAGCAGAAGTCTCTTTGATCTTTATTAATACACTTTTTGGTCTGATTTCTAAGTTCTTTGCATTTTAGCAAGCCTGTAGGGAGCTTTGTTTTGGTCCATGTTTTCCATGGTCTTTCTCTATTTTTCATTAGGATGCAGGTGGAATTTGACAGCCAGGGAGATATATTTGATTTAATACGGGCTGTGCGAAGCTGGGCAAGTGAGTCAAGAATACTGAGAAAGGTGGAGTTGAAAGACAGGACAGCATCGTCAAGGGGGAGTTGGGAAAGGAAATTCCAGTTAACTTTAGAGAGAAGAGACTTAAAGGTGTCAGGGTGAAAGTTAGTAAGCTTGCAGCATGTGATAAATATATGCTGTTTAAGTAAAGTGAGGGATATATCTAAGTACTTTTATTAGGGACTGATCACTTTGTGTGCTGGGAAGGGTTTCAGGATTGTGATATTTAGAGGGATGAGAGACTAGAATCCAGTCAATAAGGGTGCTGTGTGTATGAGAGTTGGTATGGGTGGCATCAGTGATAAGTTGAGTAAAGTTGTTCAGGTTGATGTGTAAGGAAGATTATGGGGTACAGAGAGTTAACTAATTAATGCTGCCATCACCAAGAATAATGGTTTCACTAGAAATATGTTAAAAGAAGTATGAGAGAATGTTTTCCAGCAGGGGTAATTTATCCCCTGGGGGAATGTAGATTACTACTATTGTGATGGTGGTATGGCTGTTAAGTACAAGGTTGGCTGTCCCAGCAGGGGTAATTTATCCCCTGGGGGAATGTAGATTACTACTATTGTGATGGTGGTATGGGTGTTAAGTACAAGGTTGGCTGTCAGTATTTCAGCAGGGGAAAAGGACGGGATAGTTTTATTAGGAGTTGTCAGAGTAAGGTGATTAGAATAAACAATGGCAACTCCACCACCCTTTTTCTTTTGGCGGTCAAGGTGCAGTGTACTATAGCCAGGAGGGAGAAAGTCTTTGTCATGCTGTTGGGGTTTTAGCCAAGTTTCTGTTAGGGTGATGACATCAGGAATGCGGTCTGAGATCCAAGCATGAAGTTCACTAACCTTGTTTAATATACTTCTAATGTTTTTTGAGTTAAAGGAGATTTGTTTGTTTGGGGGGTCAGAGGTGTACAGGTTACTGGGAGTATAGTTATCAGTGGAGTTGTGTTGAGTGGGACCTGGATTAGAATGAATATCTCTTGCAAGTAGAAAAACATTAGGGTAGTAGTGACAGTTATATTTGTAAAAGATAAAGATACAATATTTTGTTTTATTTTTAGGGAATGTGGTGTAGGTGGGGGAATTTTGATTTTAGGAAGAAGAGTTTCAGCAGAAAAGATAGAAGCAAAAATAGGAAATGAATGATAAGGAGATGAGCTATCCCTAGTATGAGGTATTGTAAGAACTTTGAGAATAGGAGATAACTGGATATTAAGTGAGGTGAGAGTGTGAAGTAGGAGTAATGGAGATAGTACAACAAAAAGGGTAGTAGAGAAAGGCATGATTGGTAAGAGTACTGAGTGCTAGAGTACTGACACTGGTGATTGGGGAGTTAGTAGTAGGTTTATTTTGCTGGTAGGTATCTGTGAGTGTGTTGTTTAGGTGATGTATGAGTAGGGGAGTGGAAGTAATGTGGGTAGTGGAAGGAGAAGTAATAGTCTGCTAGTGTAGTGTGGGATAGGGGAGGGGTTAGTTCTGGGTCATGTGGAGAACAGGAAGGGGAAGTAAGGTGCAGAGTGGGTGTTAACAATGGTTAGGTATAAAGGAAATGATATGGGGGTGGGAGGAAAGCAAGGTGAGCTCGAGCGTAGCGAGAGTGAATGGAGTGGGGCTACACCCGAGATGTGAGAATAGATGCAAGAAAGCTCAAAAAACAATCAGTAGATGTTTGTCTATTAGCAAAAGTAAGATATGTGTAGAATACATGCAGGACCTTACAGAACAAAATCTTTATTGCCTACAATGTGCTGTTTAGCCAATTCATAAACCTTGTGCTGTGTATTTGTACTTATGCTAACTGTAGTGTGTTTGGCTTAGCTGGGAGTCAGGAACAACTACTAAAAGGATATGTGACTGTATATTAAGGAGTTTTGTAATTAAATATTACAAGAAATGCTAGCTTGTGAAGGGGGGGGGGCAGCTGCTGTCCCTGGTCTGCAGTTAAAAAAATACACTATGCATTTAATGCAGTGATAAGCCCAAAATATTGTGGAATTTAAGTGCACTTACAATGCTTTTTAGTCCTTTTTCTTTCAGGATGATTGTTTCATTTTATTGTTTAGTGGCCAGGTTCATGAAGTTGCTAGAGCAGGTAAAAACTGCTGTGGACCAGTAGATGGGGAACGGCTGGGCAACCTATTCACAGGGGCTGTGGAAATCTAAAAATAAGAATGGAGAGTAAGAAACAGCTGCAGTTAGTAGGGCCACTGAAGCAGATGGAGGGAAGTACAGGAGAGACAAAATACCATAGCTAAGAAATGCAAGCATGAAATATGAAACAAATACATTACTATCAGGGTAGAGTGCAATTATAACATTTAGTAGAAGTGTAAAAGATACCAATGAATAAATGTAGCGTAAATAGACCAGAGCAATACTAATATGTGATAAACTGTCCACATATACTATACTAACATTAGTATATGTACATGGTATATAGAATGTAACATGCAGGTCTAAGAAAACAGTACAGGAGTCACCAACCACATATTAGCTAAACAGAAGGAGAATGGAAACACTCCCAATAGTTCATTAGACAGTGTACTATGCATTAATACAGTTTTAAATGCCTTCCAAGCCTAATACTATTAGCCCTCCAAACATATGCTTAAAACACATTACTTGAAACATAAATGGCAAACTATTTTCAATGAAACAGACTTAAGGTGGCTTTTCATAAGATCATAGCAATAAATAAGCAAAATACAGATAGTTTCCTGCAAGACTCCTCTAAAGTCGATTTATGTTACTGAAACAGCTACAAAATACATGTTAGAGCAACAGAGACATAGCACAGTACATGCAATCCTAACATTCAGTGATAATAGGTTACTTTATGTCTAACAACAAGAATAACTGGATATGATAGCAATATGTGAAGCATTGGATACAAATAATTTATTCTTCCCTGGCTATGAGAAGATTGAATGTCTTAGAACATATAGAAATTGAAGTGGATTTATAATTCTTTTAAAGGATGGTTTAGATTGCACACTAAATGAACTTAACACCGACTAAGAGATCATTTTTATTTACTTATATTCATTGTCTGTTTTAAATACTTTAATATTAATTTACCTTTATAGAAAACCTTCCATGTACTCCAATACTCATAAATAATTTATTAAATTTTTGGAGTTACAGTTTCAGCATAGTTTTGTTGCTTTACTTGGTGAATTGAATTCTCCAAATATAAATAGGTTAGATTATTCATCAAACAGAAAATTTGAAAATGATTTTCTGGAAAATTTACTGGAATTTGATATGAATCAATTAATTTGTACTCCTACTTGAGGAAGTCACACATTAGAGCTGTTTATGACAAACTGACCATCACAAGTTGAATAAATTATTGTAGTTCCAGCATTATGTAATTATGACCATTGTGCAAGCCCAGCTAGTATTTCATTTGTTCCTGTTTTATGAACAATAGTTATTAGGAAATATCAGTATCTTAAGGTTGACTTTATAGGTATAGATAATTCTATAAATGTAACTGACTGGTCATTATCAAGTACTGAGGAACATGGAGATTATTCTTGCAACCTATTCTGAGTAATGGTATGGATTTAGTAACTTGCAATAAAGCAGAATACAACTTGAAAATGTCCTCACTGGTGGGGCACTGAGCTGTGTGAAATATATAAAAGAAAGAATAGACTGTTTCACAAATTAAGAAAAAACACTTAGTCTATATATTAAATCAAGACTAAATTTTATTACCAAAAATTAAAAAATAAGGATTTATTAAATAGTAACTTGAGTTTAAAGCTGTTTATCATCTTCATTATAAAACAGTTGTGTGAATATATTAATTCTGCTACAAGGATTACTGAGTATATTCCATCATTGTTTGCAGATGGGGAACTGACAAATGATCCTTATAGAATTGCTGATGAGTTTGATAATTTTTTTCTGACTTATCACAATCTAAGTGTATAATGGCTAATGTGAACTTGGTTTCTACAACAAAATTGTTCTATAATAAGTATTGAATTGATTTCTAAAGTATTAAAAGTTTTGGCAATAAAATCTCTATTGATCCAGAATTTATTCCAGTCATGATAATTCATGGTTTGGGAAGTACTTTTTTGCCAATGTTAAATAAGATCTTAAATACTTTGCTACATAATAGTGTAATACCTTCCATTTGGAAACAAAATCAATAACTTTACCTACTTATAAAAAGGGAAAGGGGACTTAGAAAACTAGAGACCTATAAGCCTTAGATATATTTTATGTGAATGTTATAAAAGAGTTTTAGAAAATCTACTTTCTGGCTCAATGAATCCTAATTGTACTGACATTCATCAGCATGGGTTTTGTCCTAGTAGATTAATGCTCAAAAATTTAGTGGAGTTCTACAATCAAGTAACTTGGGCACTTGACTATTCATTAAGAATTTGTGTTATCTACGTGGACGTGGCTTAGGCTTTTGATAAGATCACACATAGTTCAATAATCACTACATTAAACAATTATGATTATCATTATCTCTTTTTTAATCAATTGGATTATTCTTTAGTTGTTTGGACATTCACAATGTGTAGCAGTCAAAATGTGCCACTCCAGTTTTCTCCCTATATTGTCTAGAGTACCAATTGGTTCTGTGCTTGGTCCATTTCTAATTTAGTATCTTCAACTAGTCCTAAAAACAACCAGTGTTGGGAAGCTAAATAAGCATAAAATACATGTGGTAGTTTTATTATACTAAATAGCTTATTTACACTCTGTTTTTTGATACCTTCCTCTTGACTTGCTACTTTACTTTCATTTTGCACACAAGATGTCAGTCCAAAGGGAAACACACTTTTATTATTAAAAGTAAGGGAAAAAATAAATGTCAGTTAAGTGATTTGGTCATTTCCAGTACCAAGAACTTCATCACAGCTGACATAAGCAGGAATTATTTCTTAAACTCAATACTTAAGAATGCTAACAGCATTCAGCTTGAAGAATCATGTCGGGTCAATCCTTAAGAATACTAATATGTTTAAAGGAATGTATCCATTTTTTTGTCCAAAGTACATTGCATCTTATTACTTCAAAACAAAAAGCATGAACACTAGAATAAGTTTAAACCTCAGTAAATCCAAGATGATAAATTTTAGCACCACTTGGTTTCCAAGTGTTTTTGATTGTTTTCATTTTTTTTAACTTTAATTATGTTGTCCATATTGAAATAAGCTGTCAGCTTTGGTATTGTTCATTACTCAGATTGTTATGACACCTCTTTTCCACGTAAACATATAGTTGATTTTACTGAAAAGTGCTGTAATAGGTTTAAGTTTTTACTTATTAAGAACTGCATAATGAATTCATGAATGAAATTCTAAATGCATTCAGATGTTATATTTAAGTTCTATATCATTTGTCAAGGCTTTGTGAGGTAACATGTAACCTTGTTAGAACTCTAGGAATGTAATAAAATAATGAAATTGAATTAGTTTTGAAATATCTTAATTATGTGCACAGAATATTGTTATCTGGAAATTATTTTTCACAATACAGCTCTAAAAGCACATAAAATAGTGAGAAACATTTGAGAATCCATTTTTAAAATGACTAAATTGCCTTTGGAACTTGTGCTTTTAATATTTTTATTACAAATTTTGGAAGTTTACAGATACTTCACTGAATAAGTTTATTAACTATATACAATATATACAAAGCATGCCAGATGCTGCAACACAAGAATGAAACTGAAACAGAAAAATCCCTAAATACTCAACATGTTACAACTGATGACTCATTGTTCCAATTCACAGAACAATTAGAATTTAAATATTTCTCAATAAGCAAGAGAACTTTAGTCCATGGAGATATTATGCTATGTGTGGGAAATATCCTGTTTTTCTTGATGGAGATCTCTTTCAGAGCTACTCCTTGTAGCAAAGTCAGGAATTCCTTAAATGTTGGCTCTGATGATTTCTTCCATCTCTTAGTTATTTATTTTTTTTCTTGCCATGGCCGCAATAACCCATAAGTGGTAACAGTTTTCACTATTTATTAGGCAGTTCTCTGGAATGTTGAATAATATTATTGATTTGTTTAATACAAATTTCTAGACCACAAGGCCTGAAGAAAATGTGTTATCGTCTTCCAGTAAGCAGATAAAAGTAACCAGTCATAGCAAATGTGTGACCTATCAGCCTTTAGAAACTGTTTACATATCTAATGTTGAATATTTTTACCAATAGCAAATTTTTGATTGTCTATAAGATGTTAAAATGTCCTTTTTAAAACTTTCCATGAATAAATGTGCCAAAATTGCACCAATGAGGTGTTTTCACAGATATTGTTAGATATATTTTGTTCTTTTCAGGCAATAAAGAGTTTTCACCTAAAGTAATACAATTCCAAAATGTGTTATTAAAGTTATTGTTATATAAAACTATGATGCTATATAAATTAGAAATTACATTTTTGGGTTATTATTGTTATATAAAATTTCATATAGACATATGATTAATTTAGAGGGTTCTTTATAAGAGGATAGGGATAAAAAAAAAAAAAAAACATTTTTGCATGTGATCTAATGCTCTATAAAATTAACCAGCCTTGTACTTAAGTTGCTAGGTTTGGAAAATTAATATCTCCTACATTCCAAGGTTAAATATGATGAAACTGAGCAACTTTTTTTTGGAAACCACAGGGAATTTAAAGTCTTTGGGAATAAAATATTCTTGATTAGCTGAAGTATATCTTCAAAAAAATAATGAATTTGTTTCATCGAAGTATCAGGTTGGATATGTCCTTCAATATTTTGTCATAGTTAATACTTCTAGTAGTTACATACTATATTGCAAGTAAAGATCTTTTGAACTGCTGGTCTCTGTGTTCTTTTGTTTTGCTGGATGTCCATATCTTAGTGGTGTGTTTATTATATAAAAAAATTATTAGTTCCTAGTATACAACCATGTTTTGTACAACCAAAAATTTTAAATTATTCTCCAGACCACTGTCACTAACATGTTTGGCTAAGGCATTACTACAAAGCCCGTTCCTAATATTATACATATATGTTCCTTAATCCTATCGTTTAGGCACCTGTTCTTCTTTCCTACATAGAAAGAAGTACATATTTGGCAGACAGTTAAATAAATAACATTCATAGAACCACAATCCACATTAACTTTGAACGTAAACACCTTTCTCAAATCAGGGTGTTCAAAATACCCTGAGGAATCAATATAGCTGCAAAAATTACAGTTCGTACAAGGAAGAGTAGCAGAAGTTAAACTACTAGGTATTATTAGGTATTATTACTAGGTATTAGGTATCTCCTGCATTAGGGAAGCACAACATACATTTTAAAGATTTTTTTATTTTTAAAAGAAAAACTAGGCCTAGCCCCAACTATATCCTTAATTTCGTAGTTACTAGCTAGAATAGGCCAATATTTCTTGATTACATCAGTAACCAAATTAACATTACTTGCACAGTATAGAGGCATACGTAGTGTACTAGTAACAACTTTATTCTCTTGTATCAGTTCTAACTGCTGATTCAGAGCTGAAAAATATGGTTTACCTTTAGTGGACCCTAGATGTGATACTTCTTGTAATGAGGTTTCAACAACTCACTCATCATAGCCTCTTTCTTTTAATCTAGATTTCAAACCAACCAGGTCTGCTTCAAACATGTCATCATCAGGGTTCAACCTGGACATCCTAAGGCCCTATCCTTTAACTATGTTCTTAAAAATGTGTCCAGGGTGCATGCTTTTTCTGTGGAGCAGATTATTCTTAGTACATTCATTCTGTACCAAAAAGCCTAGACTGATTTCTAAACACTTTGATATCTAAAAGGTTAACTTCCTTCCTTCCTTGATACATTAAGATCAAACTTAAGGAATGCAGTGCTTGTATTAAGAGATATAAAGAGCCTTTGGCACATTGGCAGGTTCTGATCTGATCTTACCACTCCCCACTCTATGTCCCAGGTTGGAGAACTCTGCCATCCTGACCTGTCATTTACTGGGCTTAATGGTCAACCTTGCACAACTTACTAGGCTAAGCAAGGAGAGGGTGCTGGTAGGCTGTCTCTCTAGTGCCAGAATCTATTATTTCACTAGATCCTGCAAGTTCCATCACCTAAAGTATGCATGTTACTTGCTCATGCTCATATGGGAATGAATGACTTGAGGCACACCTCATTGAATCATACAAAAAAAGACATGATGGCATCCTAGAAGATGTGTCTGCAGTTTGTATGAAACAAGTCTTCAGCAACATCCTACCATTACAGAGAATGATGCCAAATACATCTATCTATCTATCTATCTATCTATCTATCTATCTATCTATCTATCTATCTAATCTATATATCTATATATAGATATATAGGATCATAGCAGGTTAATAGGCCAACTGCCCCAGGGCCCTTACAAGCCTAGCCAAGTTCAACTCATGTTCCCAAGGATCTCTGGTTCAAATAGATACTAAAATAAGCACCCATTGCCCCTGTACAAGAGGGGCACAGGTGGAACCCCGAGGTGAATTTCCGGTTACCCATCCAATTGTCCAAATTGTGCTTAAATAAGGCCAATGAGGGGCTTTGCTTAAAATGAATAGGAAGCTTGTTCAAAGGTGCGGCAACCTCTGTGAGACAAATATGTCTCTCTAGCAAGTTCTGTTGATGTCACATACCAGGTTAAGGTCTTTTGAGTGAGCAACCCATGTGCCATTTGACTTGTAAATGTGCAGCATTTCCATCAAAGTTGGGTCAGAGATTGCTCTATATGCAAGCCACAGAGTAAACTGACAATGATTTCAGTCTGTCCACATAAGACAGATCTTTAAGACCCTGAATTTTCATCGTAAAGAAACTTTGTGGTCCCTCCAATTGCTGCAGGTGTTTGGAAAGGAACATACCAAAGAGAGAATTGTACTCTATTATTGGCGTGATGAGGGAAGAGTACATGGGGGTTATAACCTCTTTTTTTCAGGAGGCGATGCCCTTACCTATGAGGTGAGCAATATAAAATGCCCTTCTTAACACTGTGGAAACATGGTGATCGAAGTTAAGGTTGCTGTCAACATGTGTGCCCAGATCTCTCACCACTGACTGTGTGCTTAGGGTATTTCAATTGATGTGGTAGTTTGCAGGAATATCACCCTTGCCAAAGGAGTTGATAATGTATTTTATTGCATTAAGTTTAAGATCATGATTTTTGCACTAATCATTAGAATACATAAGACCATCTTGCATGATGTTGACATCGCTAGGGGTTTCAATGATCACTCCCAGTTAGCAGTCATCAGCAAACTTTGTCAGCCACAGCTCTTTAGTTTTAGCCTGTACTTCAGAGAAGTAGATTCTGAGCAGTAGGGGTCCCAGAACTGATCCCTGTGGAACACCACTGGTTATAGGTCTGCTGGAGGAGGTGGAGTCCCCTATTTTGAAAGTATGAGTTCTATCAGTGAGCCAGTTTGCAACCCACCTGACAATATATGAGTTGATACCCAGCTGGGTGAGTTTATCAATGATACCCGAGTGGGGGATTGTGTCAAAGGCCTTGGTTTAGTCTAGGTAGGCTGTATGCACAGATGTGCCCTTGTCTAGGGCTTTGATGTCTGTCAGGTGTGATCTCCCCTTGACAAAGCCAAACTGGGTGGAGTTGAGCATTTGGAGATTTCCTATATCTTTGTTAATAAGGTCCATGATGATTTGTTCCATGGCCTTGTAGATAAGACTGGTCAGTCTAATGGGTCTATAGTTCCCGAGGTCCATGGAAGCACCCCCTTTGCGCAAAGGGATGATGGTAGCTGTTTTCCATTCCATTAGGATGAAGCCCGTGCTTAGGCTGTGATTGAAAAGCCTGCTCAATGGTGATGGTAATTCCTGTTTTAGCCCATGTAGAACACAGCCTGCGATGTTGTCAGGTCCCATAGAGACTTTGTTTTTGGCCTTGGAGAGGCCATTTAAGTTGGAGATACTAAGCAGGGTATAGTTGTTTGGGATGCTTTGGGGTATATGTGGTGGGGACAGGGGAGTGAAGTTCTCACTGAAGCTGTCAGCAAGCAGGTTTGCTATATCCACAGGTTCTATATATGTAGTGCCATTAACTACAAGTTCAGTGCAAATATGGGCCTTACCTTTGAGATTACAGAGGTAACTAAAGAACACCTTACAGTTATCCTTAGTTAGGAAGCTAATTTGTATCCATAGTTAGCTTTGGATGACTTCACTACAAATCTTATTTGCTTGTTTAAATAGAAGAGGGAGTGTTTCCAGTTTTCAGACTGTTCCTTCTTGCTCTTAGACAGTAATTTCTTTCTCCTGTTGTATAGCCCATTAATGGCTGTTGTCCACCAGGCAGGTTTGTTTTTCCTTGAAGATATCAAGCCTGGCACCACAGGACCTGGAAACCAAGTGGCAAATACACTCTTAGTAGAAACCAAACTGCAGAACTAAATGCTTGAAACTTTTATTAAAATCCAAACAGAATAAACCCAAGCGTTTTCGCTCGGTTAAATACCGAGCTTTTTCAAGGTGAAACAAAAATAATGCTTCACTTCCAACCATTAAATACTCACACAATTAATCACGTGTCATTGTAAATCAAATTAATAATTGTTAATTAAAAGTTTTAAAAATGATAAATCATTTAAAAAAAACACCTCATACTGAAGTGGATTCTTTACCTAAAATTAATAAACCAACTATAATAGTCTAAACCGCTTGCCGGATAATGTTAATGATAATTAATTTTTGGTTTTTGGTTTTCCTTGAAGATCTTGCTTCAGTTTTAGCAGCTATGGCACAGTCAATATAACTGTACAGGTGCTGGTATAAAGCATTGGTATACAACTCAGCATAGGTGTCTACTCCATCAGTGGGGGAGGGGTTATGAAGCTATTTATATCATCATGTAGGAGGTTGTAATTGGCTTTGAAGAAGTTTTTTAGTCTAGTCATTGCTAAGGGGGGGGGGGGTCTTGTGTTAAAGCTGCTTCTAGTGAGACTGACTTGTGGTCAGCTCTCACCAGGGATGGCCACATACTGGAGGTGGTGCAGCAGTCTCCCATGTTGGTGAGCACCAGGCCAGGATGTTTGAGCCCCTTGTGGGGGTTTCAACGAGCTGGTCCAGGGCATTGCAGTTAATGAAGTCCAGGAACCTTTGGGCATTAATATATTAATTATTGATGTCATTCTAAGGGAGGATCCAATACACACACACACACACACACACACACACACACACACACACACACACACATGCACATATGCATCTCTCTCTCTCTCTCTCTCTATATATATATATATATATATATATATATATATATATATATAGGTTCATAGGTTGGTACTAGGCTATCGGCCCTAGGACCTATACAAGCCTAGCCATACCAATTCCCTGGATATTTCTTCCCACAGTATTTACTTCCATGGACTCCTGTCTAGCAGGGTGACTGAGGTGATCCCCGGGGTAAATTTCCTGTCTCCCATCCAATCATCAAGGTTCCTTTTGAAGAGGGCCAAGGAGGTGCTCTGCTTGACATGTATGGGCAGTCTATTCCAGAGTATGTGGAGTCTCTGGGACAGGAACCTATCCCTCCAGCATGTTTTGTTCATTGTGATGACAAGGTATAGATCCCTGGAGTGTGTGGATCTGAGGGATTGGGATTTCTTTAAGTGGAGCATGTCCAAAAGCTTAGGGTTTGACATGGCCTTGTATGTTAAGCAGAGATCGCCTCTGAGTAGATGATATGCCACAGAGTATAGCTGGAGTTTTTTAGACAGTCAGCATAGGGCATCTGCTTTAGTCCTGTGATTCTTTTAGTGAGGTATTTCTACGGCCTTTCCAGCTGTTGCAGATGTCTTGTGAGGTACCTACCAAATGGGGTATTGTGCTCTATAATGGGTCTAATGAGGGATGAGTACAGTGGGACAATGACCTTATTTTTTAAGGATGAAAAGTCATTAGTGATGAGGTATGTCACATAGAAGGATTTCCTGACTGTTGCGGCGATGTGGCTATCGAAGGTGAGACCACTGTCCACCTGTGTCCCTAAGTCTCTCATCACACTTTTGGTGTTTAGTGTACTACCACCTATGTGTTAATTCATGAGTACATGTTTTTCCCAAAGGGGATAACTATACATTTCTTGGCTTTAAGCTTGAGCCCCGTGGCTCTGGCACCAAACATCTGTTTCTGTAAGCCCCTTTTGTAGAATATCCACATCATTTGGGGATTCAATAATGGCTCCTAGTTTGCAGTCATCTGTGAACTTTGTTAGCCAGAGTCCCTTAGTGTTGGCCTGTACTCCAGAGAAGTAGATGCCAAACAGGAGCGGTTCCAGGACTGAATCCTGAGGTACTCCACTTGTCACTTATCTGGACCTGGATTTGGAGTCTGCTACTTTTACAGCCTGGGTTCTGTCAGTAAGCCAGTTGGAAACCCATTGAATGATGTAGGGATTTATGCCCAGCTTAGTAAGTTTATCTATGATTTCAGAGTGGGGAATGGTGTCGAAGGCCTTGGCAAGGTCCAGATAGGCTGTGTGAACCACCTTACCCTTGTCCACAGCTCTTGAGACTGATTCAAAGAAGTCAATCAGGTTCAGGGACAAGATCGGCCCTTCACGAACTCAAGACTGGGTGGGGTCCCGTGTTTGAAGGTTGCCAATGTCTTTGTTTATAAATTCCATGCTCTTGCAGATCAGGCTCGTCAAACTGATGGGATATTAGTTCCCGGGATCCAAGGTGGATCCCCCCTTATGGATTGGGATAACTGTAGCTGTGCGCCACTCAGTGGGCATGAAGCCTGCGGTGAGGCTATGATTAAAAATCACACTTAGGTTAGGTGCCAGTTCATTTTGTAGTTCATGTAGTACACAGCCCAGGATGTCATCTTGTCCCATGGATGCTGTATTCTTAGCTTTGGAGAGTGCAGTTTCTATTTGTGTGGCCGTGATTACCAGAATTTGGCAATCTTTTGGTGTTGAGATGGGCCCTTTAGGGGGTGAGGGGGGGTGAAGTTGGCACTAAATAGATCTGACAGGATACTGGCAATATCCTTGGGATCATTTTATTTAATGCCATTCTCTTGTAGCTCAGAGCAGATCTGAGCATTGCCATTTAGATTCTTGACATAGCTATACAATGCCTTGTGGTTGTCTTTGGAATCTTTGGCAATTTTATTTTCGTAACTAGCTTTGGAGGATTTTATGAGGGATCTCAGCTTCTTACTGAGGCTGGTCAGGGATTTTTTTGCATTGTGGGATTTTCCTCTTTTTTGCATCAGTTTCTTCCTTCTGTTGTATAGTTTGTTTATGGCAGGGGACCACCAGATTGGCTTCCTTTTTTGGAGGAGACCGTCTTGGTTCTATTTGGGATGGCACGATTCATGCACAAGTGGATGTGCTTGTACAGTGCCTTAGTGTAGGATTCAGCAGTCAACTTTCAGCTCCCATCTGCATGGGTGTCATGAAGTTTGTCACTTCTGACTTGAGTAGCATGAAGGTGGCTTTGGCGAAGTTTTTTTATGGAGGTTTCCTTACTGTGGGGTGGGGGTGGGATATGGATGCCAAGGGTGATTAGCTTATGGACAGACCTGACCAATGAGGGGGTGACCACTGATTTGGAGCATCTATCTCTCATGTTGGTTATGACCAGGTCTAGGACATTGGAGCCCCTGGTGGGACAATGGATTATTTGATCCAGGATTTTGGAATTTATGAATTCCAAAAACTGTTGGGAAAAGGTGTTGGTACCCTAGTAGTTTTCCCAGTTAATGGCAAGGTAGTTGAAATCACCCAGTATTAGGGTGTTTGGTTGTATCTTAATATTTTTCAGTATGTTTAGAAAGGTGTAGTGAGAATCTTGGGGTGTGCTGGGGGATCTGTAGCAAGCTACAATTTGGATTGCAGTCTTACCTAGTGTTAGTTGCACCTGGAAAATTTCAGATGCATTGTGTTGGGTAACTAGCCTGGAGGTGTGAATATCCTTGGTGAATATGGACACTCCTCCATGTTTAGTGTTTTGGTCTTGGTTTGGTGGCCGAAAAGTGTGGTAAGAGTTGTAGCCTGGTATTGTAGGGATGCTCTCTGGAGCCTTGAACCAGGTCTCAGTTACTGCACAGATATCGATGTTCTCCATTTTTAGGAGTGCCTCGAGAGAGTGCATTTTGAGGCTTAGACTTCTAGCATTGAGTAGCATTACCTTCAGATTTTGCATGCTTGTATCTGTTACAGTGGTGGTTTTGTCCTTTGAACCTTGCCTAAAAAAGGCACTATACGGGTGGCAAGAGCTTTAGCCAGTAACCTGAATCCCAGGGGTGACAGATGCAGACCATCTCTGGCAAAGCATCATGGTTTGTCGATCAAGTCGTCCCAGGCAGACAGATACTGGATCCCCTTTGAATGGCACCAGATGTTAAGCCAATTGTTGAAGTCAATCATTTTGTCCTTTCTACTGTGGTATCATTCTGGATGAAGGCAGGATGCTACTCAGGGCTAGGTTCATACCTGCCTGGGCTATATGATCTGAGAGCTCTTCCATGTCTCTTTTCATGTAGTCCAGGGAGGTACATCTCAAGTCATTCACTCCAACATGGACAATGACAGACTCATATTTGTACTTGTTGTGGAATGACTTGAGTGCATGAGTTATTTGGTGGATCCTGGCACCTGACAGGCAACTAACTGTAATTTTCTCCTTGTTCAGCCTGGTGAGTGGGACATCAGTGTGCCAGATATAGAGTCACCTTTGACTATATATATATATATATATATATATATATATATATATATATATATATATATATATATATATATATATATATATATATATATATATATATATATATATATATATATATATATATATATATATATATATATATATATATATATACATATTTATATTTTTTATATATATATATATATATATATATACATATATACACACACACACATATATATATATATATATATATATATATATATATATTTATATATATATATATATATATATATATATATATATATATATATATATATAGTTATTTAGTTTACATTTCCTTACTGGGAATGTCCGACTTGGCCAGATGGCCTTTTTTCAGTGGAGACTCAGGGAGAAAATCTCCATTACAAAGAAACTGAAAATACTTTGAAAAAATGATTACGTAATGTAGAATAAAAACATTACAGAACATTGATACAAAATATAAAATATTACGTAAAATAGTTCAAAATCTAATAGCTCTGTTACAGAGAAAAAAAAAAGAAAAGACTATACTTATTCCCAGTTGTGTATACTGACGCAATCTTGAGGTGAAGTACTTAAAGGAAAGAATAACTGAAAGTGTGGTAAGCTAGATATAGTTAAAGAGAAGTCTGAGCTGTAGAAAGCATGAAACAGGATTTCTGTAGGAAGAGAGGAGTAGAGGAATTTAAGACTTGGATAACTAATGTTGGTACAAGAGTTGAGTGGATGACTGGACAGGGGTGAGGTGAGTATATGTATATATCAGCCTGTGAAGAAATGGTTGACAGCTCTACCTATTCTGCTGGGATAGTCTGCAGTCACCTCTCTTCTCATGGCTTTCATATATTGACAAAACCTTTTCCCTGCCCCATAGTACCTTTCCTAAACAAACAATCCCAGCATTTCTTTGTTTACATTCTGCAATGCTTACCTTAAGAAGTGTGTAATTCTGAGCATGCTCGAGACGTGTCTGTGTAGGGTAGAGAGAGGGTAACCTCCAAGAAGTTTCAGCCTTTTACTCATAGAACTTCTTTTTTTCCTGATATGCTCACAACACCTTTTAGGTTGAGCCATTCATTATTTTAGCTTGTGGTTTGTCATTTTCAAAGAAAGGTATCTTCTAAATGTTTTTAATGACTTGCCTTCTCTTCACTTCTAGTTTCGGCTATGTTTTACAACAGTACCCTCCCTCCCCAGTCAGTTTGCACAGAAATCGGCATGGTCAGAGTGATTGACAAGCCTAGTGGCTGTGATGTACTATGCAAATGATGCATGATTGATATCACATGCAGATTTGCCAGTGACATCATTCTTATAATACTCCATTTGCATACAGATTAATATTGCAGTTAGCTTCTGCTTTATGTAACGATAGATATGCAGAATTACAGTTTGACAAAGTTACCAGTATATAGGCTTACCACCTGCCCATCATTGAGAGGGATAGCTCCACTTTAGGCAGTTGTGTACTGCGAAAAAATCTAAAAAATTGCAAATATCCTGAGATTTTAAGACAAAATATATTTCTTAAGTTTTCTTTTATAGTTGCATACAACAGTTATTTTGTATCTGGAACATATAAATACTATACGACATAGCATAAGCAACTCAAATGCTATAAAAATAACCATTTATTTTAGCAAAAAAGTGAAGTTCTGCCCATTGCACTGGCCGTGGGTATGTTTTGTCCTGTAAAATCTCACATTTCTACAAAAAATGTCCTACTTTGCGCATTTGAAAAGGTGACAACCCTACCAGTATACATATAGTATATGAAGACATTGCAGTAAAAAGTTAAACATGGGAGAATGTACAGCAAAGTAAATTAAACAAATACAAAAACCAGTTAAGAAAAAAGGCAAATTGACTACTACTGAAGTGTTAACTTGAAGAGTGATGTAGACCAAGAAAGCTAATTAAACTCTACAATTTCTTTTGTGAACCATACGCCAGGAAAACTAAATCCAAATATTACAAAACCACAACCAAATATGTAAAAGCGAAGAGGGGCAAGGACATGTAAAAACACAGTTACAAAACCTGCTACAGACACCAAGAAGCAACATCTGACAAGGAATTAAACTAAATTATTGCATGTATTTGACAAAAACTTCAGTTTAGATTGAGTAACCAAATGTTTGTCAGAGTAGAAGTACTGTGGGAAAGCAGAAAGCAACCCCTAGCCACAACTACCTTTCAGTATTTATGTAACAAAATATGTGTCACAGACACAATCGGGGCATCGGGTGCTGACTTGTAACATTGGCTAAAGTCTTGTCTAGGCTTGTAAGGGCCTCAGGGCCAATAGCCTAGTAACTTCGTATGATCCTAATGAAGTGCAGTACATTGAAAGTGGTGACTTCAGCACTTAGAATTTACAAAATGTCAACAAAATTACTTACAGTTTATGATTTTGTATGTCAATGTACTCCAATACAAAAAGTGATCAGTGGCTTTTCTTTCAGGCAACAAAATCTCAGCATTAAAATAAGTAAGTGGGAGTTGGCAGGCCCCAGTCTACACCCTACAAAACCACTTCCTGAAAACTAGAGCCCGTCTCATCACTGCACTTGCAATTCTTCATGCATTGTCACAAAAAATACAGTATAAGTCACCTATAACATAACTATGACATAAGTCAACAAGTGTAAAGTAAAAACATGGGGTTTCTATTAGACATCCTACTACTCTGAACTTGGAACATGCATTGTGTGATTTTCCTGCATGTCACTGAGGATTACAGTCACTTAATAATTGTAGGCATTCAGGTTTCTGACTTCATCTTTCAGAAAAGTCACACTAATGCAAAATTTGTTGTTCTGGAAATGTTATAAATGTATACAAACAATATTTGAAAACTGCCTTTGATTTCCATTGCTTTTGGCTTTGTATATACCTGTTTTGCTTTTAATGTCTCGAAATCTTTTGGGTTTCTAATGCCATGATGGGAATGGACCCCATTCCTAAGTCAAAGTATGATTAAAGTTCATGAAATTAGTAATGTTTCACTCTTTCATGTCATCCAAAAGTGCTCTTCGCAGCTCCCGCAATGTGCTCAGTAATGACTCCTCCTGCAATTCGCATGGTGTTATATGAATTGGTAACATAGCTAAATACGATTGTAAATTCTTTTTTTGTAAGACTTGTTGCTCCTACTACTATTGGAACTGTCTGGGTATCTTTCTTCCACATGGCTCTCGTCTCTGCCTGCATATCCAGGTATTTTATGACTTTGTGTGTCTCTGTACGCAAGACATTGTAGTCACTGGGTGTGGTGATTTCAATGATCAATGCTACTTTTGAATTCTTTTCTTGGACCATGATATCCAGTTTTCTAGCATCTATCTTTTGAACTGTTAGTATTGGGTGATTTCCATGTGATTTAAACTATTTATTTATTTTATTTTTTTTTTTGCTATGAAGTACTTCTCATGACCAGCCATAACAGCCTGTACTGAAAAAAAAAAAACATTGCATTGCTTACAAACAGATAAACAAACTACTCTAGTATAATTTAAGGTCAATTAACTAAAGCAGATAAAAAGTGTTGTTTTCCGTGTTCGGAAAAGCTATAATGGTTTATTTCATTCTTCAGGATGCTCTACGTTCGTTAACGTACTCCAGTGGAATTTAGGGTCATTTACATTTAATGTATTACAAGTCACTGGAACCATATTGTGCACTACTAGGAAAAAGAAACATATATTCTGCTAGTCAGTATAAGCAGCAATCTACTAAAATGTTTCCCCTTTATGTCTTTTTCGCATGCCAGCAGTACTGAAATGGCAGAAATGGCTGAATATTCATGCAGGTGAACAAAACATTTCTATGTTTATTCAAGTATAGAGAAAAAAAAATCGCCATGTGCAAGCTGTTGGGTGGGATTTGGGCAGGCCTTGCACTGCACATCTGAGGAGGGGGTACTGTTGTAAAACAATGCCAAAGGTATCAGTATAAGCAGGATCTATGAAAAATGTTCCCCTTTGTATCTTTTCTGCTTGCTGGCAATACGGAAATGGCAGAAATGGCAGAAATGGGTGAATATTCATGCAGGTGAATGAAACATTTCTATGTTTATTCATGTACAGAGAAGAAAATGCCATGTGCAGGCTGTTGGGTGGGGTTTGGGTGGACCTTGCCACTGCACATCCTGGGGGATACTGATGTAAAACAATGCCCTAGGTTATGTGGAAGGATTAGTAAACATAGTTATTTAGCCTTTTTTGAGCTGCTAATTAGCTTAGCCACTGGCTTTTGTCTTTGCCAAACAATAATACTTCATGGATTTTATTACCTGCTGCTACTTCTGTAGAAAGCATGTGTGAATCAACTCACAAACCTTACTACACGGAGTTCTCTATTCCTTCCATTTCATGTTATTTAGTGCCTGCTTTGGACTCCATATCAAATGCATTTTGAAGTACCGGCATTGCATTTTGCTAAATTCCTGGATTTGTTCTTTGCCAGTTTCTTTTGCTCTATGTATTTTAACAATCTGTACAGCTTTGCTCATTCAGAATGAGAATGAAAGCATTTTATATCTGGTAGTACTGTTCTCCAAAGAAGTATTATATCATTTTTTCACTTTCACTTGAGCTATTATTTCTTTGTGCTGAGTTCTGCATTTGTAAGGATAGCTGCAGTCTGTTGTTTCATTAGTTTAGTTATTAGTCCTACAGGCTGCAATCCAAATTTCTGTACCGGCAGAGATTATACAGCCAAATGACAGAACTGCCACTTTATTTGATCTGAATCACATAGCTTTCCTTCATATCAGCACAGTAAAATAATGAAAGCTAAATGTAATATTTTCTTCAGTACATGCTCTTGACTGACTCTTCTACTTGCTTTTCAACAGTTTCAAACAGTGAGATTCCCATCAGTAATGCTTCATACCTTGCATTGCATGTCTGCAGTTCATTTCTGATGCAACCCTTTGCAGTGTTATCACCATTCTGTTATGCATCACTGGCTTTCATTTTGTCCTGATCAAAATTCACTGTTTCTTAGCTACCTTACCAATTATATCCTTGAATTTCCGAGTCCCTTATTTTCTTTGGCAATGATTCTAAATATAATGTAAATAGCAAAGGAGAGAGAGGACATGCCTACCTGGGTCCTGTGTTCAAGCAGTAATTGTTAGAGAAGACCCCCCTGCTCACTTTAGTTTTCACCTTATCCCTTATATATCCTCCTAATCAACGTTATAATTTTATCAGGGAATGAAATACTTCCATTGCTCTGCTCCTAAAGTCACAGCCTAGTCTGTCAAATGCTTTCTTTGCATCAGTAACAACAGCAGTGATATTTTCTTACATTCTGCTTCCCTCTGGATCATCAGTGTTCTATTAATGTTGTTAAAAGTTTGCCTCCCCTCCACAAAACCAGATTGATCTATATCTATCAAGTTTCGGCATCACTTTTGCCATTCTTTTAGCCATTAAAGACATAAACACTTGCAAATCATAGTTTAGTATTGAAATGTACCTGTATGAAGCTGGATCTGATAGATTTTACCCTTATTAGGTATTACAGCCACCACCACTTTCTTCCAGTATGTTGATACTTCTCCTCAAGGTTATTCTGCTAAACACTTGGAGTCTTAACATGAAACTGTGCTCACTGGAAGAAGTCCTTATCTTGGAAGACAAAGACATTTGTGCAGTCACAGAGCCCTGGTTCAAGGCTGTGGACAGCACCCAGCTGTAGTGTATTGCAACTCCTTCTCCATGTTCAGACCACAGACTGAAGTTATGAAAACTAAAGGACACACTGTTTCAGTATTCATTACAGATAAATACACCTCCAGATTGGTTAAAAAGTATGATTTCCTGGAGATATTTCAAGTGCAATTAACTACTGGTAGGACACCTATTCAAGTCACTGTCATATACAGGACCCCTTCCATGAATCAGGACACCCTATTTGGATCTACTTGAGTCTAACAAGATACATCCCAACACCATGGCTTTGGGTGACTGTAACTACCCATCCATTGACTGGGTAAATTACTCGTGCTCCAACTCAGTTGTCCAAAGCATCCTTGACTTCCTTAACTTCGTTTACTACAATGGCCTGGACCAGCTGGTTCATACCCCACAAGGTGTGCCAACATCCTTGAGCTGGTGCTTACCAATGTGGTGGACCACTGCACACCCATATTGTGAGGTCTTCCCTAGTGAGATCTGAACCCAAATCAGTCTCATTCTAAGTGACTGTACCTGAGTGTACCATCTACCCCCCCCCCCCCCCAGGAGCAACTACACTAAAACACTTCTCCAAAGCAGATTATAACTTCTTACGGGATACATACATATATACAAATGTTTCAAGCATGGGCATTAATGCCCTTCTAGCTTGCCAATATAACAAAACACTTGTTCCCATAAAAAATGTCCAGGCTTTTCTTAAAAATATCTAGACTAGTACTTGCTTTAATGTAATTTGGTAATCCATTTCAAGCATCAGCTACTCTGTCAGAGAACCAATTAGTACACTTTTCATTCCTATAGAATCTTCTACATAGGTTATCTGATGATTCTCTAGTACTTTTTGATAACCCCAAACATTCCCAGAGAAAGTTATACCTAAATGCCCTATATACCTGAATAAGATCGCCTCTTAAATATCTGTAGGAGACATTGTACAAGTTCAGATATTTTAGTCTTTCATAATAATTTAGATTTTCACATCCATGGATGCCCTTGATATATTTCTGCTGTACTCTTTACAGTTTATTCATGCTTGTTTTCCTATAGGGTTTCCATATTGTTATTCCATACTCAAGTTTGGGTCTAATGTAACTAACAAAAAATGACTTCATTATGTTTGATTTCCAAGACTTTATAAATCTTTTTATACAACCTATAGTTCTATAACTATCATTAGCCAATTGGTTGATATTAGAAAAACTCATAGCTGAATCTACCCATATACCTAGGTCTTTAAATGAGTCTACATTTTCAATCACTGTGTGCTGTATTAAATATTCACCTTTCAGTTTATGTCTCCCAAATCTCATATACTTAGTTATTGATGTATTTACCAACATATTATTCTCATGTGCCCAAATGGCCAATGTAGTCAAATTATTTTGCAGACATGCCTTATCTGTAACACTTGTAATCAGTTTACCCAATTTCAGGTCGTCAGCATATAGACTGTAGAACACCTCAGATGAAAAAGTAAGGTCTGAAAGATACAATCTAAACAAGTAAGGGCCTAGGACAGAGCCCTGTGGGACACCTTGAGTGTAGCCAAGGATTTCACCTGCCCAGTTGGTGTGTGATACTTGCCATGTCCTATTTGTAAGCCATGCAGCTATCCATCTTATCAACAGTACATCAATACCTAGTTGTACTAATTTATTGATCAGTGTTTTGTGTATGACCCTGTCAAATGCTGACATTAAATCTACATAAATCACATCACAGCACAATTTTTCATTCATAGCTGTTATTATATTGTTGGAGAACATCATGTTACAGGTGGTAATAGATCTATTTTCAACATATGCATGCTGATATATGGTTTCAAGTCCCAACCTATCCAGTTCTGCAATAACTTATCCAGTATTACCTTCTCCATTATTTTTCCACAACATGAAAGTAGACTTAAAGGTCTATATGATTCTGGGTGTGTCCTATTCCCCTTTCTCTTAAAGACAGGTTTAATAAGTGCATGTCTCCAATCTTAAGGAATCTCCCCATATCTATATGGCCTAGTGAATAATAGATATAATGGTAGTGTAAGTTCTTGCTGAAGTGTTTTCAGGTCATTGTTACTTATTCAGTCTCCTCCCTGCGCTTTGTTTGGATCCAGTTTGCACAGTTCTTTTTCAATGAAATCTAATTTGATTCCAGTATCTGGGGTTACCTGGATGTCACTAGGACAACTTACCACCCCTTTTGTGCAACCAAACTATTTTGCATAAGATTTTGTAAATATATCTATAATCTGTTGTGTCTGAGAATACATTTTAGAATCTGCACACAGTTTATCAATTTGTGTATCTTTACTCCTTCCACATTTTATGTATCTATAAAAAGATTTCCTATTATGCCCAATATCTTTATATAAATTTTCTTCAAATTTTTCTTGATCTTGTCTAGCACTATGCTTAATCTGTTTGTCCAGCTTGTTTATTTCTGTTTTCAAAGTTGTAGTTCAACCTCTCTTCCATTTCTTATATTTTTGTTTCTCACCTTAATCAGGTATCTTGTTCTTATGGAAATATACCCCCTGATGTTGCATGCCTAGATCCTGATGTTAAACATTATTTTTTACTTTTTGCACTCAAACAATTTCTCTTTCAAAACTTTCCACATTCCATCTGCAGTTTTTCCACTGAACACCTCACTCCAGTTAGTTTTATATAGTAACAGTTCTGCTTCCTATAATCTGTAATTAACCTTCTGTGCATTGGCTTAGATTTCAGTTTGGCAGAATTATCTAGCAACAAATTAACCTTAATAACCCCATGATCACTGCACATCAATGGTGGTAAAACTTGACTTGAAGTTACAGTAATTTCTTTGGGAACACAAACAATATCTAGTATATTACATCCCCTGGTATTTTTTTTTACAGACTGAAGTATTTGTTGTTCCTGAATATACTCTGTGAATAATTTCTTTACTAAAGTTGTTGAATCAATATTATTACAGTGTGTTTCTGTTAAATTTAAGTCCCCAGCTAATATTATTCTTCCCTCCTGTGTTTCATGTAAGAAATGTATGAATTCCTCTAGGTCATCTGAGCTTGACTTTGGTGGTCTATACACTCCAACAATTGTTATATGTTCCAGGGTTGTCTTTATTGTCACAGTTACACAGTCTGTAGTATTGGTGTTATCATTGAACATGTAATGATCACAGGTCTCATAGCTATCTTTAACCCCTATCATAACACCTCCACCTTTTCTTTTGTTAGAATGTCTGTTACAGTAAAAACATTTATACCATCAGAATTGGTTTCCAGTCATTGTTCTTTAATCATGTTTCGCAAACAATAACATCAATCTTGTGGGAACATTGCAAATTTTCTAATAAAAAAACTTTATTATTAATGCTCTTAGCATTAACAACCATCAGAGATGCATCAAATGCTGCTTTCTGTGAACTGTTACATTTTTGACCTGGCAAAAATCCTGCCTAGTGTTTGTCAAATATTCTAAAATATCTGTTGCAAAAATTCTCTTCCCTGATCTAGACAAATGCACACCATCCTGTCTGAACACGTGTGCCCAAAAGAAGACTTGGATGCTCTACACATTTCCATTTTTTAAAACAGGACATTTTTTTTCCATGTAGGTGTTTATCCAAAAAATCTTTTCATTCACAGTGACCTGACTATCCTTTCTATAGGTGATTTGTGAAAAATATGTCCTAACACCAGTACAAGCTATACTATCTAGGAGGGCTGTCAGTTCCTGACTAACAGTCAGAGAATCTTTGTTGGTGACATCATTTGTAACAACATGAATAAAAACAGATCCATACTTCCTTACATTAAGGCATTCCAAGGCTTGTTTAACATCTTCTATTTTTGCTCCTGGTAAGCATAACACTACTCGATGTTCATTATCATCTCTGCAAATATACGTATCAGTTCCTCTAATAACTGAATCTCCAATTACAAGAATATCTTTGCTAGCCAGCTCTGAAGAATCTTCAGATTCTAATACAGTCATTTCTGCTCTATCAATTGGTACGAAGGCTAGATCTTCATCACTATTAGTCTTATTAATTCCTCTGTTTTCATTGTGTATTAAATTCTCATCTAGCTGGTATTGTAAATCCACAGCTTGAGCCATGTAGTCAACATCTGTCTTTTTCTTCTTTTTTCTTACAGTAATGTTCTTCAATCCTTCCACGTTCAGTTTTGATTTCTTCCTTTTCACCTGCTCCTTGCCTCTTTTTTCTACCTTTTCCATTGGAAAGGTGATGCCTTTTTCTGTAGACTGAGGGTTTTCTTATAGAAAGATATCTTCATTCCCTGTCACCAGTGTGTTACATAACAAAGCAGAATCCTTTTTACTACGCATTTGCTTTCCTTTACAGTCATTAGTCAATTCATTTGTCTTCCTTGTTATTTGTTGTGAACGTATTCCTTTCTTTCTTTTTATGTTTCCTTGTAAACAAACTGGATCCTCAGATTGCTGCGTACTTGCATCCACAATTCCATAGTTCTCGGGGCATCATCATGTTTCATAGGAGATGAATGATCTTTACAGACAATAGCTGCATCATTTCCTAAATCTGTTCTCTTTGTTCTATGCCTAACATTATCTAGTTCTTCATGTGTTCTATTTGTTCTATGCCTAACATTATCTAGTTCTTCATGTGTTCTATTTGTTCTATGCCTAACATTATCTAATTCTTCATGTGTTCTATTTGTTCTATGCCTAACATTATCTAGTTCTTCATGTGTTCTATTTATTCTATGCCTAACATTATCTAATTCTTCATGTGTTCTATTTGTTCTATGCCTAACATTATCTAGTTCTTCATGTGTTCTATTTGTTCTATGCCTAATATTATCTACTTCTTCATGTGTTCTATTTGTTCTATTGTACACCACAAGGCCAGCAGTATGTGATCCAGAAGTCACAAAATAAAAATAAAAATAAAAATACTAAATCTATTGCATATAACTGGCTGAAAACAGCCCTTTATTAGTAAGACAGACCGGTTTCGGCAACCAGTGTATGAACATTTCACACAAAATACCATTCATTTATAGACACACCCCACCTGGGAGACAAGTGGAGAATGCAAACAATGTGTGCTTAAAGAGGAAGAACACAAAAAATATATACACACTGCTGTAAAGGCCAATAGTAAATACAATCATGGCTTAATATTAAAAAATATACATAGCTATACTGCATGATTAAACATGCGAACATGGCTTAACATTAGATAATAAATATAACATTTGTATAAATTTCATGTAATAATGAAAAAGAATATTTAGAAAAAATATTATAAAATGCCACCAACAAATTATATTGAGTATCATGAATGTAACTGGTATGAAAAAACACATAATATTGTTAGTATAATCATAACCATGAGGTCACATCAAGAACATAAACAAAATGCACTAGGTGTTCCAACCAAAAAATATGTGGTTAATACATGATGATATAGCCGGATTGGGGAATCCATGCTTGGTCCAAGGTTCCATAAAGCTTGGTTCAGCTATAGTCGAAGAAGGTATGCTGATATACCTGTAACTGCCCTTCTTCAGATGCTGTATGAAACATTTGAAAAACTGTAGAAAAATATAAAAGGATAGAGGCATATAGATTACTATAAACCAATAATCTTAATGATTCATGATGAAAATATGTTGATAAATCATTTAACATAAACCTGAAACATAAACTATACCCACCTCTATCCCAATGGTTACAAGTGGTCATTTAGTCCAAGGGGAAATAGCGCCCCCAATGTAATAATCCAATGTTGTTCCTTATGAGTAAGAATTTTATGCCATCCCTGGGGATTGCTGCGGTCACCCAAAATTCTGTCAATGATTACAAAAGAAAACTGTGCTTCAGGATGTTTGAGAGTATGTCTGTACAGGGCATTGGTGTCTTTCCTAATTTTAATATCTGATCTATGCTCGTTGATCCGTGTTCTCAATGGTCTAGAGGTTTGACCTACATAAAAAGCTAAACACCGACAAGTTGCCAAATAAATCAGCCAACTGCTGCTGCAATTGCCAAATATTCTGCATTGATACACTTTGCTAGTATTACGACTGGTAAATTCCTTGGTCTTGATAACTTGTTTGCATGAACCACAATGACCACACGGAAAAGTGCCTACTAATATGTCCCCTGATATTGTCATTTGATGGTGTATTGCTCCCCCACTTTCTTTATGTTTGAAATGTGAAAAGAGAGAACCAAGAGTTCTGCCTCTCCTATAAGAGAAGTGGCATTTCTGATCCAATATTGTTCTCAAATGTTCGTTGGCCATGAGAATATTCCAATGCCTATTAATAATGCCCTTAAGAGCACTGGAATTTCTACCAAACGTGGTTACAAACCGAATGGTATTTGTGGAGCAATCCCTGGTGTTAGATTGATACTGTAACAAAGTTTTTCTTTCAATATTCTTGGTCCAATTCCAGACATTAAGAATGTCTTGGTGTCTATAGCCCCTATTGGCAAACCTGTGATAGAGATCCAAACCATCTCGATCAAAATCACCATGTGTCGAGCTCAAGCGTTTGATACACATAAACTGTGACTTAGGGATGTTGCGGATGGTGTGGCCTGGGTGCATACTGGAGGCATGCAACAAAGTGTTATATTGAGGATATTTGCGATAGGATCTAGTGTTCAGTGTATGGTCTGTATTTCTGGTGACGGTAACATCCAAAAAATTAATGCTTTGGAGATCATATGTAACCGTAAACTCTATACCCCATACATTTTGGTTGAGATATTCAACAAATTCCTGTAGATACCTAACATCTGCCCGTCACACCATCCAGCAATTATCCAAGTACCTGCGCCAAATGTCTATTTCGACCAAATAGATGTTATGAAGTGGGATCATGCATTCTTCCAAATATGCCATGAATAAATCGGCGTAAATGGGAGCAAAAGATGCTCCCATCGCCGTGCCCTGCAGTTGCCAATAGCATAGTCCTTGGAAATAAAAAACATTCTTGTTTAGAACATGTTCTGTCATGCAGATAAGTAATGTATTGAACCCTGGAGAGTATAAAGCAGCCCTATCCAACTAATATTGAAGGGCCTGTAGACCAGCCCAATGTGGAATGCTAGTATATAAGGCCTTAACGTCCAATGTACACATAAGCCACCCTGGCACAAGTTGGCAGTCCTGTATGATCTGTAAAAATTGGGTCATATCTTGCAATCTAGCCCTTACGAAACACAGCAATGGTTTAAGATATTGGGTAAGAAAGGCAGATAAAGGTTCCGTCAAAGACCCAATACCAGATACAATTGGTCTGCCTGGTGGATTGGTGATGGACTTATATATTTTGGGTAACAAATATAAGATTTGTTTCTGAGGATCCTTAACTGTTAACTGAAAAACACAATTTTTAGTTATAATACCTTCCTCAAGAGCAAGATTCAAAAACCTATCTATTTCCTTTCCTGTTTGAAATGAGTAGTAGGATCATATGCCATGTGCATGTAGCATCTTTTGTCAGACAGTTGAGATTGACCCTCATTCAGGTATAAACTCATGTCCATGACAACCACAGCTCCCCCCTTATCTGCTGGTAGGATGGCAATATTTTTGTTCTCCCTAAGCTCATTAAGTGCAGTAGATTCCTGAGTAGATAGATTGGATCTCATTATGTCGTGTTCTCTATGTGCAAAATGTAGGTCTCTAAGTACTGCTTGTAAAAAAACTGAAACATGTTTATGCATAGGTGGTTGAAAATCAGATTTGATGAATCTAAACTCCTCAGTTCTTTGGGAGTCTTTATCTGCACAAAACAGTTTCAAATTCAAGTTACGGCAGAAACTCATGACATCCGTGACAATATTATGTTCATTACAAAAGAACCCAGGGATAAAACCCAAGCCTTTATTCAAAAGTTGTAAATGCTGTACAGACAAAGTTTCCTTGGATAAATTCAAAACATTTTGATTCACCTCCTGATTTACGTTAGAAAATTTTGTATCAACCCCTCGAGGGAATTGGGCATGTTTACCACTTCTGTGTTTGCATCCACCCCTACGCCTGGGGCCTTGTCTAAAGGGATAACTCTATTTGATTTTTTTCTATGTGGTGAATCCTTATTGCTGGAACTATCGTGATCAGTACATGGGGAATCCTCCCCTGTTGAGCTGGCATATGTTTGATCCCTGTTTTTCAAAACAGACCGAGGTCTTTTCTTGTTAAGACTATGAGTGGGAACATTAGATGTGGAGCCGGAGCTAGTACCCATGAATTTCACTGTTCTCTGGGAGTCAAAAGGGCGCCCCCTTTGGTAGTCCATATAATCTCTTTTAAACTTTTTAATTTTTCTGTCTTTTGTAATTTTATCATGGTTTGTGAGTTCCTGTGATAGCTTGTTGATAGAGTCCTGAAATGTGGTTTGAGACTCAAATCTTTTACAATCTAAACACATAGTTTTGACTTCCTGAAGGTTAACGTCAATTATACGTTCATAATATTGAGCCAGTATGTTGACAAAAAGCATGGACCCTTTCTGTAAGGCTTCACGCCATTCATTAGATAATTTGTCTTCTTGTCTGCCAACCAATGGTTGTAACCGAATACGAAGACCCCTTGGGGCTATATTTTTATGTAAATATGCCCGGAGCAAACGCAAGTGCCATATGTTTGATCTCAGGTTCTTAAGACCCTTAGAAAGAGAATTAAATGCCAATTCACAATTCATGGCTGATTGTTCCACTGATTCATTGGAATTGCTGCCTGACGAGGCATGGATGCCAAAAACTCCAATGTCCTCCCGATCGGCACACAATCCAGTAATGATACTGTCAAGGTCCATGCTTGATATATGTTACAAGCCCCAAAACCAGAAACCACAAACCAGGTCAAAACACTATGACAGAGAATCAGTATTTAATAATGATATATAGTGATGATGGATATCAGCCCCTGAGTCACATCAAGATTCCCTACTTGCTATCAAAAAAATAGTTGTTATACCAAAAAACACCCCCCACACACAATGCCAGCACAGCAAGAGGAGATATCAAAGTAAGAACCAAACCAATAGTCTGAATATGCAGTCTATATACCTAAAATTAGATGTTGGTGACCTCTCAAAGTGTAGGTCCGTTGTACAGCCCAAGTAATTCCAGTCTAAAGATGTGCCCAGTAAATAGCCAAAATCCGTATGATGTTAACAGACAATCAACACATCAACACTGTAGGGCACAATTGGATTATAGGGCCTGCGGGTGCGCCATGATAATGCTTTGTAAAAACCACTAATATTCCTAGCTAAGCCCAAAAAGGTATATCCAAGACTAGTATAGTGATGTAAAAAGCATACAATGGCAATAGTGCCTATAATGATATATATATCAAAAGTATATCAAAAAAATATATATCTCAATATTATGATGCTAACATAATAAACTATATACTGTGCATATAGGTGAGAACCAAGTTAACAAAATCAGTTGAAAAACTGTATTAATAATATAGTTGGCTCCAAAAAGCCAGCTACAGAACCTGATATATATATATATAAAAATGCACAAACAATGTAATTAGTAACCTACACCATAGAGAAATAACACAATATAGAGGAAAAATAATGATGTTGTACAAAAAACAACTATTACAAGATATGGTAGGCAGTCATTGACAAAAGCGATGCAAACAGTTATTGAAAAAGCAGCATCTCCACAAATGTAGGAAAGCATACATATATAAAAGTAGTAAAAGAATATAAACTGTTCATCAGCTTCCTGTTACTATAACGCAATCTGTGTCCGCAAAACAGTCACTGATATCCCCAACCTCGAAAGATTGCTGTTTGCATTTGTCAAAAAGTCGACCACCATTCAATGATGCTCTAGTTGCATTAAACATAGACATTCATAGTTCCCCTACCAGTTCTGGTATGTTGATAACGAAACTTCGACTGAAGTACCCAGTAGTTAGACAATCAGTAAAGATCACTAAGCAGTCTGATGAAAACACTTAGTTGCAGAAGCACAGCACCAACCCCGTTTTAGGCGAAAGTCCAACAGTTTGTCCCACTCTAAGCTGATCCAAAGTTAAACGACCACCTGAAGCGCCTCCAAATTAGTTATGAGCATCAGACCACATAGAAATCCATAGATAAACCCTCCGTATGTTGTAAAAATTGAAAAAATGCAACTAAGGCTCTCGAAAAGTTCAAACAAACATATCCAGTTACAGGACCTACCAACATAAACTCCTGTTTAAATAAAACATATAACCAACATTTTGATTCATATATTCAAGCTAAATCAGACCTTGAATATATAGTCCTTGAAACAACAGCTCCTCGTTTAAAATGGTGATGCGTAGGCCCCATAGGTTTATATGAACGCCACCATGATACGCAAAAAGCCCATTTTGAAGAAGAAAATCACGATTGAAGTACCATCAATGATTGGTTGCATACATCCAAAAAAACAGACTCACAGGTGCGATGGTCAAATAGTAATGAAAAAATAGATGAAATAAAAAAGTCAGGGGAGGATTCCCCTGTATTGGAAAACGATAGTTTCCAGATCCTTTGACCTACAGCATAGCTAAGAAAGCACAACCAAACATGATGCTATGCGGGTAGGTTGATGCATGGCCAAAACCATTCAAATGTGCACCACAAGGCCAGCAGTATGTGATCCAGAAGTCACAAAATAAAAATAAAAATAAAAATACTAAATCTATTGCATATAACTGGCTGAAAACAGCCCTTTATTAGTAAGACAGACCGGTTTCGGCAACCAATGCCTTCTTCAGTGTATGAACATTTCACACAAAATACCATTCATTTATAGACACACCCCACCTGGGAGACAAGTGGAGAATGCAACCAATGTGTGCTTAAAGAGGAAGAGCACAAAAAATATATACACACTGCTGTAAAGGCCAATAGTAAATACAATCATGGCTTAATATTAAAAAAATATACATAGCTATACTGCATGATTAAACATGCGAACATGGCTTAACATTAGATAACAAATATAACATTTGTATAAATTTCATGTAATAATGAGAAAGATTTACGCCGATTTATTTATGGCATATTTGGAAGAATGCATGATCTATGACCCACTTCATAACATCTATTTAGTCGAAATAGACATTTGGCGCAGGTACTTGGATGATTGCTGGATGGTGTGGAGGGCAGATGTTAGGTATCTACAGGAATTTGTTGAATATCTCAACCAAAATGTATGGGGTATAGAGTTTACGGTTACATACGATCTCCAAAGCATTAATTTTTTGGATGTTACCGTCACCAGAAATACAGACCATACACTGAACACTAGATCCTATCGCAAATATCCTCAATATAACACTTTGTTGCATGCCTCCAGCATGCACCCAGGCCACACCATCCGCAACATCCCTAAGTCACAGTTTATGCGTATCAAACGCTTGAGCTCGACACATGGTGATTTTGATCAAGATGGTTTGGATCTCTATCACAGGTTTGCCAATAGGGGCTATAGACACCAAGACATTCTTAATGCCTGGAATTGGACCAAGAATATTGAAAGAAAAACTTTGTTACAGTATCAATCTAACACCAGGGATTGCTCCACAAATACCATTCGGTTTGTAACCACGTTTGGTAGAAATTCCAATGCTCTTAAGGGCATTATTAATAGGCATTGGAATATTCTCATGGCCAACGAACATTTGAGAACAATATTGGATCAGAAATGCCACTTCTCTTATAGGAGAGGCAGAATTCTTGGTTCTCTCTTTTCACATTTCAAACATAAAGAAAGTGAGGGAGCAATACACCATCAAATGACAATATCAGGGGACATATTAGTAGGCACTTTTCCGTGTGGTCATTGTGGTTCATGCAAACAAGTTATCAAGACCAAGGAATTTACCAGTCGTAATACTAGCAAAGTGTATCAATACAGAATATTTGGCAATTGCAGCAGCAGTTGGCTGATTTATTTGGCAACTTGTTGGTGTTTAGCTTTTTATGTAGGTCAAACCTCTAGACCATTGAGAACACGGATCAACGAGCATAGATCAGATATTAAAATCATGAAAGACACCAATTCCCTGTACAGACATACTCTCAAACATCCTGAAGCACAGTTTTCTTTTGTAATCATTGACAGAATTTTGGGTGACTGCAGCAATCCCCAGGGATGGCATAAAATTCTTACTTATAAGGAACAACATTGGATTATTACATTGTGGGCGCTATTTCCCCCTGGACTAAACGACCACTTGTAACCATTGGGATAGAGGTGGGTATAGTTTATGTTTCAGGTTTATGTTAAATGATTTATCAACATATTTTCATCATGAATCATTAAGATTATTGGTTTATAGTAATCTATATGCCTCTATCCTTTTATATTTTTCTACAGTTTTTCAAATGTTTCATATAGCATCCGATGAAGGGCAGTTACAGGTATATCAACATACCTTCTTCGACTATAGCTGAACCAAGCTTTATGGAACCTTGGACCAAGCATGGATTCCCCAATCCGGCTATATCATCATGTATTAACCACATATTTTTTGGTTGGAACACCTAGTGCATTTTGTTTATGTTCTTGATGTGACCTCATGGTTATGATTATACTAACAATATTATGTGTTTTTTCATACCAGTTACATTCATGATACTCAATATAATATGTTGGTGGCATTTTATAATATTTTTTCTAAATATTCTTTCTCATTATTACATGAAATTTATACAAATGTTATATTTGTTATCTAATGTTAAGCCATGTTCGCATGTTTAATCATGCAGTATAGCTATGTATATTTTTTAATATTAAGCAATGATTGTATTTACTATTGGCCTTTACAGCAGTGTGTATATATTTTTTGTGCTCTTCCTCTTTAAGCACACATTGGTTGCATTCTCCACTTGTCTCCCAGGTGGGGTGTGTCTATAAATGAATGGTATTTTGTGTGAAATGTGCATACACTGAAGACGGCATTGGTTGCCGAAACCGGTCTGTCTTACTAATAAAGGACTGTTTTCAGCCAGTTATATGCAATAGATTTAGTATTTTTATTTTTATTTTTATTTTGTGACTTCTGGATCACATACTGCTGGCCTTGTGGTGTACATTTGAATGGTTTTGGCCGTGCATCAACCTACCTGCATAGCATCATGTTTGGTTGTTCTATTTGTTCTATGCCTAACATTATCTAGTTTTTCATGTGTTCTATTTGTTCTATGCCTAACATTATCTAGTTATTCATGTGTTCTATTTGTTCTATGCCTAACATTATCTAGTTCTTCATGTGTTCTATTTGTTCTATGCCTAACATTATCTAGTTCTTCATGTGTTCTATTTGTTCTATGCCTAACATTATCTAGTTCTTCATATGTTCTATTTGTTCTATGCCTAACATTATCTAGTTCTTCATGTGTTCTATTTGTTCTATGCCTAACATTATCTAATTCTTCATGTGTTCTATTTGTTCTTTGCCTAACATTATCTAGTTCTTCAGTCCAGTCATTAATATATGATACAACAGTTCTCCAAGCCATGCCAATTGCACATGTGCAATCATCATCAAGTCGAGATTTGCTTCTAACAATGGTAAGCAAATTATCCAACTTTTGACATGAGGAGCAAAGATCACCAGTGTTATCAGCTGTTACCTTTAAATATGCATAGCATTTATTACACTGTACAAGATACTTGTGCATTAGCAAATCGCTAATTGTATACTCATTTAAGGAATCCATATTCAACTTTAAATGAATAAAATATTGCAAAGGAAAAAATTACACAAAGTCAGTAGCAAAGAATAAAAAGGAACTTAAATCAACTTTGATGACAAAAATTATACCAGTCATATCCAACTAAATAATAAAATACAATAAAGTTGTTCTGACCATACAAGTTCTACCAGCCAGACAGAAGTTGTAATTTATTTATGTCACACGTGAAGTAGCTTCTGCTCACTATAGCTCGCAGTCGCACCTCGTTTTAACAGCAAAAATAAATAAAACTGCTCTTACCAATCAACTGCACGACAAATCACAAACCAAGACAGGATTATTTAGAAATGCTCAGAATTTGGTATAAACACCATCACTGCACCCTCCCTCTCAGATGTAATTGGCAGCTATGCCCATTTCCACACCAATGTCCTCTGCAAACACCTGTACAACTGCATGGACTTAGACGTACCTGATAGGACCAAAACAAGCTACTCAAGGAAGATCATATCTGCCTGGTAGACATCTGGCATTAAAAGACTATACAATAAGAGGAAGAAATTGCTGTCCAAGAGTAAAAGTGAGCGAGCCCTAAGCTGGAAACACTTTCCCCTCAGCTTAAACAAGCAAATAAGACTTCTTGTCAAGTTCTCCAAATCAAACTATGAATCCAAATTCAATTCCTCAAGTAAGTACACCCATAAGGCATTCTTTCATTACATCCATAACCTACAATGAAAGTTCCAGAATTGTGCTGAACTACTAGTTAATGACAGAGCACATACTGAGCCTATATTTATAGGTAACCTGTTGGCCGACAGGTTCTGTGAAAACTTCACTTCCCTCTCCCCACTACACAGACCCCATGACATCCTTACCACCTGTCCCCTACCTTGTATTTCTAAACAGCAGGTCATAACCACCATCTCTAAGGCCAAAACCACAGCATCTATTGAACCTGATAACATCCCAGGCTGCATCCTACATGGACTCCAAAAAGAATTAGCAACACCATTGGGTACTCTTTTAAACTATAGCTAGGTATCAACCCTTACATTGTTAGACGGTTCACTAACTGGCTCACTGATAGAACACATATAGTCAGAATACAGTAATCCACCTCCAGCAGTAGACCTGTAACCAGTGGTATTCCACATGGAACAGTCCATGAACCTGTCCTGTGTGGAATCTAATTCTCCAAAGTACAAGCGAAAACTAAATATCTGTGCCTGAGAAAGTTTGCTGCTGACTGCAAACTGGGAGCGGTCATAGAAATGCCAAATGGTGTCAACATCCTACAAGAGGGTCTTACAAAAACAAATGGATGGTGGCAAAGTCATGGCCTTAAACTCAATGCAAAACAATGCAAAAAAAGTGTTATCATCCCTTTCAGTAAAAGCGATGTTCCTGTTAACTACAACATCAATATCAACACCCTAAGTAAGCAATCAGTGGTGAGACACCTGGTCACACAAGTTGACAACAATCCTACTTTTGATCACCATGGATCCACCGTGGTAAGAATGGCATTCTATATTGCTCATCTCATAACTAAGGGCATTGCCTCGAGAAAAAAAAGAAGTTATAACCTCCCTGAACTCTTCCCTCATCAGGCCAGTAATTGAGTACAATGCTCCTTTGGTATGTACTTTTCCAAGCACATTCAGCAATTGGAGAAAACACTGGGAAAATTGAAGGTCTTCAGCATCTATCCTATATGGATCATCTGAAATCACTGTAATTTTATTCTGTTTCATACAGACTCCTCATTGGTGATATATGGCTTGCATATAAGGCAATCTCTGATCCTGTTTTATTGGAAATGTTGCATATCTACAAATCAAATGGTACACGGGTTACTCGCTCTGAAGACTGTAACCTGGCAAGTGACATTAATAGAATCTGCTGGAGGAACTGATTTGTCTCCCAGAGATTCCCACATATTTGGAACAGACTCCCACTTCATGTCAACTAGAGCACCTCACTGGCCCTCTTCAAATGCAATCTGCATGATTGGATGGGTAACCATCAATTCACCCTAAGGTTCCATCTGTGTTCCTACTGGACAGGGGCAATATGTAGGTGTTGATCGCTGAAACAAGGGTAGAAGTTAGCTAGGCTTGTAAGGGCCCTAGGGCCATTAGATTAGTAACTTCAGATGATCCTATGATCCTATGAACATAAGTCTTGAGAGCCACACCTTGTACCTATACAGTATGGAATGTCATAACATTTTGCATAAAAACACTTGTGTAGGTGACTTCAGATACACCTCCATATACTCGGAGAATTGTAGGACCCATAATTTACTTGCTCAAAGGTTTCTGGACATCTGCAATGAAAATACTGTGGAGCAAGGATTTAGCTCATGGAATACAGGTATAAATATGGTAGACACAGTACTCAGGAACATGGTTAGATGCTGCTCCCTGCCATGCATTAAGTCCTGCATGGTAAGATGTGACCACAAAATTGTCTCCTTTAGTATTAAAACTAACCCAGAACCACCAACAACCCCAAACCTTGTGTGTGACAGCAACAGAACTTGATGGACAGACATATCTGCATCCCCAAGGCTACCTCGTCCGTGGATTAAAATTCCCATCTTCATCAAACCAAGCCTGCCCATCACTCTCTGCAAAAGGAATTTAGAGAAATGGATGGGAAGCTATAATTTCACAATAGGGGTACCGCCCATGACCATTATTATGAGAGAAAGAATGTAAAACAACTCAGGGCTCAAATACCCAAAGATCCATGACCTAGTTACTATCCCATCCCCAATCAGTAGAATAAAGATATACTATTGCCATATCCTAGGTATTATTAGCTAGGCAATATAGGCTCTTGTGCCATAATCCTGGTAATCACTTAATGACATATGATATTTTTCATCCACAACATATGGTTCATGAGGAAAAGACACAGAATAGCACAATATAAGCTACAGAGAAATACAGGAAAACAAACATACCCTAAGAATAGATTTATAAAACCTTACTGTAATAACTGATATGCAGTTTCAATCAATTAAAAATCATTTTGTTAAGTAAGTTCCCCACCATTACCAAGTACTGTTAACCCCTCTTGCAATTCTGCTCATACCATAATCAAATCCATTCAGTACACTTAATCGGAAAAGCATCTGTTAAGTTTTTACAAGTGCATGGAGTGTGAGTTATAAGTGCTCCACACCTGCTCATTAGATTACAAATCTTGTTTGTAGCAGAATTATTCATTGCGTTTACTAGAGGAAAATAAAAACACAATGAATAATCATTATAAAGGAGGATTTGTTAAGCACTTCTAATTGAAACTCCATGCCATACCTCACAGCATCTTAGAACAAAAGAATGGGAAGCATGATATACGAAACATATTATACAAATGATATGATGATGAATAATGCACTACTTTTTATGAGCAGTAGTTAAAAAGGCCGGAAGAATGACCTGGGCATGGTACAGGGATAGACGTGCAGTTACTTTCATTGCAAAACTGAGGTTGCATGCAATGCATCTACATTTTTTGTAGCAGTAAATAGCATGTCCCAAAGGTTAAACTCCCACTTCTTTGTATGTCCAAATACTACTCTCAGAAGGTAAGTGCAGTTGCAGCCATCAGCTTAGGGTTTTTACGATCCTGCAGATGAACCCATTTTGGTATACCAACACTTTCTAATTTAGCCAAGGTTTGTCCAAATAGCTGTCAGGTAAAGAATATCTTTAGAAAATGGCACTCCTTGAAACAGATGCAACAGAAGACAGAAGGGCTCTGCTAGAGAGGTAGTTAGTGGGAGTTCATATCTGCAAAATGTAGCTGTTAATGGGTTGGTAAAAAAAGTAAAAATAAGAAGCTGCAGTGATGATTCAGAGGGGGAGAAGGAAAACAAATATCAGTGCTCACTGCAAGTACCGTTGTCACTTTCTGGTAGCTGTAGTTGATTAGTCTGATCTTCTACAATAAACGTAACACCTGAAATAATGGGGGGGGAGTGAACCACCTAAAATTGGGACAAATGTTTCATTAGTAAGTGCTTACCAACTGCACCCGACAGTAAAAGTTTGCTTTTTAGAATGATCGTTCATTGTGGTTATAGAAATAAACCCCAATGAATGATTGGTCTAAAAGCAAACTTTTACTATCAGGAGTAATTGGGAACCACTTATAACAGCAGGACTTCCATGCCGTACCTCTCTGATGCTTATATCAAGAAATACCATCTCTGTTCTTGTGGCCAGTGTACTGATTCTGCAGCCCTTTGGGTAATTTTGTCTTTTAAAATAAAGGCAACCTCTAAAATAATGGTGGGGGACAAAACACCTAAAATAGGATCACATGATTTATCTGTAAGTGGTTCGCAACTGCTCCTGACAGTAAACCAATGCTTTTTAGAAAAATCATTTATTGTAGTTATTATAGAAATGAACCACAAGGAACAATAAGTCTAAAAAGCAAACTTTTACTGTCAGGAGCAGTTGGGAACCACTTAAAACAGCAGGATCTCTGTCCAGTACCTCTCTGATGCTTATATCAAGAAATCACAATAATTTCTCTTCCTATGGCCAGTGTACTGATTCTGCAGCCTTTTAGGGAAGTTAGTCTTTTAAATTAGCCGTGGTGGTGCAGCGGTAGCATTGTCACCTCACAGCGGTTCTCCCGTTCGATTCTCGGCTGGAGCGCCTTCTTTCTGGAGTGTGCATGTCCTCCCCATGGTCAAATGGCATTCGAAAGACATGCGTGGATGGGCATGCCTTTGTTAAAGGTTGGGTGTCGGGCTGGCACCTCGGCACTGTAAAAACTTACTGCCAATCATTAGTGGACCGGAGTTCCACTGTGGTGACCCCTATCTGGGAAAAGCTGAAAGAAAAACAAACAAGTCTTTTAAATTAAATGTGGCACTTATAATGGGGGGGGGGGGGTCAACTGCTCCTGACAGTAAAAGTTTGCTTTTAAGAATGACCGTTCATTGCAGTTATTATAGAAAGGAACCACAAGGAACAATCATTCTAAAAAGCACAGTATTAATATAAGGAGTAGTTGTAAAGCAGGAGAAACTCTGTGCCATACCGCTTAGCCTCTTAGAGCAAGAAATGTGGACAAAGCCTAAACTTCTTGGGGGAGGGGGTACAAAAGAGCAAAAAAAAAGGGCACAGATTTTAAGTACTGATCTTATAAACTTAGAAAATTGGTGAAAGAACAAGACTCATGCTAGATTGGATTTACGTAGGGTTTGAAAACTGAAACAAATATGCATGTCATTACATAATGACTTCAAACCGTTAAGCAAGTATAAGTGAAACAGCATGCACTTGGAGTTGAAGGATTTTTGAGCAATAGATTGAAGAAATGGAAGATTGTCAGATGAACAAATAATAATGGAGTCATCAGCATATTGTATGAGTGTAGAGTGAGGGGAAGATGAATGCAAACTGTTAATAAAGATGTTGAATAGCATGCGTCCAAGAATGGAGCCTTGTAGTACTAAAGAATCCACTGAGAGAAAGGGGGAGAAAGTGCAGAGCCGCTTAACTGATTGCTGACAACTGGAAAAGTAAATAGAAAACCAGTTGAAAGTGAAATTGGAGAGACCAACAGCAGCCATTTTAGACAGAGTTTTGGGGTTTGAGACAGTTTTGAAGGCTTTGGGGAGATCCAGCAAAAAGAGAGGATACTAGATTATTGTTAACTCTAGCTTTAACATCTGTAAAGGAACTAGGACATTTGTGCTGTGATTTGGGGAAAAATTTTGTTTGGTAGGAATTAGTAGATTTCCATGAAGCAGATAGTCAAGAAGTTGATTTTGGATGCATTTCTCAAGTATTTTTGAGAGTGGTGACAGGATTGCTATTGGCCTATAGTTGGTTAATTCATTGGAGTTACCACCTTTGTGAAGCAGAATGATAAAGAATTGTGTTCGGATAGAAGGGAGTATTGATTCTTGAATAGATCTGTAGATTAAGATGGGGACTGTGTAAGATATGGTTTTACAGCTGGTTTTAAGTATTCAGCTAGTAGGCCGGCAGCTGAAGGAGAGCAGGGTTTCAGTTTAGTCAGTAGATATTTTATGTAGGAGATGGGAATGGGTTTTAAAGAGAAAGTTGGTTTGTTAGACAGGAGTGCGTGGAGTTGCAGAGTGAGATTTTTTTGTAATTTTGGGTTAGAGTAGCTATGGAGTCTATAAAGGAAGAATTAAATTTAATGACAGTTTCTAGGGGTGCATTATTTTTGCAAGGGTTAGGAACACTAGGTGAACCAGGGTGTGGAAATTTGTCAATGGTGTTTCAAAATTTTGGGAGGTTGCTTTTTTGGTTTATTTGTGGGTTTAGATGTTATTTTCTCTCATGATCAGTGACTTGTTTTTTTTGTAAGATTATAAAGTTGTTTATAACTGAATGTGGGATTGTAGTTTTAGATACTTTCTCCATGCAATATCCCTCCTGTGCATTATAATTTGGCTGCAGTGGGAAAGCTACTGTATTTGGTGAGGTTTAACTCTCTAATTACTAAGGGGGGGGGGTAGGCTAATAATATCCAGGAATACAGATCTGAATTTAAGACCTGCATCATCTACTGGCAAACTATAGAGGAAGTACCAGTTTATGGAAAACAGCATCTTGTTAAACTCATTTGAAATGAAGTTGGTGAAATTGCAGCATTCTTTATATTTGTGTTATTTGGTATGGTGTGTAGAAAGCCTCTGAACGTAGGTATGGAGGTGGTCACTGATAGAGTCTTGGAGCTGCTCCATGTTCAAATAACCACAGGCAAAATCCATTACCACTTCCTTGAAAGCTATAGGTCCCCTTCTATGACCCAGGAAACTCAGACCATTTATTTAAACTTATTGGAAATGCTCACCATCCAAACCAGTACCATATTCATGGATGACTTTAATTACACCACTATTAACAGGGAATCCTATATGACACCACATGTACAGGCACAGAGATTCCTGGATTTTGTAAACACAAACTCCCTGGACCAGATTGTCAATACACCAACAAGGGGTGCAACCATACTGGATCTGGTACTCACTAATATGGGAGAGTGCTGCACAACCCCTACTGTAATGTCTTCTCTGGTAATACCAGATCACAAAATGGTCTCCTTTGAAATAAAATAAAACCTGGTTCCCAGCTAAACATGTAATATTCAGGAACTATCCTAAGGCTAACTTTCTGCTTGTAAGTGATAACCTGACAAAATTTCAAGCCTCCATAAACCCTAAAAACACTGCTTCCTATGCAGAACTGTTCAAAGAAACCCTGTACAAGCATGTTCATAGCTGCAAGAGGCAGCTGTACCCAGCAGGAAGAAGTACAGAGCTAACTAAAAAAAAGCCATCCTGGTAGAATCACAAAAATCAATAGGCTGTATAACAGAAGGAAGAAAATCGTAGCACAGATTAGAAGGTGCAGCACCCAGCAAGTTAAAAGCACTCTCTTCAAATTAAACAAATAACTCAGAGGACACATAAAGTCTACCCATGCAAAATTTTAGTTAAACTTGGCCTCCCAGCCCAAGGACAACCACAAGGCATTCTTTAGCTATATCCAGGGGTGGCTCGTGCTATTGGACTGCAGCCCCCACCAGCTGCAAAATGAAAACAGAAAACTAGCTGCAAGTCCTGCGCATGTCTGCTTTCCTATCCAGACTGCCTTTTCCCTATGTGCTTTCCTATCCAGACTGCTGTCTAACCAGTCCGGATTATAAAACAAGGAAATCAGTGTAGATGCCCCAGAAGTCTATGTGGTTTGTAACTGCATAGACTGCAAGGAGAACAGACTGCAATGTCTGCAGTCTACATAACAACTGATTGGCTTCCCAGCACTCCTGGCTCATATCTGACTGGCTGGCTCCCACTCCCAGCGCGCATGCACTCTTGGACTGAGTGCTACTGCAAAGGAGTAATGGTGGCAGACTTGGACTGTTTGTTCTCAGACTCGACAAGGGAATATATGCTGATGCTGTAATTAAATTCAGAAGTTCTTGGACTGCTGACAAGGGAATATATCGGAATCAGGCTCTGCCGACAAGGGAATATATCGGAACCAGGCTCTGCAGACAAGGAAATATATCAGAACCACCGATGCTGTAATTGGGAAACTGATGGCTCGGAAGCAAGCATGGTAGGGAATATCTGCAAGAAACACACTCTCGGACTGAGGGATGGCTTGGAATGTAGCAAGAGCCTGAATTCCCTACCCACCACCACTACTGCAGATTTTTGCCTCGTATGTTTGTTCTGAATCTGATGACAGGCATTTGAATTTCAGACTTCATATTCTGCAGAAAATACATTGGTAACACTATACAAAACCTTTAATTCTAGCATTTTTTTAAAGTTTATAAAATCAATATTTGGAAATTGTCTCTATTTTTGGGGCTGTATTCCCTCATTATTGGCTTTGTACAGTTTTTTTTGTGCTAAGAGGTTGAGAGCTATGGTGAGAACTGAGAATTGAATTCACTGAATATGTCTGGGGGCTGTATTCCCTCATTACTGGCTTTGTCCAAGTGTTTTGTGCTAAGAGGTTGAGAGCTATGGTGAGAAATGAATTCACTAAATGATAGCCATTTAAGTTTCAGTCTTCATTTCTTTCAAGAAACAGCTTGTATGGCATAGTGGTATGTTGCTCTGACTGTAGTGCATAGGGGTCTACATTACATGTTCGAAATTTCAAAACTTCGAATCTGATATGGTCAACACCATATAATCGAAGCTTTGAAACAACAAAAATGTAATAAAACACAACCACCTGCAAAAACAAACCATTTAAAATGCACTAAGCAGGGGGCAAGCCCCTCCTGCACCCCCCACACCCCCTGCTACTTAAATATACCAACTCCAAGACCACACTACAGTGCAGAAAAGGGAAATCTTCCCTTTCCATGCTGTACAGAGATCTCCATTAAAAGATTTGAAGTTTCAAAACTTCGATCATATGGTGTCAACCATATCAGATTCAAAATTGTAAAACTTTGATCTTCTGATATAGACCCGTGGATAGGGTCATGGGTTCAAGACTTGGCAGTGAAATGCATGGTAGTAACATAACATTTTATTCTAGTAACTTTCCAATATTATACAAGCAAGGTTTAAAATGTGTCTCTGGTTTTTAGGCTTTTGTCTCCCCCCCCCCCCAATAAATTTTGGCTTTTTCCAGATTTCTTGTGCAGCAAAGTTGAGAGATACAGTTGAGTATCGAGTGGATTTTACAAGGAGCTAAAAGCCTTATGAGAAGTTTAGTGCTGCTTATACTGAGTTTACTTGCATTGTTAATAGCACAACAGGTAGTGTATTTGCTTTTGATGCAGAAGGCTGTGGGTTCTATTCCCACAGTATGTACATGCATTGCTGATACTGTGCTGTGTTGTACTTTTAAAGGGGGTGGATGCTGCAGTCCTGAGAATGTCCTCTTTGATGGAGATACCTAGTAACTATGAACCTGTTATCAGTTTGCCATCCATTCCTTATTGCAATATTACTAGCTTATCATTTTTTAATGTAACATAGGCAATTTATTCCTCAAGGGCAACAGGCACTGTATTTGTAGATGAAACAATTAAATATAAAGCTGTTTGCTAGCAACATCCTCTTTATTCATTACAGATCTGTTTAATGTGGAATTATTAAAATGACTTTTACTTCTGCAGAGATTGTAGATATTTACTGATATTGGTGGATTGCAGAAGTTTGAGTAGACTTTTATGATGGAAATGTTCTGAATTGGGCAGTTTTGTCATTATTGGTGCATGCATTTTGTTTAATTGTTTACTGGAAAAATGTTCAAAGCAATACATTTAAAAAGCCTTCTAACAACTGTACTGTACTATACAAGGAATATAATTTAATACAAATCAGGAAGGAGTTTTTTGATTATCTGATCAGCTCAGGTATGCCCCCTCCCAGTTCTTGGCTAGATGTGTTCAATTAGGAACCAGTTAAATCAACTGTCTACAAGCACAAACTTTTTTTGTTACTGAATATTTTCACTGAGTCTGAATGCTACTGAAAATGATGAAGCCAGATTGAAGCAATCACTTCTCTTAGATCTTCTTTTTTTGGGGGGGGTACTTATTGTCCACACCTAGGGAGCTAACTCCGTCGTGTAGGATTTCTGCCGCACAATTCTCCTGGCTGAACTATACCTCTCAACTGTCTAGATTTTTGAAGAATGAATAGATTTTTGCTTCTTATTTTTGGTTTGTTTCTCATAAAATTTGTGGTTTTCTGGCAAATAATTTAGGATCAAAGTCACTTTATAATGACAGACATTGAGTTTCAGACTTCATACCCTTCGGATAAATGCATGCTAAAGCAAGACCTGTTATTCTATGAACTGTCTAAGTTTATACAAGAGCAACTTTTAGTACTGTTTGTTCCACCAATATATTTGGCCTTGTCCGGATTTCCTGCATTAAGAGGTTGAGAGGTATGCGCAAATAAATCATTTTATAGAATTAGGTATATCCAAACCTCTCAACTGTCCCCAATTTTGGTTCAAAATGTTGCCCTCCCCCTAATAATCCCTCCACAAAATGGCAATTTTGGAAGAAACATGGAGGGTTTACAATTAATAAATAATTGTAACGATCAGAGTTACAGATTACTTTTATTTTAGAAATGCATGTAGATTCTCTTATTTACTCAGCTGCTCAACTTAACACTATTAATATTAAAAAGTGTCCCTTTTTTGACAGATTCCCAGCTGCATTGTGTGGCTATTTTATATTTTTACATCACATTTTTGGTCTGTTTTTAATAAAATTGTGGTTTCCTGGCAAATTAGTGGCAAATCATTAAAGATTGAAGTTAGAAAATAATGACAGGCATTTGAGTTTCAGATTTCATACCATTCAGAAAATTCATACTAATGCAAAATCTACTATTCTATTATCTTTCTAAGTTTATAAGAGCAATATTTAAAAATTGTCCTTATTTTTGGGCCTTTGTCCCACTTCTATTTATGGCTTTTTCCCGATTTCTTGCTCTGAGGTTGAGAGGCATGACAAACATGTCAGGGCCTTCACCGTTAGACAGACACATTTCAAATTGTGACATACTTGTTGTACCCCACTCCCCCATGTAGTTACTCTGGATGTGTCCAAGCAAGGCAAGGAGCAGTTATGCAGTGTAAGTGTGCAAAGTATCCCCCTTCCAAGGTGGACAAGCACTACAGTGGCTTTTCATCTATCCTTAATTTTGCAGAATGTTCTGGTTTCTGTCACATTTGTATACTGTTGATTTATGCTTCTTATTCAGAAAATGCATATTGTTTCAGGGCATGTTGCTCTGTGTTTAAGTAGCAATGCTCTAATGACCATCAGGTAAGCTTGTCTGGGATTGTAAGAAGCAAGTAAGCTTTAATAAGCATACTGTTAAAGAATTATCAACATTGAAAGCCTTTTTGTTGTTGCCATGCAGAGAATATTTACATAGCTAGATAATGTATAAGCCTTAGGTATTGAAATGCATATGGCAGTATTTGTAATAAAGGACATGATTACAGTATTTTCAGAGTCTCATTATATTTGTTGGAAACTTGCAGTCATCTTTGCAGGCTTTACCTGTAAATTACACAGAATGGCAATCTATCATGTGTGGTCCATACCCTGTGCAGTAATCCTTTAAGTAATTTATCTTGCTGTTCATTTTTTACTTTGATTATGTTTTCCCCATGAAACAAGTAGATAGTTGTCAGGCAGCACCACAGCAGGTCTTTTTTGCATAAGAAACATTTTTACAAGTGGGGTAATCTGTATCACAGAGATTGCTACTTTCAGCATGTTACTTGGTACTTTTGTAAAGCTGAATATAAAATATAATTAAAACTGCAGTGCAAGGAAAAATGGTTTGAGTTGAGTGCTGCTTGCTTTTTTGCACTTTATTTCAACTGGCATTCCAGTAATGTATTTAAAAAGTATTTTTTTTCATGCTTCACAACATTTTAGTTTCCATCTAGATATTAAGTAAGCTATCATGTAACCAATGCATTGAAATATTTTTTTTCTTCTCCACTTCATTTTGTCTTGATTGGATTGTCATAATGACGGTTTGGCACCCAGGGCAGCGTATTTAATTAAAGTCCCAGTTTTATGGTTTTGTGCATAGCTCTGCCCCTTTCTAGTTGGCCATACCCCTTCCCATTGGCCCCATCCATTCAGCTGTCTCCTGCAACCCCCCTTTGATTTGAAGTCACCAGCCACCACTGGCTATGTCGTCAACCTCAAAGGCAAGACACAATTTTCTGCAGAGCTCATTGTATGTGGAGCCACCTATACTGAGCTAGAAGATATAGCAAACCTACTGACTGATAAATTCATCTCCAATTTTACCCCTCTCTCCCCTTCAACCTTCCTTCAAGAAATATCATCAAATTTAACCTCCCCTGCTATCACTGGGGAACAAGCCCTTAACAGTCTCTGTCTAAGGCCAAGAACACTGCATCAATGGGCCCAGACAATATCCAGGATGCCTTCTAAATAGCATGAAACATGACTTATCAGGCCTCTGGAATTGCTTTTTCACTGTAGCTTCTAAACAAGTTTCATGCCTCATGAATGGAAAACAGCAACAATCATCCCTCTGCACAAAGGTGGGCTATTTACAGACCCTGAAAACTACAGACCCATATGTCTAACTAATCTTATATGTAAATTCATGGAAAGAATTATCATGGGAATGATCAATAGTGATATAGTAAACCTTCAGACACTGTATCCAACCCAGTTTGGTTTCATCAAGGGCAGTTCATGCCTAACCAACCTGGTGGACTTCTTTGAGAAGTTCACCAAAGCAATGGATGAGAACAAAATGGTTCACACTGCCTACCTTCACCTGTCCAGGGTATTTAACACAATACATCTCTCAATCATTGTTGACAAACCCAAGAGATTAGGTACAAACCCGTATGTCACCCAATGGATAGCCAGCTGGCTCACAGACAGGACCCTGGAAGTTAGAATCGGGTAGTCCACCTCTACAAAGAGGCCAGTTACAAGTGGAGTCCCTCAGGATCAGTCCTTGGACCACTTCTTTTTGTCATTTACTCCTCTGAAGTCAAGACCAGTGTCAATAATCTACAGCTAATTAAATTTGCAGATGATTGAAAATTAGGAGTTTTTATTGAATCCCACACTGACACACATGTTATCCAGGAAAGGTTGACACAGACAAACAACTAGTGTCAGAGCCATGGACTAAAACTAAATGCCAAGAAATGCATAATAGTATCCTTAGGGAAGTCATCCACCCCTGGTAACTATCATATTGAGAATGCAACCCTTTAATGTTGAACAAGTAGTCAGGGACTTAGGAACACACAAAGACAGTAATCTAGCCTTTGACTGTCACGTGTCTATAGTAGTGAGGAGATCATTCTATGTTGTGCAACTTATAAACAAAGGTATGGCATCCAAGTCCATGGAAGTCATTGTTCCACTGTATTCGGCATTCGTCAGACCTATCATTGTGTACAATGTCCCCTTTAGTATATACCTAATCAGGCATATCCAAAAATTGGAACATCCGCAGAGGTTCCTCACTAAAAAAATACAGGGTATAAGTAAAATGTCCCATGCAGAATGCTTCAATTCCCTACCCCTGTATTCTGTCTCCTACAGGCTTTTGAGGGGAGACCTATGCCTGGCACACAGGGCATTGTCAGACCCCACGCTGATGGATATCCTGCATAACCACAAAAGAAACAGCACCAGAATTACCCATTCTAAAGATTTCAACTTTGCCTGTGATATAAATAGGATCTGCTGGACAGACAGGTACGTATCCCACGGACTACTGAAACAAACAGTCTCTGTGGCTTCCCTCAAAGACTCAAAAACCCAGTATGTCAATATACTGAGTCCAAAAACAAATAATGAGGAAACTTCTCTGTGTGGAAGATCTAAGATTCCCTAGAGTTCTTTATAGTTCAGGCACCTAATAAATACCATACTGTGAATATCTCACCCAATAACAGGTAGTAGAAATACTTTCTTTAAAACTTTCCAAAGTATAAACCCACTAATGAAAGTAGATAAGCACAAGCTAGTTCAAATCAAATCTTCTTTATTAAAAACACACAAACAAGCGATCCAAATAGTAGCCGAAACAACAGAATAAAGTGTAGAATTCGCCATTCCATTTATATACTTATTCTGAAATGGTTTCAAAGTGCATTTAAAATAATGGTAGGGGTTTACCAGGGTAGGTCTGTTAGAAAAGACAATTAGCATGTTGACTAGCTAAATACTCCTTCCTCCATACACCAGTGTGATATTCAACACAATTCTGCCCTACTTCAAGCTCTGTGATTCCAGGGTATGTTAAACTAAACTAAACTAAACTAAACTAAAAATTATACATTAATAATTGCTAAGACTACCTGAAAGCATTTCATTGTAGTATCAAAAAAGAAAAAGTTAACAAAAGTCTCCAGAATTCCTTAGAAATCTTTTCTACCAACATTCAGAAACATTTTTAACATAGATTCCTTTTGTCTATTAGAACTTCTTCAGGTTTGTGTGTAAAATGGGAAAACTAAAAATTAAAAGTTAAATAGCAGTATTTAACACTTAACACTAAATTGTTTGGGGCTAAAAATATATATTATCTAAGAAAATGTCATAAAAAAGGCAAATCCTAAATAAAAACCTACCAAATACTTCAGAATATATTTATTTATTTATTTATTTTATTTATTTATATTCGTTGACTGGGAGTGTCCGACTGGACGTAGGTCCATTTTCAGAGGAGGCCCAGGGAGAAAAGCTCCACAGTTAAAATAAACAGACAGTAGTTTCATTGGATTACATAGTGATTAACAATTTACATAGCAATTACTTACAACATATTTAGAGATGAAGAACATAGTACATCAGTAGACAACTAGAATATTTATCTGTGAAGTACATAACAGACATTAACAAATGTTACAATAAGAAGTTCCTACTGTATAATACGTACTAGGCTTATGAGCATCTGAGCTTGCTATAATCAAGGTAGTTAGTGGAGTGGAAAGAAAGGTAGTGGTTGGATGGGGTGGATGATATTAGAGTGGGAGTTGCAAGGACATAGCCAGCATGTTTTTAGGTGTGCTTTTAGTAAAGTTTTGAAGTGGGTGCATGATGGAATGGAGGTAATTGTGGGTGGGAGGGAGTTCCATAATTTGGCTATGGTGCAAGAGAATAGTGCTTCACCAGCAGAGTTATTGGCTTTAGTGATCTGCAAGTGATTTTTGTCGCTGGATCTTAGTGGTCTGGTGGTGGTATATATATATATATATATATATATATATATATATATATATATATATATATATATATATGTACATCAGTCTAGTCAACTCAAATGATAAATCTATTAAAGAATTTTAAAGTAAAATACCCTCAGAAATATATATATATATATATATATATATATATATATATATATATATATATATATATATGAAAAATCCAGTGGAAAAACAGTCACTCATGCTCACAGCAGTGGTATTCGCTCAAGTCTGCAAATCTTAGTAAAAATATATAAAAAGGACCCTGTTTAAAATTTATGAATGTTACAGTATTGGAGCCAATATAAACAGGTAGCATATCTGCCAATAATACTATATGTCTATTAATTTCAAACACTGTGCATTAAAAAGTTACAATCTAAAAAGGCTAAACTATTATGAAAATCATGCATGTGCTTTAATGAATCTAGCTTTGCTGTTTGTTAAAGAAAGTGTACTATTTAAAATATTCAGAAGTTAAAATATGAGCCAGTTAAAATAAGTAGCATTCAACCCCTCACTAATATGAGTGTAGTTATTAAAGCTGTCCATGTTTGCACTAAAAAGTTATAAACAAGAATTAATAAAATGTCATGATATCTGTGGAATATGCACATACTGCTCTAATATGGTTGTACTGTAATCCAAAGTCCTAGTTATAAAAACATGAGAAAGTATCTTACAAATGTCCCCTGATTTTAATAGTAGTACAAAATGAAGATATAATTAGAATAAGTGTTTAAATATTTAAAAAATGGTCATTATAAACGGATAAATATTTGTATACAATAGTATCCACTAAACCAGAATTAATAATTAAGCTACTACCATAATATTACATTTTAAAATTACATTTACAAAGTTAATAGTTAATAAAATTGTTGTTAATTGCAAATAACAAATAAGTTAATAAAGTTAATAAAGTTCACACCTTTAGTCTTGTAAACAATGGGGTGACTTTCTTAGCTCTAGTACACTTGCCAGTGAGCAATAATAGTTTAGTCCAGGCTTTCTAAAAGAGTTCAGCCTTAGTTGCCACATAAGTTCTTGTTTTTCTAAAGTATTTAGGATGTCTCCTTCAAGTTCAGTGAGGTCTATGTGATCATGTATTTGAAATTTAAACCCAGGGTGTCTTCTGTGGAGTTGAAGGTGTCTGGCCAGGGCATTGTTTATACATTTAGACCGGATCTCAGATACATGACCTGAAATCCTTCAATTCAGTTTATTAGCAGTCTTTCCCAAGTAAAATGCATTACATCCATTGCAACTATACCTGTAAACAACTTGTGTAGAGTTGCAGTCTCCACCTGTATTAGTCTTAATAAGTTTCTTTAAATATGGGCAATAAAGAGTCTCCCACTGAATGTAGGTGCAAAATGAACAGTTTGTTTCACATTTTTTGTGTTCATTTTCTGTGGTTTAAGTTTTCCTTCTACAAAGCTTCTACTATGTCTAGCCTTCCTATGTACAAAAGTCGGGGCTTCACCCAAAATGACTACAAGATAAGGGCTTTCTGCTATTATAGCCCAGTTATCTTTGATAATATTCTTGATACAATGAAAATCCATAGAATATGTCAGATTGCAGCTGTCTTTTGATTTATTGTCCACAAATTTCTTAAACATTCTTCCAGTGGGTTGGTTTAGTGCGGGTGCATTGGTATTTTTAAGCTCAATGATTAGTTCAAAAATGTTTCTTAACATTTAAAACCGCATTAGGGCAGTATATGTATATTCTGCAGATGTTATGACATTTTATTAATTCTTGTTTATAACGTTTTAGTGCAAGCATGAACAGCTTTAATAATTAAATTCATATTAGTGAGAGGTTGACTGCTACTTATTTTAACTGGGTCAGTTATTTTAACTTCTGAATATTTTAAACAGGAGACATTTTTTTAACAAACAGCAGAGATAGATTCCTTATAGTACATGCATGTTTTTTATGACAGTTTAGCCTTCTTAGATTATAACTTTTCAATGCACAGTGTTTGAGATTAACTAGGCACATACTGAGTATTATTGGCAACTATACTACATGTTTAAATTGGTTGCAATATGATAACATTCATAAATTTTAAACGGGGTCCTGTTTATACATTTTTTCTACGGTTTGCAGTCCTGAGCGAATATCAATTGCTGTGAGCATGAGTGACTGTTTTTACCACAATTTTTTTTCATATATGTATATATATATATATATATATATATATATATATATATATATATATATATATATATATATTTCTGAGTGTATTTTACTTTAAAATTCTTTATTTATCATTTGAGTTGACTAGACTTATGTGTGTGTTATATATATATATATATATATATATATATATATATATATATATATATATGTTTTTTTTTAATTTTACATTTGTTTACCAGGATGGTCCAACTGGGACAGTGCCCATTTTCAGAGGAGGCCTGGGGAGAAAAGCTCCAGCTTAAACTTACATACAAAGTCACCACATCAAGTAATATAAATTATAGACAAAAAAATGAGTGTTTACACATTTACAGGATAAAAATTTAAAAACAAAAATATATACATAGTATCAAATAGAACAAGACTTTAAACATTTGAATATAGACAAATATATGGTTGAACTTATATATGTGGAGGAACATAACATTAGTTAGGAAATTAAGTAGGGAGAATCATTTAGGCAAAGTAGTGCATAGTTAGTAATACTTCTGTGGTGAGAGTTGCAGCTAGGAATGTAGCTGCTTATAGAGAAGTAGTATTGTTAGAAGGGATATGTAAACAGAGTTAGTATGTACAGCTAAATTGTATAAGTAATGCTAAGTTAATAATTAACCTGGAGTGTTACATGTGCAAAGCCAAGACTCAAATAAGTGTCTTTTGAGAGATATTTTGAAATGATTAAAATTACTTATGGATCTAATACTATGTGGAAGGGTATTCCAATTTTTGGCAACAAAGTTAGAGTAAAGAGAGTTGCCTGCTGTATTGGATACTTTGGTGACTTAGAGTAAGTGTTTGTTAGATGATCAAAGATTATGAATGTTAGAATAGGGTTGTAGAGGATTTTTTAGGGAAGGTACGTTGTCAGGATTGTGCATTATTTTGTGAGCCATTATTTACTGGTTATAGTTCATAACATGAGACAGTTGCAACCAAGAAAGATTTTTTAGGCACTGACAGTGATGGGTTGAATGTGTGGAATCTGTTGCAGATTTGTCAATCTTATTATATCATGATTCTAATTTACTTAGTTCTAACTTTTTGAGGTTGGCAAGTATGGGGGATGCATATAAGAATGAGGAGAGAAGGTGTGTTCTAGCTATTGCTATTACTGCAGCATCGGTTAAGAATATTTTGTTTCTATACATTGTTCCTATTATCTTGTTAACCTTTTTGATTGTGTTAGAAATGTGTATGTCAAATTTTAGTCTGTTGTAAATTATGATGCTTAATAGGTTTGTTTGGGAATCTGGGAAAATCCTAGTATTATTACTGGCAGTGATATAAAAGTTAGCTGGGAGGTTAGTAGGTTTAGATGGATGAAAGATCATAAGTTTAGTTTTATTAGGGTTGAGAATGAGTTGTGAGTTTGCTAGACTTGTTTCAATATCAGAGAAGGCTTTTTGTGTGACTGTAAGAAGTTGAGTTATTGTGGATGCTGCACATATGAGGGTTGAATCATCTGCGTATTGTATGATAGATACTTGACAGGAGGCAGTATTAAGATCATTTATGAATATGCTGAAGAGGAGGGGCCCTAAGATTGAACCTTGAGGGACTCCAAGTGTAACAGGAAGGAGTGGGGATAGATCTTGCTTCCATTACACATGTTGCTGGTGGTTAGATAGATAACTGTGAAACCAATTAATAGCATTAGGGTTGATATTAAAATTATTCAGAGTGGACAGTAACTTTGGATGGCAAACTGTATTGATTGTTTTAGACATGTCCAAAAAGAGTGAAGACACTATTTTGCTATCATCTCTGAATTTATTTACAGTATTACTGAAACTTAGAAGAGCTGTAGTAGTGCTATGATATGGTCAGAATCCATGCTGTGATGAAGAGAGGAGATTATTGTTTAGACGTTGCATAAGAAGTTGAAAGTGGATACATATTTCTAGAATTTTAGAAAGTGGTAAAAGTATAGCAATGAGACAGTAGTTTGTTTGCCTCCTTTGTGTAATGGTGTAATGTATGCAATTTTCCAAATAGCTAGGACATAATGTTCTGTTATAGAGTGGTTTCTAAATATTGACACAGGGAAGGCAATAACAGTTGCTGTTAATTTTAGATATTATGTTGGCAAGTGAAGTGGATTTCAACTTCTTTAATAGTTTTGCAATAGTTTGTTTTGGGACTGTCTGAAATGAGAATGCATCTACAAAACTGCTTGGATTGTTGGGTGTTGGCATTGGAGATTTACTATTCTTAGTCAGTGTTAAAACACTTTCAGTGAACAATATGTTAAATTGTTCAGCAATATTTTTTGTGATATCAGTTAAGTTGGGGGGGGGGGGTTGTGGTTTGGCCAGGATGAAGTATGTTATTGATTGTGTTCCAGAATTTCTGTGGGTTCATTCTGTATTTCCATTGTCAATTATAATATCAGTGTTGTCTGTCTAGTTTAATTTGGTGTTTGGCACTGTTTCTAAGTTACTTGTAAATTAAATGGTTTTGGAGGGATTTATTTTTAGCTCAAGTTTGCCATGGTTTGTCCCTTTGTTTTAAGAGGGTACGAGTCTCATTGATTAACAATGGTGTGTAGTTGGCTTTTCAAACCATTCTTGGAGGTGCAAGTTTGTTTAGAATAGCAAGGAAGGTGTCATTGAAGTGCTGCACAGCAGCATCTAAGGGCAGTTGTTTAAGAGGAGTCCAGGCTATTTATTTCAAAAATATTAAGAAGAATCTGTAAGTTAAAATTTTTCTTATTACAAACTTGGCATAAGTTGATTAGTTTAGAAGGGTTACTGTAATTTCTCAGTAAGTATGTTCCAAAGTGGTCATTTAAGTGATTCGGGAGATACACTGCTATTTGATAATACTGGGGTTTATTAGTTACAAATCAGTCCAAAATGAGTTGCTTATCAGTTTTCTTGTCAATTCTAGATGGGTGAGAAGACATTTGAGTGAAACCATGGAGGTTTGGGTAGTTATGAGGACTGTCAGAGTTACATGTCATCCAGTCTGTGTTAAAGTCTCCTGCAATAATGGTTTCCTGTGATATGGCTTTTGTAACATTTTGGAGACTGATTTCAACTGTACTGGAATTGTTTCCTGGAGGGATGTAGATGGCTATTTTATATATGTATATATATATATATATATATATATATATATATATATATATATATATATATATATATATTTGTTCTGGCTTAGTTATAATCTGGTTATGAGCAGCTCTGCATTATTAATGTAAGCAATACTTGTGTTTACAGGTTGTAAGCTGAGCTTGTTTTTAAAGAAAACTGACCAACTTAATTGCAATTCCAACCCCAGAAACTTCTGGTCTACTATTAATCAAATCTTTTCTCCTGGCTGTCCCCCAACCCCCTGTGCTACCCAACCCCCCCCCTTGAAACTGCAACTCTCCTCAACAAGCATTTTATAGACATCATACAAGCACTCACTCCTTCCAACCGCAACACTACTCCGCCACCTACTCACTCCAATCCTTCTAACAAACTTCTATTAAATCTACATCCAGTCCCTACATCCTACATCAGATTTCTTCTCCAAAAGCTCTAACCCTGCTCCCCCTCCACTGATGATTATCCCCCTACCTTCTTCAAACTTGCTGCCAGTTCCATAGCCTATCCAGTATCCATACTTATTAATAGATCTATTCTTGAGTCCACTGTTCCTACACTATGGAAATCCTTTTTCACTCTTCCCCTGCACAAAGATGGCAGTTCCACAGACCCATCCAACTACCAATGAATAGCCCAATCACAGTACTACTGCTGCCATTTTATCCTTTCCTCAAACCATTGCTGAGGCCCTAGACAACAATAAACTCATATCTTGTCTTTTCTTCAATCTTTCCAAAGCCTTTGATACAGTCTCCCATCCCCTTCTGCTTTCTAAACTTTCAAATCTTAACCTATCCACTTCCTGTCTTGCCTGGTTCTTCAGTTACCTATCTAGCAGACAAAAATCTGTGAAATGGCTTTCTTCCTCCTATTCTTTCATACCAGTCCATACAGAGGTACCACAAGGTTCTATTCTGGGTCCTCTGCTTTTCAATGTCTTTACCAATGATTTTTACATGTCTTGTAAACACTCCTTCCTCTTCCAATATGTGGATGACTCATCTCCCATCTCCATCTCTGATAATATCTCTGAACTTCACACACTTTCCCAACAAGCCTTTCTATCCACAAAACAATGGTTGCCCAGGAATCTACTCATCCTTAAGCCCAAAAGACCAAACTCTTACTATTTCTTCCCTGATCTATTAATTATAACCAAACTACCTTTACTATTACCTCCTCAAATAACACCATTACCAAACTAGAAACTCACACTAAACTCCTTGGAGTCATCATTGATGATGAACTTAAATTCAATTCACACATTCTCCAATGCATAAAAAAGACACACCAGAAACGTGGTTTATTGTATCATAATAAAAAGTTTCTAACTGCAAATGCTAGACTCTCCCTCACTCAAGCTGTTCTTGTCCCCCTTCTGTATGCTGCCCTAGTACTTACCAACATCCAAACCACAATCCTGAAAAAACTCCAACAAATATACCACAAGATAGCTAGATTTATCACAAACTCTCCATACAATACTCATCACTGCCTAGCACTAAACTCCCTCCACTGGCTTGAATTCCCTCACCTTCTACTTTTATCACAACTTCAAATGTTACACTCCATTCTCTACAAACCTTCATGCTGTCCTGCTCTCTCTTCCCTTATCTCTATCTGTACCGCTCCTCAGACTCTCCTTTCCTCCAATCAGCAACTAAAAACAGCAGGCAAACTACTATATAAACATTCCATCGCCCATGCTTGGAACAAACTACCAAGAGAAATTTGTTCCATCATTCACCCATCCCACTTTAAAGAAAAACTCAAACTCCATCTACTAAACTCTAAACTCTGCCCTTGTCAAGCCCCACCCTAACCTCCCTTACCCCTCTTATATAGCTTCTTTCAGTCTCTCCCCATACTGTTAGTGCTCCTCCTTATTGGATACTTTCTAAACTGTGAAATTCAATATGGTTGACCTAAAACCAGTGGTTGTAAATATGTATTATTGTTACTTCATTTTCTTTTTGCTATGGACACATTTTTTTTCTTTGTGTCTCTATTTTCTTGCTTATGTCTTAGACATCATTCTATGAATACTTTTTGATTCAATTGTTTTTTTGATTTTACTGGAAACTGTTTGTATACTGGAGCCTTTCTCCTCAGATCTCCACTGAAAAACGGTCCCAAGCCCAGCTGAATCAACCCGGTTAACAAATGTCAATAAATGTCACTAAATGTCAATAAATAAAAAAATTGCTACACCATCTCCCTTTTTTCAGTTCTATCAGCTCTTAGAATATTGTAGCTAGGTGGGGTTATTTGTCTGGTATATGTGGTTTCAACCAGGTTTCAATAAGGATGGTAATGTCTGGGTTGTAAAGGGAGAAAGTCACATGGAGTTTGTGTATTTTATTGAGCATACTTCTAAGATTTAGGTCTAGTAGCAGTATTTCAGAACTTTTATGTGGAGTAGGTAGTTTATTTTTCATTGGGTGAAATCATGTGTTCAGGGCCTGGATTTGAGTGGATATCACCACTCAGCATAGATTTGGCTGCTGTGTGACCGAGCACCTAAAAAGTTTGAATAGTTTTTGGGGGGAATTTAAAGGAAATATTATGCAGGCTTTCATTTGTAAAGAGTATTCAGTGTTGTTTCAGGTCTGTGAGTGTGGTTATAAACAATGATGGGGACACATAAAAGCTATTAGTTGTTGTTAGGGTAGGGTTATTAGAGGTTGTTGCTTGCTTTATATACTGATTGCCTATTTGGAAATGGTAAGTGGTGAGGTTAGCTGCAATTGTGAGGAATAAAGTTAAAAGAAGACCATGTAGAAACATGATAGTATTTGAGTTTGATAAGTTATTTGAAAGATGATCAGTAATGAGGGAAGATAAATACTTGTCTGTTAAGATATTGGTATATTACAATGTCACGTATTCAAGGTTAGGAGTTATGTATGAAATGTTTGGGGTGTTTACCAGGTATGTTTCTATTGGGTAGTCACTTTTATGTGCATGTCCAAATGTATTGTAGATAGCTAGTAGTTCATAATGGAGAGGTTAGTTGTAATTACTATAGCAGATTGGGTGATTTGAAGTCTGGTGGGTATGGTTTGGTTAAGTTTAAATTCTCTCTCTCTCTTTACATATATAAATATATATATATATATATATATATATATATATATATATATATATATATATATATATATATATATATATATATATATATATATATATATATATATATATATATATATATATATATATATATATATATATATATATATATATATATATATATATATATATATATATATATATATATATATATATATATATATATATATATATATATATATATATATATATATATATATATATATATATATATATATATATATATATATATATATATATATATATATATATATATATATATATATATATATATATATATATATATATATATATATATATATATATATATATATATATATATACATACACACACACACACACACACACACACACACATATATATATATATATATATATATATATATATATATATATAATCTATATATGTGTGTGTGTGTGTGTGTGTGTGTGTGTGTATATATATATATATATATATATATATATATATATATATATATATATACATACAAACACACACACACATATATATATATATATATATATATATATATATATATATATATATATATATATACATATTCTCAAGTGTTTGGTAGGTTTTTATTTAGGATTTGTTTTTTGTACTACATTTTCTTAAATAATATGTATTGCTTTTAGGCCAACAACATTTAGAGTTATATATTGTTTTTTAACTTCTAATTTTTAGTTGCTTTTCCCACTTTACATACAAACTGAAGAAGTTCTAATAGATGAACGAGATCTATGTTAAAAATGTTAAAAATGTTTCTTAATGAAGATTTCTAAGGAATTTTGGAGACTTGTGTTAACTTTTGGTTTTTGACACTACAATGAAATGTTTTCAGGAAGTTTTAGCAATTACTAATGTATAATTTCTATTTTAGCTTTTAGTTTAGTTTACTTTAGTTTAAACATATTCTGGAATCATACATCTTGAAGTAGGGCAGTACTGTGTCGAATATCACACTGGTGTATGTGGGAAGGGGTTTTCAGACACACACACACACACACACACACACACACACACACACACACACACACACACACACACACACACACACACACACACACTTTGAGATTTGATTTTATATACAAACACACAGACACTCCTGGGCAAAGCTATGTCCCCTTCTGCCCAGACTATATGGTAGTACCACCTGCCACCAACCTTTCTTATCAGCTACTATAAAGGACCTTATGAAAGGGTGTCCAATTCTACTGTGCAATGTTACTATTATCAAAATGGTAAGTGTTACTAAGGCTAAGGCTATTTAGGACTGGCTTCCACAGTATCACCAAATACATGCAAGTACTGTAAGAGCTTATATAGCTCTACACAAAACAGCCACAGTTGAAAGGTTTAAATATATTTAATAATAAATAATAAAAACACAAGACAATACTTATTAACTCAACACAGTGACAATAGAGTTCACAGTCACAGTGAATACTTTAAAATAACATATTAGGACAGTCTCACATAACTATAGAAAACATCTTTGCTAATCTTGCTATATTCCTATCTATCTCTAAGAGAAACTAAGTTCTAAATAACTTACTTACAGATCCAGGCACATATAGATGAGAAGAACTGAATGTATCTTTACAGACCCATAGACAAATACAAAATGCCTTTTTTCTCTCTGAGATCGTTCTTAAGTTAATAATGCACATTATTGCTGGGTTAGCTAGATGACATCACTATTTGACTCTTGAATCTAGTTCCCAGACTAAACAGATACCAACAGAATTTAACATGTCTCTATGAACAATACTTATCTCTTAGAAGCTGACAATTCTCTTAGAAGCTTGCCAGAATCTGGAAGTCATAAAACAATTACATTGGGAACCTGTAATTACCTCTGTTTCAAACAATAGAAAGAAATTCCAGCTGCAGACATTCTGTCTTCTATCTGAAATAACACACAGTCGAAAATTTCTTTACTTATTTTCTCAGAGTTTGTAAGTGAACTCTGTATGTACTAATTTCTACTATGAAAACATACATTTGCATTGGCATATAGTTTATACACACTTCTGCTGTTTTCCAGCAGAGTACACTGTGGTTACAGTCTTGAAGATCAGTACAGAACATACAGTTTAATCATAACATATAGTTCTCTTACATTTGTAAAATAAGCCTACAAATCCTATTAATATTTACAAATGATATAGGATTATTTACAAAACTCTATCCAGTAGCATTCACAATTCTTACCCCCCTGAAAACTCTAGCTATTTTTTTTAAGTGACCCTTGAGAAATGTTGCTTGAGAGGATTAAGCCTATCTGGGTATACCTTACCTATTCCCTGTTTGAGATCCCATCTGCATTGGCATTGCTAACCCCACTGTGGTGCTGCACTGTCATATCATATGCTTGCAACCCTAGGCTCTACCTTAGCAACTTGACATTTTGTTGGCTGGCTCGATGTAACCATGTTAGGGGATTGTGATCTGTAACTACAGTGAATTTCTTTCCATACAGATAAGGCTGAAGTTTCTGCAGTGCCCACACTATGGCTAGACATTCATTTTCTACAGCTGCATAGAATTCCTCCCTGGATTGGAACCTATAACTGAGGTGTCCTTCTCCCTCTAAAGAAATATGGCTAAATAAAGCTCCCACCCCATGGTTTGAAGTATCTACCAGGTCAACAAATTCTTTGCTGTAATCTAGACTGGCTAACACAGGGGGTCCTCCCAAAACTTCTTTAAGCTTCTGGAATGCCTGCTCACATGCTGCAGTCCACACTACCTTATTTGGCCTGTTTTTCCTTGTAAAATCTGTGAGGGGAGCAGCTATGGTAATGTAACTGTGGACAAACTTTCTGTAGTAGCCTGATGTCCCTAAAAATGCCCTCGCCTGCTTTTTGGTAACAGGTGCAGACCATGCCTGAATGGCTTCCACTTTGGCATGTTTTGGCCTGATCTTACCACTACCCACTCTGTGTCCCAGGTAGGAGACTTCTGCCATACTCACCTGACATTTGCCGGGATTAATGGTCAACCCTGCCCTCTGTAGCCTGCCCAGCACCTCCTGACATGCTGAAGATGCTCTTGCCAGGAATGGCTGTAGATGGCAGTATCATATAGGTAAGCAAGAGCAAAATCTCCTGCTCCTGCTAGGATATGACCTACTAGCCTCTGGAAAGTCACTGGGGCACTTTTCATCCCAATGGGCATCTTTGTGAACTCATACTAGCCAAAAAGAGTCACAAAGGCTGACCTCTCTCTAGCACTGGGAGTCAAGGGCACCTGCTAGTAACCCTTGATAAGATCAATGATGGTAAGATACTAAGCTCCACCCAGCTGCTCTAGAGTGTCATCTGTCCTAGGCATGGGGTAACCATCTGACTCTGTGTTACTAATTTCCTGTAGTCCACACAGTACCTGGTGCTGCCATACTTCTTTGGCACCAACACCACTGTGGAGACCCAGGGACTGTTGGACTCCTGAATTACCCCTAGTTCCAACATTTCCTGTATCTCCTCCCTTAGAGTCTGTTTGACTATCTCAGGCACCCTATAAGGGGCCTGCCTAATAGGCATTTGGGGTCCTGTATCCACCTGGTGCTGCACCAGATGAGTGCACCCTGCTTTCCAAGTGAACATGTCCCCAGACTCCTGTAACACTGCTTGGATTTCTCAAACCTGGGTCAGAGATAGCTGCTGGGACATTGCTACCCATTCCACTGAGGTGTCAGTCTGAGCCTCATTGAGATCAGTTACCAGATCTGGAATCCACTGCAAATACTCAGCACAAGGACCTCCCTATCATGGTAAGGCCTCATCATGTTAGCATGGTACAGTTTGGGCCCCTGCCACCTTCCTAGCAGTTCCACCATGTAGTTTACATCACTGACCTTCCTTACCACCTTGTAGGGTCCCTCCCAAGCTGCCTGCAGCTTGCTGTGTCTGATAGGAATGAGAACCATTACCTGTTGCCCTACAGCATACTATCTAATTTGAGCATTCCTGTTATACCAGACATTTTTCTGCTGTTGAGCTTCTGCCAGGTTCTCCTGGGCCAAGCCCATGAGCTATATGAGCCTTGTCCTGAGGTTTAAGACATATGCCACAACAGACTCCTTGTGAGGTTCACACTCACCCTCCCACTCATCTCAAATTAAATCTCTATGACCAGACAGCAACTCAAAGTGTGAAAAACCTGTGGATTCCTGGAGAATCTCTGTAAGCAAACAACAGATGGGGCAAATATTGGTCCCACTCCCTCTTAAAATGGTCTGCAAATAACCGCAGCATGGACTTGAGTGTAGAGTTTAACCTCTCAACAAGACCATTAGTGTGGGGATGAAAGGGGTGGTCTTTAGGTGCTTCATCCCACAGTACTTCCACAGAAAGCCAAAAGGTCTGACATGAAATTGGTACCTCTGCCAGTCAGTATTTCTTTTGGAAATCCTACCCTGCTGAAAATCTCTAACAAAGCATTTACCACCTTCTCTGTCTCAATGGAGGAAAAAGCCACTGCCTCAGGGTATCTTGTAGCATAATCTACTACCACTAGGATATACGTTTTCCCAGTGAAGCTTGGGGTACTCAGAGGCCCAACAATATGCATAGGTACCCTCTGAAATGGCTCTTCAACCACAGGCAAAGGCATCAAAGGAGCTTTCACCTTGTCTCCTGCCTTGCCTACCATTTGGCACTGCTCACAGATCCTGCAGTACCATGTTACATCTCTGGCAATTCCTGGCCAATAGAAGTTTTGCATAATATTTGTCTTTGTACATTTTATGCCCATATGACCTGCAAAGGGAATATCATGGGCTATGGCTCGAAGTGACAGATGGTAGGCTCTGGACAATACCAACTGCTATATTCTCTCACCTTCTAGCCCTCTCTCAGTGGTCCACTCTCTATACAGTAACCCTTTGTCCCAGTATACAGATTCCCCCTTCCCTTGAGAATCAGGTGCCTCACTAGCTACCTGCCTCAGGCCTTGTAATGTAGGGTCTGAGAGCTGAGCCTGTCTCAACTTTTTCTTTGTAACCCTTCCCAGCTCCCCTTCCACAGGAAGTCTGGTATCCTTGGACAGCGGTGCCTCAATGTTAGCCTGGGTACTACTACTCACCTCTGACCTTGCAGTCAATCTGTCCAAGTGAACATCAGTGCCCACAAGAAGCTGTGGCTCACCTTCACTCTCCCTGCTACAGGGTAGCTCCCTCTCTGAAGTAATCACCTCACCAATTCTGGTTGCAAGTATGCAGTCTGTCTGGGTCCCCCCCAGGCTACCAGACCCACATGCTTGTCTCCAAGCCTGACTGGGTGTAACTGCATGAACACACAGTAGTGCATTATCAAAATCATTCCCTATCAGGACATCTACAAGGATATCCTCAAACACACCTATTTGCTGGTTTCCTTTTCCACCCTCCTTTTTTATATAGGTGATATCCAAAATATAGATAGTTTGATGGTTCATTGTCCAGGAAAACTAAAAGAACCCTGTAGTACTGTTCAAAATCTGGATGAAGGAAGTCATCTCTTCCTGACTTCCCTTCCATAAAAGGAGTATATCATCCAAAAAGCTATACCATACTATTACCTTATCCATAAATACCAACTTGAATACATATTTGCTCTCCCATTCGGCAAGGACTAGGTTTGCATAAATGGGAGCACACTTGGCTCCCATTGCTAATCCTGTAATTTGATGAAAATAGTCACCTTCAAAGTAAAGAAAGTTATGGTCTAACACCAATTCAATAAGTTCTGTTAGTAAATTATGTTTCACATTGTGCATACCTTCTACACCTATGAGGGCTTCTCCAAATAATTCTATTCCCTCCTTATGCGGGATTACTGAGAATAGATTGATTACATCTATGGTAACAAAAATCAATTTCAAGAATCAAATCTCTCAAAACTTCTAAGCAGTGCCAGGAGTCTCTTCAAATTTGTTTCTTACTCTGTAGCACTTTTTTACACTGGCCATCAATGTATGCTGCTATAGGCTCAGTTTTTGAATTCATTGCAGCTACTGTTAGGACGTAGTGGGGAGTTGTTTACATTTTTGTGGACTTTTGGTATACCAAATATAACTGGCATAACTGGATTTTCATTTATCAACAATGTATAATCTATTTTGGCAATAACTCTTTGTGTTAACAAGTCATACAAGAACAGTCAATTTTTGCATAGGCCCTATTAATCTAATTTAGAGTTACTGTCTCATATGTACTGTTTTCATTTAACAGTTCAAGCATTCTACCCACATAATCCATCTGGTTCATGATTACCCCCCTACCTTTGTCAGGTTTCATAAACCTATAGTCTTTTAGCTTGTTTAGTTTCCTCAAACATTCTCTTTCATTTGCAGATATATTATCCTCTCTGCCTGAACTGTTCTTTAAAGTTTTGTGCATTTCTTTCTCACATCATTTTTCAAATTACTCTACCATGTTGTTCATAGGTGGCATGAAAGTGCTTTTCCATTTAATCCAAACTTCACTTGTCTTGTCTTCAGTGCTTTTGTTTTGAAAATACACTGCCAGATTAAGCTACCTTTTGTATAGCCTAAAATTAATTAATGCTTTTGCTACATCCAGTCTGTAATTTGGAACAAATGTAAAGCCCCTTTTCAACAGTGTAATCAAAGCATCATCCACACTTAAATCAGAAAAATTATATATAAAAAAGCCATTCTCATTTATCACAGTAACAGTTTGTATCTCATCAAATACATTAGGCAATATGTAGATTAGTTGGCCTGCCTCAGAGGTACTGTGTTGTTCTTCCTCCAAGAATATTGTGACAGGTTCCACTGGTAGGTCTGATTCTGATGCCCCAGTTGATCCTGTTTCCTGCTCAGAATCCTCTGTGACCTCCTCAGTGGTGGCTCTGTCACTAAAAAATTACTGCTACTTCTACTGTTGTTGTTGTTATTACTTTTTCTAGTAGGATTCGCACTGCCAGCAAAATAATCATTTTCATTTACAAGAACTGCATCTCTAGGTGCTAGGTAAACATTTTGACTGCATGATTCGATTGTCACTGGATATCTGTCAAAAATTATTACTTTATGAGGACAGCAAGTGTCCTGTCTACCAATGTAGATGCTCTGTTTTGCACAAAAAAATTAAGAATTTGCTGGTCTCTTCTCAATTGGCTTTATAGAAAAGCACCATTAAGTGCCATTTTTCAAAAAAAAAGTGCTCAGATCCATCCCATTCAGCACTTGTATTTTGGCAGAATATACAGCATCCCCACACATACACACACACACACACACACACACACACACACACACACACACACACACACACACACACACACACACACACACACACACACACACACACACACACAGAGACACACACAGACACACAGACACACACAGACACACACACACAGACACACACACACACACACACACACACACACACACACACACACACACACACACACACACACACAAAAACATATATGTATATATATGGGTCCAGTGAATTATGTCAACACACCACAATGTAGAGAGCCACTGGGGATGCACAAGCCTGTGCATTTCTTTGTGGCAGTCCCAAGCCCGGATAAATGGCGAGGGTTGAGTCAGGAAGGACATCCGGCATACAACTTGGCCCAATCATTCATGCGGACCCCAGTAAATATTTACATACTGGATCGGTCGAGGCCCGGGTTAACAACAACCGCCACTAGTACTGTTATCCAACAGGGTGCTGGTGGAAATTGGGCTACTGTTGGCCAAAGGAGGAGAGGAGGGGGAAGGCATGGCCAAAGGCAGGAAGAGAGGAGAAAGGCTAGGACTGTGGTAGTGAGGGTCAGAACTTTGAATGTTGGCAGTATGACTGGTATAGGGAGAGAGCTAGCTGATATGATGGACAGAAGGAAGGTTGGTATATTGTGTGTGCAAGAGACCAGATGGAAAGGGAGTAAGGCTAGATGTATCGGAGGTGGGTTCAAATTGTTTTATCATGGTGTGGATGGGAGGAGAAATGGCGTAGGAGATGAAAAGAGTTTTGGACAGAGTGATGTTTATGAAGCTGGAAATTGATGGTGTAATGATGAATGTTGTTAGTGCATATGCTCCACAAGTTGGATGTCCGATGGACGAGAAAGAAACATTTTGGAGTGAGTTAGATGAAGTGGTGATGACTGTACCCAAGGGTGAGAGAGTGGTGATTGGATCAGATTTTAATGGGCATGTTGGTGAAGGGAACAGAGGGGATGAGGAAGGGATGGTAGGTATGGTGTTAAAGGAATGCAGAAGGTCAGATGGTAGTGGATTTTGCAAAAAGGATGGACATGGCTGTGGTGAATACATATTTTAACAAGAGGGAGGAGCATAGGGTGACATACAAGAGTGGAGGAAGAAGCACACAGGTGGATTATATCTTATGTAGGAGGGCCAGTTTGAAGGAGATTGGAGACTGTAAAGTGGTGACTGGGGAAAGTGTAGTTAGGCAGCATAGGATGATGGTTTGCAAGATGACGGTGATCAAGAAGAGGAGGAGGAGTGTGAGGGCAGCACCAAGGATCAAATGGTGGAAATTGAAAAAGGGTAATTGTGATGTTGAGTTCAGGGAAGAGTTAAGACAGGCACTGGGTGGCAGTGAAGAGTTACCAAATAACTGGGTAACTACAGCAGAGCTAGTAAGGGAGATGGCTAGCAAGATGCTTGGTATGACATCTGGACAGAGGAAGGATGACAAGGAGACATGGTGGTGGAATGAGGAAATAAAGGTGAGTATACAGAGAAAGAGGTTGACAAAGAAGAAGTGCGATTGTCAGAGAGATGAAGAAAGTAGACAGGAGTATAAGGAGATGAAGTGCATGGCAAAGAGAGAGGTGGCGAAGGTTAAAGATAAGGCATATGAAGAGTTGTATAAAAGGTTGGACACTAAGGAGGGAGAAAAGGACCTGTACCGATTGGCTAGACAGAGGGACCGAGCTAGGAAAGATTTGCAGCAGGTAAAGGTGATAAAGGATAATGAGAGAAACATACTCACAAGTGAGGAGAGTGTGTTGAACAGATGGAAAGAGTACTTTGAGGGGTTGATGAATGAAGAGAATGAGAGGGAGAGAAGGTTGGATGATATGGGGATAGTGAATCATGAAGTGCAATGGATTAGCAAGGAGGAAGTAAGGATAGCTATGAAGAGGATGAAGAATGGAAAAGCTGTTGGTCCAGATGACATACCTGTGGAAGCATGGAGGTGTTTAGGTGAAATGGCAGTGGAGTTTTTAACCAGATTGTTTAATGAAATCTTGGAAAGTGAGAGGATACTTGAGGAATGGAGAAAAAGTGTTTTGGTACCGATTTTTAAGAATAAGGGTGACATGCAGAGTTGTAGTAACTACAGAGGGATTAAATTGATCAGTCACAGCATGAAGTTATGGGAAAGAGTAGTGGAAGCTAGGTTAAGAAGGGACATGATGATTAGTGATCAACAGTATGGTTTCATGCTGGGAAAGAGCACTACAGTTACGATGTTTGCTCTGAGAGTGTTGATGAAGAAGTACAGAGAAGGTCAGAAGGAGTTGCATTGTGTTTTTGTAGACTTAGAGAAAGCATATGACAGGGTGCCCAGAGTGGAGTTGTGGTATTGTATGAGGAAGTCGGGAGTGTCAGAGAAGTATGTAAGAGTGGTACAGGATATGTACATGGGTAGTGTGACAGCAGTGAGGTCTGCGGTGGGAGTGATGGATGCTATTAAGGTGGAGGTGGGATTATATCAAAAATCAGCTCTGAGTCCTTTCTTATTTGCAATGGTGATGGACAGGTTGACAGATGAGACCAGACAGGAGTCCCCGTGGACTATGATGTTTGCAGATGACATTGTGATCTGTATTGAGAGTAGGGAACAGGTGGAGGAGACCCTGGAGAGATGGAGATATGCTCTAGAGAGAAGAGGAATGAAGGTCAGCAGGACTAAGACAGAATATATGTGTGTGAATTAGAGGGAGGATAGAGGAATGGTGAGGATGCAAGGTGTAGAGGTGGCGAAGGTGGATGACTTTAAATACTTGGGATCAATAGTTCAGAGTAATGGTGAGTGTGGAAGAGAGGTGAAGAAGAGAGTATAGGCAGGATGGAGTGGGTGGAGAAGAGTGTCAGGAGTGATTTGTGACAGACAAGTACCAGTAAGAGTGAAAGGGAAGGTCTACAAGAGGGCAGTGAGACCAGCTATGTTATATGGGTTGGAGACAGTGGCAGTGACAAAAAGGCAGGAGTTAGAGCTGGATGTGGCAAAGTTAAAGATGTTAAGATTTGCACTGGGTGTGACGAGGTTGGACAGGATTAGGAATAAGTATATTAGAGGGTTAGCCCAGGTTGGAAGGTTTGGAGACAAAGCCAGAGAGGCAAGATTAAGTTGGTTTGGACATGTGCTGAGGATGGATGCTGAGTATATTGGGAAAAAGATGTTAAGGATGAAGCTATCAGGTAACAGGAAAAGAGGAAGGCCTAAGATAAGGTTTATGGATATGGTGAGAGGGGACATGCAGGTGGTTGGTGTGACAGAGCAGGATGCAGAGGACAGGAAGAAATGGAAACAGATGATCCGCTGTGGCGACCCGTAACAGGAACAGCCAAAAGAAGATGATGGTGATGATGACCACAATGTAGACAGCCAATTGATCAACACATTTGGTTGACATACAGTATGAAGATGGTCGACAGGTATGACAGACCAGCAGTTACCAGGTGGGTAAGTATTCATTTTCCTTACGGATTATGTGATCTCGGAGTTAGTATATATAATTTGCAGGAGGTGGGGGGGGTTGTAGAGGTACTTTTCCTCAAGCAAAAAATAATGTTGTTTTTTGTTTTGCTTCATGTGGAATGGATTTTTCTTCTGCATATGTGGTTGACTGTCAGTGTTTCTATTGTCAATCTTTTGTGGTCGATGTTCTTGCCTTCAGCAGTGTGGTATGTTGATGCACTTCAGTAATCCCATATATATATATATATATATATATATATATATATATATATGGATCTACTACTTTTGATCGACAGCACATTTGATCGAAAACCAGTATTCATGGCAATTAACAGGGATTTGTCCCCCTCCCCAAAGTTGTGCAACCCTGGAGTCGATATATAAAGGTGGGGGGGTGTGGGGAGCTTCGCTTAAAATATATACATTTTCTTTTATTTTCTTCTTTTAAAGGAAATTAGGTGGGGGGCTTTGCCCCCCATACTCTCCCTCTCTTTATATATCAACTCCAGGGTCGCACAACTTTGGGGAGGGGAAAAAATCCCTGTTAATTGCCATGAATACTGGTTTTCGAATAAATGTGCTGTCGATCAAAAGTAGTAGATCCATATATATATATCTATATATATATATATATATATATATATATATATATATATATATATATATATATATATATATACATGTGTGTGAGCATGTGTGTGTGCGTGTGTGCATGTGTGTGTGTGTGTGTGTGTGTGTGTGTGTGTGTGTGTGTGTGTGTGTGTGTGTGTGCAGATTTTGCTTAAAACATCAGCCTTCCTTTGTTTTCTATGTGACTCTGCCAAGTTAATTTACCAGACCGTACTCCTGGTTATTTCCTGAAAAGTGACCCAAATGTCAATTGCACTGTCCCAGACTGTTGGCAGATGCATTACACATTTGTCTTTTGAATTCCTGCACCCTTGACATAGATGTTAATTAGTATTTCAACATATGCTATGTGAGTATAAACCTCAGCATGTCTTTTGTAGATAAATGGTTTGCCAGATGCATTTTCACTTAATGTGGATCTCATGGGAAGAGAGATTTATGGCAAGAGTGCTTCTTGTACTCTCTGTTTTCAATGTGAGCGCGAGTTCTCTTGTTTAGAAAATGGCTGTGTTTTCTGTAAAATTTGAAATAAATTTTAAATGAAATCTATATATCTGTGACGACTGTAAAAGTAAAGTAGAAAGTAGTATGCAAATTGTTAGGTTTGAAGAGTTTTTATGGTAAATCGGGAGAGAACAACCAAATAGTGGGATTCTGATATGGCTGGCAGGGGCCTGATTCATTTCTCCACCTAGGGCCCTATTTGTCCATGATCCATCTCTGTTGACTCTAGATGTGTATACTACAAAGATACACTGCTATTAGCCATTCAAGTAGGTCAGAAATGTACTGAGTGATGTTAGAGGAATTAGCTATTCTTGATGACAGAGGAGACAGGGAGGTCAAAATGAGGTGTAGGTGTCCAGTAAGCAAGTAACCCACCCACCCCAAAAAAACAGCATGTTGGATGCAGTTCTATATAGTTCTAATTTTTGTATGATGTGTGTCAGACCTGGATCATATCAGAATAGTTTTATTATTTTTGTTAGCTTAGTTAGTCAGGGAGCGTAAGCAAGGATGTCAGCAGAAGATTATGGCAAGCTGGCAAGGGGCCATTTGGCTGAGATGTGCCAAGCCAAAGAAATGGTGCATGTCAACCTGAATAAAGCATAAATTATTGCAGCCTTTGTCAAAGCTGCATCACAGACCAGCAACCAGCAGGACAACCAGACTGGCCTTGGTGATATACAAATCTCAGAAAATGTACAGTTCAACTTTCCTCAGAGGACTTAAAAATCCATCTGAAATTAAAGATACTTGAACTAGAGGCCAAACGTTTGGAACTAGAATCAGCAGCGAGACTGCGGCATTAAGAGGTTGAAGAAAAGAAGAAACAGATACCATTAGAATCGTCAGACAGGGTGAGACATCTGGATTCCGAAGAAAATTAGAGACTGAAATGTCTAGAGGCTGAAAAAAATGAGAGGCAAAGGCAACATGAAAAGGTGTTGCTGACTCTTCACCAGGTTCATGGAGGTAAGAGGGTAGGGAGTAACCAAACCCCAGAAGCAATAAAGGTCAGCAAATTTCTTACATAATTTACAGCGGGTTATACTTTTGATAGTTTTATTCATATGTTTGAAAGGGTATGTAAACAGGATAATGTTGAACAAGGGCCCTGGGTACAGTTCCTGATCCCCTTACTTCATGGAAAAGCTGTAACTGCTGTTTTTAAATTGTCTGATGCTGCCTGCTTAAATTATAATACTGTTAAAAATTGTTTTTAGATTAAGTTAGCACCTGAAGCTTATAGAAAAAAGTTTCATGAGCATAGATGCAAGGCAAATGAAAGTGTGTGTGAATATATTGCTGAGTTAAGCACTTATTTTTATAGATGTGTGAATGGGTGTCAGGTACCACTTTTGAAGGGCTGGCAGACCTTTTGGTGAACAAGCCCTTAACACTCCACCTGAGGACATGAGAATCTAGGTGGCAGATAGAGAATGTAACACCGCAGATGAGTAGGGGAAAAAGGGAGACCTATACTAGTGAGCAGGGCATCACTGCACAGGAAATGGATACCCAGTGCAGCATATGGGTCTAAGGAAACCCATGGTGGACAACCTGAACTGCCCCAACAGAGTTCATCAGTAACAGAAGAAGCCACTAATTCAGGTACACAGCCAGGATCAAGGGTTAAATGTTTTAAATGTAACCAGTGGAGCCATGTAGCATATAGATGTCCATGGAGGCTAGGTGAGGAACAAAAGGTTGGGAAACCAGTAAGTGGAAATGACAGAATACCAGCAGTAAGTTGTCTGGAGATAACAAAGGTACCTAACTACCACAAGAGGTGCAATGGTTAAAGAGGAGCACTACATGCTTTGGCAGTCTACTCCAGTAAGAGCTTTAGGAGGAACCCCATTCCAAATACCTTTGGCTAGGGTTCACCTTGACTTGGAGGGTGGAAAAGGAAGCAATCAAATAGGTGTGTTTGAGGATATTCCTGCAGCTGTCCTGATAGGGAATGATTTTGATAATGCAGTACTTTGTGTGCATGCAGTTACATGCAGTCAGGCTTGGAGACAAGCATGTGGGTCTGGTAGCCTGGGCGTATCCAGACAGACCACACACTTGAAACCAGGACTGGTGAGATGGTTAGTTCAGAGAGGGAACTACCCCGTAGCAGTGAGACTGTAGGTGAGCCACAGCTGCTGGTGAGTACTGATGTTCCCTTGAACAGAGTGACTGCAAGGACAGAGGTGAGTAGTAGTACCCAAGCTGACAGTGAGGCAATGCTGTCAGAGGATACCAGACTTCCCATGAAAGGGGAGCTGGGAAGGCTTACAAAGAGAGAGAGAGAGTCGAAATGGATTCAGCTCTCAGAACCTACATCACAAGGCTTGAGGGAGGTAGCCAGGGAGGTGCCTGATTCTTAAAGAAAAGGGGAATCTGTATACTGGGACAAAAGGTTGCTGTATAGAGAGTGGACCCCTGAGGGAGGGCAAGAGGGTGAGCTAATACAGCAGCTGGTAGTGCCCAAAGCCTACCATCTGGCACTTCTAGTCATAGCCTATGACATTCCCTTTGCAGGTTATACAGGCATAACTCATACCAAGAGGCATATTATGCAGAACTGTTGTTGGCCTGGGATTTCCAGAGATGTAACAGGGTACTGCAGGACCTGCGAGCAGTGCCAAAAGGTAGATAAGGCAGGAGGCATGGTGAAAGCTCCTTTGATGCCTTTGCCTGGGACAAAAGGTTGCTGTATAGAGAGTGGACCCCTGAGGGAGGGCAAGAGGGTGAGCTAATACAGCAGCTGGTAGTGCCCACAGCCTACCATCTGGCACTTCTAGTCATAGCCTATGACATTCCCTTTGCAGGTTATACAGGCATAACTCATACCAAGAGGCATATTATGCAGAACTGTTGTTGGCCTGGGATTTCCAGAGATGTAACAGGGTACTGCAGGACCTGCGAGCAGTGCCAAAAGGTAGATAAGGCAGGAGGCATGGTGAAAGCTCCTTTGATGCCTTTGCCTGTGATTGAGGAGACATTTCAGAGGTTAGCTATGGATATTGTGGGGCCTCTGAGTACTTCAAGTTCCACATGGAAGAATATATCCCTAGTGGCAGTAGATTATGCTACCAGAAACCCTGAGGTGGTGGTTCTGTCCTCCACTGAGGCATAAAAGGTGGCAAATGCTTTGTTAGAGATTTTCAGCAGGGTAGGTTTCCCAAAAGAAATACTGGCTGGCAGAGGTGCCAATTACATGTCAGACTTGGTGGTTTGTCTGTGGGAGCACTGTGCGGTGAAACACCTAAAGACCACCCACTCCCACCCCCAGACTAATGGCCTGGTGGAGAGCTTAAACTCTACATTAAAGACCATGCTATAGGCATTTGCTGACCAGTTTAAGAGGGAGTGGAGCAAATATTTGCCCCACCAGTTGTTTGCTTACTGATAGGTGCCCTTTGACTTGTTGTATGGGCATAGGATGAGGGGACCTCTAAATATGATTTGTGATGAGTGGCAGGGTGAGTGTGAATCTCAAAAGGAGTCTGTTGTGGCATATGTCCTAAACCTCAGGACAAGGCAAAGGGAACTCATGAGCTTGGGCCAGGAGAACCTAGCAGAAGCCCAACAGCAGAATAAGGTCTGGTATGGCAGGAATGCTCGAGCTAGAGACTAATGCTTTGGGGCAGCAGGTTATGGTTCTCATTCCTGTCAGACTCAACAAGCTGCAGCCAGCTTGAGAGGGAACCATTAAAGTGGTAAGGAAGGTCACTGATGTTAACTACATGGTAGAACTACTAGACAGGAGATAGGGGCACAAATTGTACCATGTTAACACCTTGAAACCTTACCATGATAGGGAGGCCCTGTGCTAAGTATTTGCAGTAGAAGATAGGAAGAGTTTGAGGGGGAACTGTGGCTACAGGGAGCCAGCCAGTAAAATCCCAAGTTACTATTGTGGAGCCTAGGGTTGCAGGCATATGATATGACAGTCAGCAAGGAAAAGGCAGTTGGAATCTCAAGATTGGGAATGGCGTAATGTATTCCAAGATAGGCTCATCCCTCTCAAGCAATGTTTCTCAGGGGGTCACTTGAAAAATTAGCTTGAGTCTTCAAGAGGGGAGAAGTGTGATGAAAGGAGATACTGCCAGCCCAGCTAGCTGGAATTTTGTAAATAAACAGATGTCATTGGTGAATATCAAAATGATCTGTGTAAGATGTGTGTTACAAATGTATTAGAACTGTATATCATGTGTATATCAAACTGCTTGTACAGACGTGTGTTGAAAAGGGTATTTGCAAAATGGTTGTGTTTGAAATGGAACCACAGTGTGCCTTACTGGAAAAGGACAGAAATGTACATGCACTATTGTAATTGTTTAAATGTATATATTTTAACAGTGGAAACTAGAATACAGGAGGTTAACACCAGAAAAATAACTGACATTAAATTACTTTACGGTTAGGTCATAAAAGTCAGTTTTCAATACAGCAAGATACATAAGGTCTGTACTAGGAAACTTACTGTATTGTCTTTAGGGTGATGTAATTTCTAGTCTTGAAAGCATGAATGAATGCAATTGTTTTATGACTTCCAGCATCAGTCAAGGATCTGAGAAGCCCTTGTCTGTATATTTTTATGGATAGATGCTAAATACTGCTAGCTTCATCAATGGTTGCCTAGGAACTAGGAGTCATATGACAAGAGATGATGTACTTCTGAATGTTATTCCAGTAGTAATATTTGAGATATTAATTTGTGAAGTCTCTTAGTGAGACAGAGCATTCTGTATTCTGTCTTGGACCTGACAGCAACTAGAAGATTCATTCACCACATCTGCCTTGCTCTATTAGTAAGTGCGTAGGTTATAATATAATTCTTTTAGATTCAGTCAGGAGTACAGTAAAGCTTAGTTTAGATATTTTTCTTTATTTATTTGGAACTGTCTTCCAATGTTGCTTTAAATATCTTCTGTGATTTTGAACTCTGATGTTACTGTGAATATATATTTAGTATTGTCTTGTTCTTTTATTATTTATTATTAAATATATTTAAACCTTTCAATGCAGCTGATCTGTGTAGAGATATTTACATTTTGCGAGTACTTGCATATTTATTTGATGACACTGTGTGGGCTACTCCTAATAGCTTTGCTCTTGGTCAAACTACCATTTGTGTTAGTATTACACAGTAAGACTGGACACCCTTTGTTAAGGGCCTTAAAGTAGCTGATAAGGAGTTGACTGGTGGTAGTGGTAACTACCTTATAGTCCGGGCATAAAGGGGCATAGGTAGTAAACCTGTGTCAGCCTTTCCCAGGTGTGTGTGTGTGTGTGTGTGTGTGTGTGTGTGTGTGTGTGTGTGTGTGTGTGTGTGTGTGTGTGTGTGTGTGCATGCGTGCATGCGTGTGTGTGTGTGTGTGTGTGTGTGTGTGTGTGTGTGTGTGTGTGTAATCAAATCTTAAAGAATGTGTGTGCGTGTCAGCTACTTGGACAGGGACACGAAACACTGGTTGGGCAGAGAGGATGCTGGAGGTCTTGGCTTGGCCACACAGCTGAGATCTCAACTCTATAGCTGTGCCAGTGGGGAGTCTTATTGGGGATCTGGAGAAAGAGGGAAAAATCATCTCCGCACTGACTGTTGTTTCTGTCTGCTCTTAAGGGAAACTGCACTTGATGCAGAGAGCTGCATCTGGAAATAAGGTGTGTGTACTTGTAATCCTCACGGTCTACATTCCCCACTGTGCCAGTGGTGAGGATTGAGGCTCCTTGATTACTGGTCCAGTGGAGGGTTGTCACAACCAAATTTATATTTCCTTGTTTTAATACTTTATGATTTAAAGAAATCTTCTTTTCCAACTCTTTATTCTTTTTCTGTTAACTTTTTTACTTTCCAAGTTTTTCACTACCTTCATTTTTTTTAAGCATTTCTTGCACATATTTTACTACAGTAATAATATTTTCCTGATTTCTTTGTATTTCTCCATTTACATTTTTCATTTCTTTCATTACAGTACCATCTTCCTTTACTAATCTGCTTAAGTAACTTGATATTTCTCTTTTTCCTTGTAAAATATATTTGCTTATGTAACAATTCTTGCATTTTTCTTGATTTCTTTCCTATAATTCCATAGAAATTCTTTCAGTATAAAGAATGGTCTTAGGATTTATTACATTTTAGGGCTTTTGTCATTATATATATCCTTTTTATTCGTGACAGCATTTTATATGTATTTTATTGAAATTTGGGATTGTTTCTTTAATGATGGAATAGTTACATCATCTTGGCGGAAAGAGGTCTTGTGACATTAAAGGTTTTAAATATAACTTTGCAGTTTAGTAGGTTGTCTGATGAAGTCTTGATCTGTTAAGATGAAAACACTTATTAAGCATTTTTTTTTGTTTTATTGCTCTGGTCTTTGTGTTTCCTGTCTTCATACTTGGTTTGTGCTTTAGTGTCTTACCTGTTGGTTTTGGTCGGTTCGCTTTACTCGTTTATTTTTGTCTCTGGTATGGCTACGGGTTCTCAAGATGGATCACAGCCTTTACTTAGTGATTCCTTGGTGGCAGATATACAGCATTCTGTTGGTAATTTGACCATTTTGGTGCAACAGCTATCACAGAGGGTCGATGCCCTTTCAGGAATGGATGATGTGCAGGCCACCCGGAGAAAACAGTCGAGTGTTTATCCTATTTTCCAGGTATCTATGTCAAGGGACAATTGTGGTGCTAATCAGCCCATAACTGATCCAAATGAATAAAGGACAACTACTTTTAACAGCACACACACACACACACACACACACACACACACACACACACACACACACAAACATCTTTGATGTCTGGTTTGCCCTCCCGTAAACTCTCGCTCACCCTGTGTAAGTGATGATGACTGTGCCCTGCCCTTTGCACATTTCTTTGTGACTTCAGGTTGCCTGTATCTGATGCACTGAGTGGATCGATAATACTTGATTAGTCAGATGCCTGTTTTCATCAAAAATATTGTACAGAATTACACTTTTTTGTTATTCTGCTCAAGGTCAGCAGAGCGTTATTAAGATCATGCCCCTAATTGTAGTTGTAGTAATGTTAGTAGTAGTAATACAGTCCTAGTAATTATGATTTAACACTTCTCAGTACCTTGTGCAGATGATGCTGAGATTGCCCTGCCACTGTTGGAGTGTATAACTTGGGACAATTTTATGTCTGATGCACAGTAGTGAGCAGGCCAAGCATATGTACTAGGTCAATCTATATATATTTGTTTTACTCTGTTGCATGGCATATTCCTAATTTGTGCTTTACTTTGTTATCTTGTATTTTCTATTTACTTGTGATGTGTAAGTATGCTTGATCTACATGGATGATTATAAAATCTGACTTGACACTGTGGGGGTTGGTTTGACATGGGCCAGCTTTGGCTTGATGCACAGGCTGAACGAAGGAGCTGTAAAAGGCCATTTTTATGTACTTTTTAATAGCTTACTTGTTTTTGTAATTTATTTTGCATATATCGCTAATGAGTTAATGCCAACATTCCTGTATAGTTGAACCATGTTTTATTTTAGTGATATATAGTACTTATATATGAGGGGAATAATTTATCTCTTGTTTAGAGGTTCATCATTTGCCTTGGTTAATTGGGGATGACTTTGGTTCTTACAGAATAAAACTATTACATGAGTAGGTAAAGACTGATAATTATGCATGCATCACTGCTACTGTTTGCATGAGATTAGCTTCTTAGGTTTTTATTTAGTTAGTGACTGTGTGTGCACTCCCTCTGCCTCTTAGCCAGAGCCATGGCATACTGTGCACCCCTACTTCTGTAGGATCATCCCCTGTGGTGGGTTCTTCATCAGACTCACCATCTGTATCTGCTGACCCTGCCAGAGCTGGCTTTGGTGCTGGAACTGTGGTCCTTGGCCTTGTTGTCCCTTTTGCTGCTGTTTCCAAACAATAATATTATTGAACATGGCACAGACTGTCACTATTTTAGTCAAGGCAGCTGGGTCGTACTGCAGGGTATCTCTAGATGTATCTAGACATCGGAAACGTGACTTAAAAAAGCCAAAAACACACTCTTTAATACTTCAAGTTCCAGTGTATAACCATACCCTTGTGTAAAGTCACCCCTATTAAACCATAGATACAAGTCATATGTATGCCATATGTGGGAGTTGCAGATATTGCTATTGATTATCTCTTGAGCATTACAGACAACCTGACAGTTGACTGAGTGATAGACTTTCTGTTAATCTCCTTCACTCCTATTTCACCAGGTTGGACTTTTATTTCCTTATGTGTGCATTCTATGACCCCTCCAGAACCTAGGGAGAAATGTGCCATAGTATAGAAATGTTCCATGGTTGTAGCTCTCTCTCTCTCTTTCTGTTCTGGGGATATGTGGAAACCAGATGTGCTCACTTACATGTTGAAGATTTCAGAGAGAAACTGGCATAATATTCTTGATGCTGAGGCCTGTGACACCCCTAACATGCCCCCTGTGTGTTTCTGAAATGTGTCTGTAGCTATTATACATGATAGTAAATATACCTTGGTTTCCTCTGGGATGGGTTCTCTGTGATTTCCCTGGGGCCAAAAGTGAGGAGAGTAGATATTGACTATTTGCTGTAAGGTATCCCTGTCCACCTTGTACCACTCTATTATTTCAGCATCATGAAGTCCGTGATATGTCAGACATAGCCTAAACGCCCTTTTCCTTCTTAGCCGAGGTCTGTCAGCAGCAGCAGCACCTTGAATTAAAGCCTGCTGCACACATAGATTAATGATAACAGCAGCAACAAACCCTAACATTCTTTTTCTAAGTGTCTTCGTGGCTGTATTCCAAAGAGTATGGGAGGCGAGACCAAAATGGATCACTGCTGTAGGCCCAGGTTTTACATATTCCTGAATCAACCAGCCATATTGATTTGCTTCATTAGCATGTAGTTTGCCTACTTATACCTTCATTAGACTATTCTGCTGCTTGCCCTTGTTTTGCAGCCATGCTCAACATGTAGTGCTGTTTAATGAATACCAAGCAGCATATTCGTCACTTCTCAATGCGCTCAAGAGTTCAGCAGGAAGTACAGACATTTATGAATCCTGAGAAAAGTTTATTTTTGAACTCCAGATCATATCTGGAGTGCAAAATAAACTTTGGTGAGCATTTTTTTCTGGTTGTGTTCACACTTCTTTTTTGATAATTGGCACTGCATAATCACACTACATAAAATAGATTACAAGAAATTAAGCAGCTGCAAGACTCATTGCAGTATGATTTACAATAATCAACAGGAGGAAGGTCAATGTCTGTTTGATCAGCATACAAAAGGTATATTTGTCTCAATTAACTTATCATTGTGTTTGAGTCTGAGGAAGTATTGAGATTTTAGAACTGCTTGATAGACTCCACTGCTGACCTACATGACCATCTAGCAATGGAAAAAGTGTAAATTATCATGAAGTCCTGTTATATGCAGTTATTATAGTTATTAGTTACTAGTTACTGATAACTAGCTGTAAACATGAGTTGAAGATTACACTGGTGACATAATGGACTGTGATGTGCATTTATATTTATGTGTGTGCCTGTCTATGTATGGGCTTCTGTATTTTGTGTGTATAGGTTTGTGCGCGCATGTGTGTGTGTGTGTGTGTGTGTGTGTGTGTGTGTGTGTGCTTGGCTTTTATATATATATATATATATATATATATATATATATATATATATATATATATATATATAGATTCACTTCAGATGCCTAAAATATCACAAGCCTGAATTTCATAAGCCAGAAGACCAAAAGCCTGAAAATTCAAAATCCTGAAAACTCAAAAGCCTGAATCCCAAAAGACTGAAAATATACATAACACAAAGAATGACAATATTCCAGTACAAGGACACACAAAAACGCATACAAGACAAAGGATAGCAATTTTCACCAAGTATGGCCGGGGTCAAGCCCCCTGCACCCCCCCATGTGGGGTGCAAGCCCCCCACACCCACTGCTAATTAAATATATTAACTCCAAGATTGCACTTCACAGAAAAAAATGGCAAACATACCATCATGTTTCATGACATTTGTATGTTTTTGTATAACTGATTTGTGTAATCAATATGCATGCATATAAATGAGTGGATGTGTGTGAGCTTGGGCGGGTGCACTGGCAGCTGTTCTTTCAATGGATGGCTCTGTTAGAGTTCACTTTTGTGTTTTTTTTTTTTTTTTGTCTTGTGAGGTATCCTTTTCCAGGGACTGGAAATGGTCTCATAAGAGATTATATATAAAGCTACAGTGCAGATTTTTTTTGCTCAAGAATTCTGGACAAAAACAGCTATAATGAGGGCTGAATGCTAAAATCAGGGGCAATTGTGAATATTTCTCTAATTTGCTAAGGACATAAATATCACAATATGTCTTGCTTTGGAATATATTTTCCGAGGAATAAGAAGCAAGAAACTCTAATGTCTGGCATAACTGACTGTACTCCTCAGTGATTTACCCAAAAATAATTTTTTGAGGGACAGGGAAAAAAATATAGCTAAATCGAAAATGCTCTGCAAAATTATTGAGTTAAAGCTATTCAAGGAAATACAAATATGAGCTCATATTTTCACTTTCCCAGAAATTTATGTCAGCAGGTGACCTGTAAATAAAACCAAATATAACTCTTGACGTACATCAGAAGGATTACTGCTGCACAATTAATTCATATTTATTAACTAATCAGATGAAAGCAGATAGATGGAAGTGTCAAGCACAAGTTTTTAAGATCCAATAGATTGTGGAGTTGCACTCTCAAGCCTTGGCCACTAGAGGACAGTATGTTAAAAAAAAAAGGGAGTAACTTGTCTTTCCATCACATTTTCTGCCTGAACAAATACTTGCAACTTGCTATACTTTGTAGTGTTGTGTAACTTTATGCCTCGATTCTCAGCTGTTTTGATAAAGAGAAAAAAACTACCGTTTGGTCTTGCTAACTCTAATTATTATTTCCCAGAATAGCTTAAAGATGAACGATATCCTCTGAGAAAGTCAACAAGTGCTTTTATGATCATCAAATCATCCCAAAGATACTGATCTCCATTGCCTCTTTTGGGGTAAGGATGAGCACAATATAAAGCATTCTGCTTCTTTAGATTCCCTCAATCAAATAGACTTTATGACTGTCAAGAACTGTGTAACCTTTATACAGTCTAAAACACACAGAATATTTCTTCTACTACTACTCCTTCCACTCAGTCAAGTGTGAGTATAAAAATAACACAGAGTGACATAGTAACCCTCCTGAAAAGCATAAAATGAAGAAAGTCAAAATTATGGGTCCTATTGCTTCTTTTAAGTGGCAGGCCATGGGTTACTCCATGGACTATTTTTCCAAATATTCCTTCCCCAGATGTTAGAATTCAGGTGCATCCACTCACTCTGCGATGTTTGTTTCAAGTTCTCCTGCATTCCAAATTATACACATTTTTTCAGGAGATTCTGAGGGAGAAAAGACATATTTTAAGCAACCCAACTAAAATGAAAAGTTATGAATATTCATTATAAAGAAAATGTTCAAACTAGAAAGAGAAAGCTCTCCTCTATAGTCCAGTTCACAGACTTTGAATCGACTCTAACTATTTTATCTTTGAAGAAGTTTTTCCTTCTTCCTTTGAAACTACTTTTTCTATGACTACTCTAGAATGTGACCAGGCACCAGATATTGTTTGCCAGAAGACTGAGCAATAATGATGCCCTCCTCCTTGAGTCCAGGACATTGTAGCTACAGATATCTGACAGTCAGGCATCCGCTCCATGGATAAGAGAGTCTTGAGTATTTATAGATTACAAAATGAAAATGTTAAATAGTTTGAGATTTTATAGAAGGTGTGTAGTTTCACCACTGATTTCAAACCATTAGCTTCATGGAAAGGCACACAGGAAAAGAAGAACATGTAACCTGCAACCACACAGTAAGAATCTATAGAATCTGTGGATGAGGGTGAAGGTCACAAACTACCCTTTTTTAGACCATGTGTCTTCCTCTGTGTGTTAGACTACTGATGATCATGATAATGAACATTTTTTCTAATAAGTTCTGTGATAGTAGATGAGCCTTTTTTCTTAACAGCCTAGGTTGGCCATCAAACCTCCATTTGCATGTTGCATTAACTGTTTGTTTAGTCTTACCTAACACAAGTGTCTGAGTACCCCATATTACTCTTGGGGAGAGCTTCTCTTTAGCGTGTGTCTTATGGAAAAAATCTTACATCCAATAGGGAATAGCAGTAGGCCATCTCACATCATATATACCAAACTTAGAAGTTTAATTATTCCCTAATCTCACCACCTGATGGTTGCTATGGGTGCCCATCAACGAAAGGGATAACTATAACTTGCAATGCATATGATTGTTTCTTTCTATATGTGGGCTGAATCTGCACGCTACTGCATAAGCTTAAACTGACAATGCCAAGTGCATGTCCATAAGCTTTTTGCAGTATGCTGTGCATCCATCCAACAATGGATATCAGCAGTGTAAAGAAGGCACCCTCCCTTAAAAAGGGCCAGTCAGTATCACTCACTCACTCTCACATCAGGCCATATTATTAAGTGCTGGGGTCACTAATCTATACCAATTAATATGGGTCACAGGAAGGCCTCACCACTCAGACAGCACTAGCAAAAAGATAATATATCGTTTGATCGCATAGTTAATTTACTGAAAGGACATTTTAACAGATTCAGAACCAGGATCAGCCTAAAGGAATAGGCACACCATCACTGACTGAGTCCTAGCATGATGTTTGAAAGAAGCTTGACAAAACCTTGATGCTAGGTCAAATGTTCTGGGAGAAAAACAGGTAGGGCCTATAGGGTTTAAGAGGGGCATATCACTCTACACAAGAACTCTTTGGTTGTGCTAGCTACTGTAGAGATTGAAACACATAAAGGGTCAAGTCAGATGCCTGCATTATGTACATAATCAGACTTGAAAGCAAGGTGCATGATGGGTTTTGAAAATGTGTACTCTTTGATCAAACTGGAAGTCAGGTGCTATTAGTTACCAGACACATAGAGCACATTCTAATATCTGATGACAAACTCGTAATCTCGCTAAAGCAATTTAGATATGTCCATCAGAAAAAGTTGCTTAAAGTGACCAAAAACGCATAAAAGAAACATAGTGAAGGCTAACATAAAGTCAGATGGAGACAAGATAACATAAATGTCTGTTGTAGAGCAACTGTTTCTGGCTCTCTTATTAAGAAGCATGCATGGCTAAAACCATTCCTCTTCCTGAGAATGTGTGACATCTAATCAGAATGTTTCACAGTAATTAGAACAGAGTTGGGAAATTTGTAGAATGAGCAATAAATATTTCACCATCTAGTTCCACAATATGACAGAAATTATGCTTCAGAATGGGCATATTAGAGACAGCATTACAAACAGTAGGAGGCTCACAAAATGTGACAGTTTCAAAGAAAGCAATGGGAACTGGGGGGTGGGTAGGAAACAGCAACGGCACCAAAGTGTTCTATGCAATAGGATGCAGTGTTCCCTGCCTTACTCCTGATTTATGGCATGCAGCTGAATCACCATCACTTCTCTGCTGCTACAAAGGCAGTGTGAATGTGAGGCAGAAGCACAGACTAGGGGCAATGAAGTGGTGTCAAACACAGTATTTTATGACAATCCAGTCCCAGACACCATCCATTTTACACCACAACATAAGCTAACTTTTGCCATGCCAGGTTCTTCAAAGCCTGGATATTTAGGAAACAGAGCTTGGACATTGAGTGAACAAAACTTATTCCAGAGGCAGAAAGGAGAACATGGTTTTATTTACTGTTTTATTTTTCAGGTACCAAATAAAGATGAACAGTGCAATCCCATTTTTGATCAGTTAGGTCTGAACCAATTCATATATATATATATTTTTTATCTTTTTCCCCCTTTCTGCCTTGCAAACCATCACCTCCCACACACACACACAATTGGACTCATACCCACTCATTGCCTAAGCTTGCAGAATCCTCGTCTGTAATCCCCTAGGATAAGAACTGTTCGGATTGGCCATCACACAGGGAAGACATTGCAGTATTTGGTGTTCTTGCTAGCATCCAGACAATGACACAAATTTGTAGGAATACCCCTAATCCTACCCTACTAGTGAGGGTGCTGCTGCTTACAATGCCATGTGGATTATCTATGCCCTTCTAACAGCCTGTGTCATGCTCTCCCCATGTGGAAGACATGATCCTTCCGTTCACTTCCATTCATGTTCTAAGCTTCTATGTTTCCAGTCTATGTGGAATAATCAGAAGGGCATGTTCCCAAGACATACTCTTGAACCCTAGTCATCTGCTCGTAGTCAGGGCCTTATCTGCCTATATCATAAAGCTGGCTTATTTCAGTCACATTTTATTTTCCATATATCTGTTTCCAAAGTTAGTTCCTTTAACTGTGCACTTGCATACATCCATGTTTCATCATTTTTTATACCACATAGTGTTCTGTTTCTTATTAGTGAATTATTCAAATGTGCAAATTCAGAACATTAGGCTTTATTTTTTAGCGAAGTAGCCTAAATGGATATAATCTTTGCAAGACCCTGTGCACTTAAAAGATCACATGGAGAATTAAGTCAAGTTTTTTGTAGGCTCACAATAATTGCTAGAATTCTCATTAATCACTGCTATTGTATCTTTATCTTCTCTTCCCTGCACTTTTGGTGACAGAAGGTGAATATGTGACAATATTTACCTTTTTCATGCTTCTTCTGCTAACAGCAAGGAACAAATTGAACTTGCAGATGTAAAGTTACCAGTTATGTGCTGAATAGTCTTGATGGGAAAGAATGGCTGATAATTGTATTTGCAGTTGTAGCATTTCCATAAGAAATTACAATTTTTCTTTATTTCTAACTCTTCATAGCTGATCGTAGGCTGGCTCCAAGGCCTCTCCTCATTCATTCATCTACAGGACTCTTCATGGACTAACTGCAACCCGTTCTTAGACCTGGTAAGGGCATGAAGGCAACTGGAGCATTATCACATTGTTACAGATGAGTGTTTTGTTTTCTGTGCTGTAGCTTACCCACACATTGTCTGCAAATGTACTGTCCATGGCCAGAAGTAAAATGGGATGTGCTGACATACTGACTCACCTCCATGGCAACCCAGCCAAATACCACCAACTACCTAAGGACAACACACCCTGGGCATCCCTAGCCCAGAAGCAATCATCTGCAAGGAGTGCCCAATTGCATCCTCACCCCACCAGGATAGAAATGTTCATCTTTCACTTGCCAGTGTCTCTGATGTGTGAGCCTCTAATCAGACTTGGACAACCTGGGCCACAGTTAAGGATCTATCCTGCTGTCCCATGGTGCTAGCTCCTCTGTTGCAAATTCTAATTATGTACTTCCAAATAGAGAAACTGGTGAAAACAAGAACTTTTTGTCCCTTCTGTAAGCATATTTACCCAGTTCTAATGCCATTTAACATTGCAATTTTGTGAGAATGCTGAAACACTCGAAATGAACTTTTAGCATCCATATGTTTTTTTTTTATTAGAGTAAATTTAAGAAAAAGAGTGTATACGAAATGGTATGTAAATTCCCTATAGTTAGATATTATCATCGGTTGGCACAGTGGTGCAGTGGTAGCATTGTTGCCTCACAGCAAGAGATTCTCTGGCTTGATTTTCAGCTGGGGTGCCATCTGTGTGGAGTCTGCATGTCCTCCTAGTGTTTGTGTGGGTTTCCTCTGGGTGCTACAGTTTCCTCCCACGTTACAAAGACATGTCTGCAATGTTTCTCCTTGGGCCTCTGCTGAAAATTGGCTTTGTTCCAAGTTAGATTTTCCCAGTTAGCAAATAATAAATAAAATCATTTAAAGTAATATGTTCCCAATACTACATGTTTTGTCACATGTACTCTGCATTATACTGTAGAAGGCCTGTTGCTTTTTTTATTTTGACAAGGCTGTGTTCCACTTTTATCAGAATAAAAATGCTGTTTTGCTTACCTGCAATCATTGCTAACAACACATCTTTAACCACAAATGTTCCTGTACAGCTACATTGAAGCCAATCTCCAGCACTGGCAAATGCTTGTTTAACAATTAGTCTTGTTCTCTTGACTGACACATTATATGATACTTATCCTAGAACACTACCCATTAAATGCACAAAGTGAAACTTAATTTGCAGAATTCTCTGGTAGGATGCAGTTCAGCCTTTATCGTGAGAACAAGGTCCTATTTTATGATATGGGATTTGGTTGGTTACTTGACTATGTAAATAAAAGAGAATAATCTGATAAGGAAAATTTAAATAAAAAAATTCTATCTGCCTAATAAGAAACATAAATAACATGGGAATTTGAAAATGACAGTGAGGTTGTAGTCATCCCAAGTATGAACAGAGAGCTACAATCATGTATTTTGTTACAGGGACTAAATAATCTAGAACTGTCACTAGTTCACATTTTTAAATCCTGCATCCTTATAACAGTGGTCAGAATGAGCAAGTCTAAACTGGAATCTAATACAAGGAAACTCAGAGTGATGCATTCTAAGCAGGAAGGTTGCTCACCATGGCATTTCTTGATCTATATTAGTTAAAAAAATCAAAAAGCATGCCAGATTTGGACAAACCTATGAGTGAGACATCCACACTGCTCTCATCCTAAGGTAATAATAAACAAAACTGCCACACTTGAACATTCTGGGAATACTGCAGTCTCTGGAAGTTTATACTGACCACAACAAGCACATGATTTAAACCCTTTGGATGGGTTAATTTCTCCTCAGTATTAGAAAAATGAATTGATCCCAACAATGTTAACATTAAATAAAATTCATGAAGATATTTCACATGTCAAAAAAGTGGTCCATTCACTCAGTCAAAGAATCAGTACTGTACATAGGACAGGGAGTAGAATTGTAGGTGGTCAAGCGGCATCTGGCAAGAATATCCTTGTGGTTAGTAACCTATTTTTTGACTGCAAATAAAACTAATAGAGAGATGTAATACCCCACAGAAATAACATTTTTTTGTTACAACATGATCCCCATGGCTTCATTTATGTTTCTACAAGAACCCCTTTCATTTGACTAAACCAAAGGTGCATCTTACCTGTAGATCAGGGGCTGCCTGCCCAATTGTCTCTAGAGCACAGAAGTATAGACCAGTTTCATTGCCGTATCATCCATGGTGCTCATCTGAGGAATTTTGTGTATATCTACCTTTGTCTGTCCTCCTTGGATCCAAATAAAATGTGCACTGCCAAAAAACACAGGCTACAGTAATAGCAGTGGATGCATTCATTCACACCTTCTCCAATTTGGTGCAGTGCGTTACTTGGTAGGAGTGTCTCTGTCCTAACAACAGACTGCTTTTGTAGTTGTCCATTGAAAGTTATCATGAAATGGTGAGATCTTGCCCCAACCATCCTCCTAGAAGGGTACAGCAACATCAGCTGCTCATTTATGCCCTGCCACCACCTTCTACATACCCTAGATCATCTACTTGCATATAGGTCACAGAGGGTGCAATCTGGGTTTTATGCAACTGTATCACTATGTTGGGTTACACAAATAGCATCATTATTAGGTACCTATGAGATGATGCACTAAATAAACTATTAATGGATAACATTCAGTACATTTTGCCAAAGATAACAGATATCTATCTGTGTGGCCCAAGAGTAACTCATTCAAAGGGCACAAAGAATCCTAAAGGGGCTTACACACTCCACCATCCAGGATTTCTCCATCCCATCAAATACACTAAAGATTCCTGAGTTATCATGACTCCTACTCAGGATGTCCTGTTACATAAAAGAAACAAAAACAAAAAAGAAAAATGGTCTCTGAAATGGAACAATTCAAAGAGTATGATTGTCAATGGCTTAATTTAACATTTACAGTAAAAAAATCATAAACATGTCCGCTTAGTTAACTTGCACTAATGTGCAATGTATTTTATAGCATTATTACTGGAACCAATAATAGTCCATTGCTTGCCAGTATACGATGTTCTGCACCTCACTGATGGGAGTATTTGCCAAGGTTTTATCTCATCTGTTCTTTTCCAAATAAGTCTACTTGAGCTAAGTATAAAATGGAAATATCTTCTGCAAAGGCTTCCTGTTAGTGCTAGGCCTTCTGACTTACTGAACTAGTTGGCAGGCTATATTAGGTGTTTGTGCTCACTTGTCTTTATCTTGATAAACTCTCTAGAACTAAACAAACTGCTGTTTTTTTTTTACATCACCTCAGTTAGAATGCTGATGCAGTTGTTATTGTTGCTATCTCTTGGCCCTTGGTTCTGCAGATTGGTTCCCAATTCTGCTGGCCTATGAAAATGTGCATGTCCTACTGTCTACATCATCTTTAATCTGGGGCACCAGTTTCCTTATAAATCCACAAGGCATGTGGGTTGGCTAATCAGCAATGATCTAAATTGCTTTAGTTTCGTGGGCAGTGATGCACCTTGGCCTTGTGATGTGCTGGAATTTCATCAAGGATATTCCTGTTTTATGTAAACTTACTGACAGAGTAGGATCCTACACTCCGTATCTCTAGATTGGATAAAAAATGTATTGAAAATGAACAGATGGCTTTAATTTCTTATACAGATTCATGACAGATGCTTTTTTAGTTCTTAACATGTAATAACATTAAAATTGCAGGTGTGGTAAGGTAGCAATGAAGTCTGTTTATCTATCTATCTGTTCATTCATTTAATTTTTTGGTTACTGTATAGATGGATGGGTTGATTGATGGATTTTTAACCATCTCCTGGGTTCCTTAAAGAACACAAATAGGACATCAATAGTATTGTTGTGAATGAGCAGTAAATGATAACATAGTCAACAAGCAAAAAAAACAGTAAAAGTCAGTAACATAGAAATAATTAATACTGTATAATAATATATACTTAAGACAGATGCATAATATAAAATGCATACTATAAAGCCTTAACATAAATATGAAATATTAAAGAAGTAAAATATAGCAGTTATATTTGCAAGGCAAGTATGAGAAGCTGAATTAAATAGTTAACTGTACGACTGGTAGAGCAATCACTTTCTTTGTACAAGTGGTCTTTAATTTTTCATTTAAAGCCTTCCAAGATTTGTTCATTTTAAATTTCTAGTAGAGCTTAATTCCAGCAGGATGAGCCCATCTTAACAAAAGCTCTGTTACATATTTTATGAATTGAAAATGAATCTGTAGAGTGAGCTGTATAATTTTCTCTGAAGGAATATATCTGTTTTTTAAAAGATTGTTTTGCCAGTGAAAGTGGGCAGTGTCTTTCATATATAAGAGGAAAAAGTAGCCAAAAGAAGAGTAGCCTTGGCAGTAGTTAGAAGTCAGTGAGACTTATGCAGAACAGACTGTGATGAATACACGAATCCATAAAACAGACAAACCTACAAATGTTATTGAGTGCAATAAGCAGAAGTTGTAAATGGGTTATTGACTGAAGAGATATTGATGAAAGGCTGAATTTCAGTTTAAGTAGGTGTATATTTTTTGGTGTTGCTTTATGAGATATACACTTTCACCCAATGAGATCTCTATATTGATTAGAATGCTAAAGGGCAACTAGTAGTCGATAAAACACACACACATATGCAGACGTATTATGCATACACACACACACACATGCACACACACACACACACACACACACACACACACACACACACACACACACACACACACGTGTACTGTATATGCCATATACGCAACAGCAGAGGTGTAGCTATGGTGGAGGTGAAGGAAGCAGCTAACCTGGCACAAAGTGTCAGTTACTGAATGCTGATATTGTATTTACAGTCAGGTCTGAAGCACTTCTTGGCTCTCTGTGTGGCCTAGTGCAACACTAGCATTCAGAAATTAATGCTGAGACTGCATTTTCAATCAGGGCTGAAGTGCTCAGTGCTTTATGTGTGGTATTAAGCCTGTACTAAGCCGTTACATTTGTAGCAAGCTGTTTAATACAGTGCAGAGTGTAAAGAAGAAGAATTGATACATTGGTCCTCACGTATGAGAGGATCTTTTTCTTTTTTTGTCAGATTTGAGAGTGCCACAGGGTAAAAGGATAGCTAGACACAGATCTGCACAACAGTCATTGTCAGTGTCATTTGCTAATTAGGAAATTTATCCTGTAGCTAGTGTCACAAGCAATGCCTTTGTTTTAAACTATAAGGCATCTTGAAGGAAAGGACTATGGGTAACTAAGTAAATATCAATATTCAGATTCAAGGGTGACTACATGTGTATGTGTGATGGGGGTGATGCAGCATTGTGGAGTACAATAGGAATATTTTTATAAAACATCATTATTAACCTGGAAAATATTTTACAATAACCTTTCAGGATTCCCCTGGCTAAGTATTTTATACTCCTTAATTCTAAAGAAGCCTATAGTATCACTTTCCACAAGGGAGAGTGCAGGTTTTAGTAATAAGCTAAAGACACATCAGTCACACCTCCATTAAAGGTAAATGATTCAAGAGTCTGTTGTTGGGTGCCTCTTGGAATTCCAAGCACCATAACTGCAATCCTCAGAAAAATAGGACTGGAATGGTGAACATGTGGGAATATATACAGACTCTGAGATACTGTTATCAGAGAGTATTTCCTCCTCTCCAAGGTTCAGTAATGCTGGAGTTAAATATATATTGGGGTACATGAGGTACAGCCCCTCATGTTGCAGTGTACATGGCAATGAAGCCTGCTGCAAAAATGATTTAAATGTCTAACAGTGAATTTTGGAACTAGCTGGTTTTGTCTGACTCAGTGCTTATTTTTCAGACTGACCAGGTTCACAGGATCTGGTTTAACACTTCTGTCAGAGGATCCAGCCTTGCTGTCATTTTTCTTGCTACTATTGTATTTTTTATTCATCTTTCTTAGCATATATTCATTTAACAATATACCATGCTTTACCAGTCTTAAAGAATAGATGCTAGACTTCTAGTGGATGATGTGTATATTGAGCTGCTGAAGGCTTTTGACAGTATTCCGACCCTCACCTAGGCATCACAGAAAGGCTTATGACTCTTCATATTAACCTTGTTGGCAGGTCAGCACTTACCTTTGGGGTAGTTTTTTTCTCCATTACAACTAAAATAAATAAATAATAGACATGTACGTTTCTCTGATCTCAGCCTTGAGCTCTTTCCTATTTAATGTTTTCATGGTGTCTAGGACAGGTACAATAAATGTAGCATACTGCTTTGACAGATGTCAGAAATTACTTTTTTATGCAAAATGATCTTGATTTTCAAGTCATGTATGTTGCCAGTAAATCTTACCGTTATGTCATTAATAATAATACTGGACAAGGTGAACTGCTATAATGATTTATGATTAATTATTGTCTAGCCTTTGAATCTAATGCCTCCTGGCCTGGAAATGAGATTCTTCTACATAATCAAAAATATGTTTGATGTTATTTCATCAAGACATGAATCAGTCTTGCTTGTACTATACTAGTCCTCAGTGCAATGTGCCATAGTGTGTAATGCCTCCCTTTGCTCATATTCAGTAGCTGAGTTTAAGAACTTAGGCAAGGCCTAGAGGTATTTTATGGAAAAAGATTGATGAGGCCAGAAATGTAATGGCTGCATAAAGATTTAAAAAAATAGACCTAAACTTAGTTTATTACCATTTTATTTATGTGAAAACATGTTCAGTGTATAAAAATCCACCAGAATGAGGTGAACATTGCCCGTCTAGGCCTATCCCTAAATAATAACAGTTGAGAGGTAATATGTAGAGACACACTTCTTGGACAAAGTAGTACACAATCTAATATTAAATCAGAGTTTTATTTGTATTGTTCTTCTAGAATATTGAATGCAGTCCTATGCATTTGCTTGGGACTTTACCTTCAGTCCAATAACTGGTAGACAGAATCTCCCTGAGAGCCTCTTTGTGATGTCCAAAACAAGTAACGCATATGCATTGTAATATTATACCTCTTACTCTTTTGAGATATCTGTCTTTGAATACCCAGGATCATTACTTGATAATAACTACAATTGTACAAGACTCAGGTGACTGCTGTTATACTAGTGGAATGGATTGTAGTTATAACTAACAGTTTTATTTCAAACATATATGCTCTTAGGCCTTGCCATCTCAGTTTCTTGAGGGAGTTATGCTAATAATTTCATAGCTATTTTTACATCACCATATTTTTCTGGGGTTAATGGAGTGATCTTTTGTCACCATATTCATTGGCTGAGAAAACCGTTGACTACTGTCTTCAATATAGTAATGTATATAGTTTTTCAAAACCAAAGTATAATGCTTCTTTTAACAGATGACTTATGTGTTAAAAACGGATTCACTTCAGAATATAGAATCCCAAAATCTTGAAACCTAAAATATCGAGACCAAAATCTTGAAATTTCAAAACATTGAAAACTCAAAACACTGAATCTCAAAATATTGAAAACACACACGATACCAATACTGACTATATTCCAGCACAAGTACATACAAGTGTATATATATATATATATATATATATATATATATATATATATATATATATATATATATATACAGGCCCACTTCACATGACTGAAAGCTCAAAATACTGAAATTCATTTGACTGAGTCCATAATCCCGAATGTTCAAAATATGGAAAACTCATTTGATTGAATTTCAGAATATTAAAAGCTTACAATACTTTGAAGTTTTATTGACTTGGTGAGCTTGTGTGCATTGGACACTTAAAATGTTTTCATAATGACACAGCCTAATATATCAGAGAATGGTTCCATGGGTCAGTCCCTGCATACAATACTACTACAGAAGAATCTGTTGATAAGTTGAGCTGATGTAACAGCGAATGCAGAAGTGAGTGCTATTTATGTAACATCTCAGAGAGAAGAGTTTTCCTTCAAAATCCAGACCCTGGAGCGTAAGGTAAAGACTTTTAAGAAACTGCAATGGCAGTTCTTCAGTTTTCTTGCCTATTTGGACTTGGGTATTGTTCTACAGGGTTTGCGTATATTGAATATGTCCTCATATGGAAATACCTACCCAGAGCTCCTTAAGAAATGGCAGGAGCTAAACATAAAATTGGGCTTGAACTATATGCCCTTAATGAATGACTTTTTTTTGCTAGTAAAGAGGATGAGTTACACTCTGAAATTGAGACATAAGAGAAGCAATTGTCCAGTTCTACATCCTTTGATGACTATGCTTCACTATATGATAACATGTTGAGTCAATTATGTGACTTTGATAAACAGCTTGAAACAACTAAAAGGATAAAACTGCAGTGTGATTTAAATAATTTTAGTAATAGCCAGATATTTTCCTGGCTGAAACAAACTGTTCACATGAATTCTGTTATTACTAAATGGACTAAACAAGGCTCTATGTATGAATTAGATGTTTTCGAGCCCATAACCAATCAACAACAATGGAGTGTAATGAGTGAACCACTATTGGATGGTGAATCTACTTCCAACCAATCGCAGGATAGGAGAGATGTCATAATGACATCGTCTATGGCAGGTCATCCTGGAGAGAGTTCTGCCAAAGGAAATAACAGAATGAATACAGGTTTTATATCTGAAGGTGATAGTGTGGCGAATAAACAACTGGAGGTTAATGAATACAGGTTTTATATCTGAAGGTGATAGTGTGGCGAATAAACAACTGGAGGTTAATTTAACCTCTTTTTCAGACAAAAAAAAACCATATAGTAATGGATTTATCAAAGCAGATCAGCACACAAAAGCGGGACTTAGCAAGGAAGCGTTCCCAGTCATGTGGAAGGTCCAGAAATGGGCCAACGACATGGAGCAGAACAACAATAGTAAGTGCTGACAGAGCTACTGCTAGCTCCTTGTACATTTATAATAAAAATACTGATTTTTTTTGTTGTAAATTTATCGAAATACACACTTTCACATGCTGATATTTCCTTATTGTCGTGTGATATTAAATTTATACCAGATGGCAGAGATAATATGGTTAATGCTGTCACTGATTTAAAAGTTTTTACATGCAATATGAATTTAAAATGTATTTTTAAAGACTCAAATACATTTACATCGAATCAGTGTAAGAGAAGTAGTACATTTATACCTATGAGTGATCCAGTTATAACAGCTTTCAATGACATCTGCGAAAAACAAATTTGTGAATTATATGAGAAGAACTCTTTAAAGAAAATGTGCAATTTAACTAATGAGGAATTTGTTGCCCTTAAAGTCTTGCAAAATAATGATGATTTAGTAATCGAGGCAGATAAGGGCGGTTGTATTGTATTGATGAATTTGTGTGATTATTTTAGTGCAATAAATGATTTAGTATCTGATACACAAACCTTCAAACTGATTAATGATAAGGAAGTTAATAAGATTATTAGTAACATTAATCTGTATATATGACTTGCAATTGATGAATGATATTGATATAGATACCTTTAATTTCTTTATTGTAACATGCCCGACCATTCCGGTGTTATATGGTTTGCCAAAAATTCATAAATTCCCCGATAAACCACCAATGAGACCTATTGTCTCTGGGAGGGGATGGGCAACAGTGCCCTTGTCGATCTATTTACAAAACCTTTTGAAAGTTTTCCTGAATCATGTGTCCAGTTATATAAAGGATATGGACGATTTTTTTAACCAAGTTATATGAATGGTACAATTGTAACACAGAAAGAAAATTTCTGTTTGTAACATTAGACATAAAGTCACTCTTCACTGTCATCCCTAATAATTATGGGGTTGACCAAATAAGGGAAATTATTTGTGAATATGGTCAATATACAGCAAGACAAACAGAAACTTTCTGTGAACATTTGGAACTTGGAAATAATATATTTATTTTAAATAAGCAGATATATCATCAGATATCAGGGGTAGTGATGGATATTGCAATAGTTAATATCTATGCAAATTTCACCCTGAGTAAATGGGAGGAGATTAGTGTGTATGGTGAGGATAATATGCATGCTTCTAAAATTTTATTTTATAAACATTTTGTTGACATGTTTTTAATTTGGCAAAGTGATCAGGATGAATTAAATCTTTTTGAATATATTTGAATCAAACTACAGATTTTTTAACGTTTGAAATGAGCTACTCAGAAACTGAGATACATTTTTTAGATGTTAAATTACAGTTATCTGAAAATGGTTTGGACACTTGTATATATAAAAAGGATGTGCATGTGAATAAATATCTTCATAAAAATAGCATGCATGCTCAACATACCTACAAAGGTATCACTAAAAGTCAGTAGTTGTGGGCTAGTAGGGTGAATACTAGATCTGATGTTTGTATAAAACAGGTGGAAGAAATGACAAGTAGGTTTTTAATGAAAGGTTATAACCCTAAATAATTAGATTTAATTAGGAATAATGTGATGGGTCTGAGGGATGGAGAACCTAAACCATATTTTTGAATCATGAAAATGATAATTTGAAAGTATGACAGGAAAGTGCTGCTCAACCTCTAAGATAACTAATGACCTATAGAAGAGTGAGTCAGTCAGTAGAGAGGATTATTAGAAACAATTAGGACATTTTGAAAGCTATACCTTGTCATGAAAAATGGCTTACTGAAAAGCCATTATTTACATATAGGAATTGTGAGAGTTTGAAGCAACACTTGTGTTATAATGATCTTGCTTTAAATAAAAAGACTAGTAAAAGATGAAAAAATGCACTCTGGAATAAAATCCTAGTCCAGGTTAGGCAGAGTCCCTCATTGACTCTCTTCAAGAGGAATCTTGATGAGTGGATGGGAGATTGTAGGTTTACCCCGGGTATCACTTCTGTGTCACTGTTAGACAGAGGCACAGTATACTAACCTCGAAAAAGGACATAGCAAAATTAATTTAAAATGGGTGGCGAAAGCCAAACACACTCTGGCTAGGCTTATAAATGCCCTAGGGCAGATAGCCTAGTATGAACCTATGAACCTATGAACCTATGAAAATCGTTGCACAAGTAGTATGCAGACAATGAGAGCCAGTGAGCCCTGAAATATTCCAATGTGTGCTTTAAATCAAGCCAACATGTCCAGTTCAGTAGAATTCAATACAAGGATGCTTTCTTTATTCAAACAAACAAGAAGGTGTAAGCACTTTTGTTCCAAAAATAAAAGCAGGAACTTCATCAGATAGAAGGAAATTACGGAAGTAAACTGTTTTAAATAAGAAATCTTACATGGTATCACTTTCTAGATTAGTGAAAACCACTCCCAAGTCTGAAACAGTCTTCTGGAACAGAGGTCTGAAACACTACACATAAATGTTTCAGCACAAAACAGTATAAATATCAAAATACACAAATATATAAAAATACATATAAAAACTGAGTGTGCAAATGTCAACACCCTAAACTTTGTATTATAAACACAAGAATAAATATGTAAATATCTATATATATAAAAATGCTTTTAAGATACTTTTGAAAAAAATATGTATGTATATAAAAACATAAGTAAAATATGCATATAGTTAAAAATCAATTAGGAACAAATGCATACATTTCATGTACATATACATATAATAGGTATGAAGGCCATTAAAAAAACATTTTTGCACCATATCCATATCTAAAGGAAATATTTCACCTCTCAAGAGCCCTCAATTTAAGCAGATTGCTTATGGAAAGGCAATCACTTAAGCCTGGCCAATGAGTGGCATCAAGTCATAATTGCCATAGCAACTCAGCTTTTTCGAGTAAATATGGCCAGGCTGGCCCCCATTATGTCTTTTTTTGGACTTCAAGTACTACAAATTTGAACTGGTGATTGTTGTACTCACTAATGTGTCTAGCAAGTGCATTCACTTCACTAGCATCCCTTATATTCCTAAGGTGATCACTGATCCTATTTTTAAGCTTACGTTTTTATATGTATTTTTATATATTTTTATATTTTGATATTTATACTGTTTTGTGCTGAAACATTTATGTGTAGTGTTTCAGACTTCTGTTCCAGAAGACTGTTTCAGACTTGGGAGTGGTTTTCACTAATCCAGGAAGCAATATCATGCAAGATTTCCTACTTAAAACAGTTTACTTCCTTAATTTCCTTGTATCTGGTGAAGTTCCTGCTTTTATTTTTGGAATAAAAGCGCTTACATCTTCTTGTTTGTCTTAATAAAGAAAGCATCCTTGTACTGAATTGTACTGAACTGGATGTGTTGGCTTGATTTAAAGCACACATTGGAATATTTCAGGGCTCACTGGCTCTCATTGTCTGCATACTGTTTGTGCGACAATTTTCTTGGTGGTTTAAATAAAAAGAGTTCTGTTAGTTATAATAAGAAAGGAACTGTCCCATGTTATAATTGTTCCTGTTGCTCAAACATTTGTCAATCTAATGAGTTTATACATCCTGTTAATAGGAGGAAATTTACATTCAATTGTACTGCAACTTGCAACACCTCTTTTGTTGTATATTTAACTACTTGTCAGCAATGTTCAGGATTTTATGTGAGAAAGTCAGCTAGAAGGCTGCTTGACAGGATAATAGAGCATAGGTCAGATATACGTAGAGGAATAGAAACTAATTTTTTTGGCAAAACGTGCAAGAATATGGTGGCTCTCACCTATTTGTCTTTAGGGTTATAGATATTGTACTTCCGAATATTAGACATGGTGATATTGTTAATAAATTAGATACTAAGGAATATGAATGGATTGTCCGTATCCAGGCAGATATGTACCTTGGTTTAAATAAACAAGTAACATTAAAACTAATATTGAAATCTAATCAGCAGCAAATAAAACAGAAGTTTACGTATTTGAGTATGATTTGGATATAGTGTATTAATAACAGTTTGTACTGTGAATTTTTAAATTTGATTAATGTCTTTATTTGATAGGATGGGCTGTGTCACATGTTTTATTCTAAATTATTTAAAAGAGGACTGTTTCTTTTAACTTTTGTAACACTGAGGAAGGACCTGTTGTCTGAAAGCTTTTATTTTGTATGTATTTGTAAGTATTTTTATTAAAATGATTCAATGTTGTGAAGTGTGCTTTTTTTCTACACATTTTCAATATCCCTGCTGGACATATTGGTGTTGGTACAATGAAAATCACGGATAACATTCACTCCATAATCATGGGGAATTACCATAAAAAGTGAGTTAATGCCATATGTGACTAATAAAACAGTCATTAACCGTATTATTACTATACCACTCATACAGCTTTGATAAAAAGTCACCTGTACCTTTAACAAAACTATGGCAATGAACAAGATACTTGCTCAAAAGAGTCTGTACATAAACTGACAATGGTTCTGTGACCCATCCCCTACCTGAGAATATAGATCACATGAGAGGTGGGGCTGGGTCATAGATTTATGTATTTTTGGTAATTCATAAATTAATGAGGTTATTGGACATGAAACAGTAAAGAAATTAAACAAATAAGTAGATCCTGAAAGCTTTGTACTTGTAATTGCATTGTTTGACTATTACATTTTTGAGCATGTTTATGTTGTTCTTTTTCCATTCTAGAAAACACGCATGATATAAAAACTGGAGAAATATGTTTACAGAAGTGAACATAATGATTTTTTTGTGAAGAAAGTATGTGCTTATCAGTACAGAGCTGTAATTTACAGCAGAAAGATGCTTCATTTGTAACCAATAGTAATTGTGTTACTACTCTGAGCAACTCAGTAGAAAACAGAATACTTTGCACTTATTACTCACCAGTGAGGATATCAAGTGAAACTGAAAAAATGTAGTATGCCAAATTTCTTCATGTTGATGGAGAAAAGTCTTGAAGGTATTTATTAATAGCAAAGAAAAGTGTGTTACTACTAGAAAGAACTTGGCATCTATTCAATATTTTTTCTTTACAGAGGAGTAAGATCATACATAGACTACAGATACTTACCCAGCTAATTTAAAGATGCAAGCTAAAGAGTAATTTTGTGGTTTTCATGATTTATTAGAAAGAGACACAATGCTTTGTATACAAGAGATGATACAGCAAGAGATGGGCTATATGAGAAGTAGAGCAGGCCACACCAAAGCTGTGGATTTATGCAGAACAACTGAAGTAACTAATATACAGTTAAAATAATTGAAGAAACTGGAGTGTGCAACACAAACTATGACTTGCAAAAAGCAAAAACAGAAGCATGGTGAGCATATATTGCAGCAGTAATAAAAAGAAGAAACAAATTCATGAGTTTTACAAGAATATGTTGCAGGTGATATTAAAGCCTTGAGTACCAGGTATGGATATAAGCAGGTGATAAAGCACTTCCCTAATGTTAATACATTTTTTAAGAATATGTGGTACACAGAATCATTTCAGAAAGATTATAAAACAAGTAGCCAAAATGTTGATTTGTTCTCTTATTTTTGTTTAGTTTGGGTGATATTAAAGTAAGGAAATTGGTACACTGGAATCTGCAAAAGCACCAGGGCCACTGAGAGAAGCATGGAAGTCAGACTGTTAGAAAGAAATGATGTGAATGAATAAGCAATGTGTTGAAGTTTAGCTAGGCATAAGAGCAGAGTAATTGTCTCAAGATATTATGAAGCTTTGAGACTACAATCCACTCAAAACAGATATGACTTGCATTGATAGGATATTCGGAACATTAAATAAAGCCATTGAACCAGAAGCTGTTAAAAATAAACAGAAACATAAGTATATGATTTTGTTCCAAATCATAGCATAAAAAAGAATTCTCCTGACAGTGCGGATCAGTTGGCTAGAAGCTTGAATTGTAACATAATGATGTAGTGTCAAAACAATGAGTGAATGTATCTATAATCACTCAGTTAAACAGATCTTAAAAACAATGTGCATAGATAAAGCAATGACACTCTTCACAAATATACTTATTTATTTATTTAGAGGCCTAGGAAGTTTGCTAGAACTGAGTAAAGAGATAAAGGGGGAGGCTAAGATAGCCTACAGTATATACATTTGTTTAATTGAATGGTTATGTTTTTAAATCCCTTTTGCCTTTTATGGAAGATTGAAAATAATTTCCAAAAGTAGGTTTCAAAGTAGAACATTTTGTATCATCAGATTTATTGGTTCAATGATCATTGATTTAAGGTTGCATGTGCTATGTGCTGGTTAAACACACCAGAAAGGCAAATTATGGCAGGGCATGACGCATGGAAGAATAAGCAAAAGGTAACTGAATGTGTGTAGGCTAAAGGATTTTGTAATTAAAGTTCTTGAAAACCCACAAATATAGTGTGAAGTCCCACGGACGAACAGACGCAAATCTGGGTCACACACATATGCCTTTCTGGATCAGTCTGTGAAAGGCACATTGAATCCTACAGAAACAAACCAAAACAAGACACTTGCAACCAAATGTAGCAAATATTTTATTGGGATACAACTCAGCCAGAAACAACATGGTCAAGAAAATTCATCAAAGGAGATATGGCCTAGAAGAGTTAATGAATTCTTAAACCAAATGGCATCACCTTAAACAGCTATGACTAAGAAATAACTCATATAGAAAGGTACACAAATTAAAACAATTCATTGAAACTCATGGAGAATAATGCCCCTAATTTAATAATCCAAAATCGTTCCTTATTGGTTAAAATGTCTTAACAACCTAATTTGTTATGGGCATAATTTGAAATTTATCAATAACCACAAACTGATAATGGGCTGTAACATATTTCAACTGATGTTTATAAAGTACGTTAGATTTTTCATGACATCTAATGACACCCACATGTTCAAAGACTGTTGTTTTAAGTTGTCTAGTGGTCTTACCCAGATAAAAAATCTAAACAACATGTGATATATAATCATTCAGATTTGCTTGTGAATAACCTGTCAGTTTGATAAATCCTGGCTGTATTAGCTAATGTAAATTCCATAGTCTTAACAATGACCTTATATGCACTACAATGACCACAGGATACACAACCACACATATTGATTCCATCCATAGTACAATAAACTAGAACAATGGTATTAGCACCTTTTTTGTAATAATTTAACACACCACCTATAGTACATCCTGACACAAAAGTAAAATTACATCTGGAGGGCAAAACATCAGTGATTTCCTCGTCAGGCCATAAAACGTTCCAAAGTTTATGTATCAGATCCTGAAAAACTGTGGTATTATTGCTAATGTAGTTATTAAATGTAATTTAGGACTAATTCTGCTCTTATCTGCATATTTTACCTAGTCAGCCCTATTCTTAAAATCAGCCTTGTGACATGCATTAGAAATTACATTATGACGGCACCCCCCCCACCACCACCACCACCACCAATACCGGGACCATCTGGGTCAAATCTTTGGAAGACTGCTGATAATAAATAGTGAAGAACAGATCATTTTTACTGCTAAAATATTGGGACATAGGGCTATTATTAATAATTTATTGGGGATAACTGATTTGAGTAAAGGATTTTTGTGAAACTCCTTTCTGAAAAGAGATGTATTTATAGTTCCGTCATCCTGGTTTTTAACCATAACATCCAAAAATGAAATCTTATTCAAATTACTGCTAACACTAAACTGTAACCCGTTAGTTGTCATTTAGATACTGAACAAATTCATCCAAAAATATTAAATCAGATGTTCACACCAGCCAACAATCATCTAAATACCTCTATCAGATTTCCATGACATCAGCATAGATGTTGTGGCTGATGGCATATATAATTTGATCCTCCAGATCTTAACCACCATAAGCAAATGATGGGTCGAGTATAGGTCTGACTTTATAAAGTTTGGGAGTCTTAGATAATGACTCCTTTAGCTGCGATGGTCTGCCCATTTGTTATACATTTTTTGAAATCTTTACTCCAGTATTCTGAGAAAAGTATATGAAGCAACTCAAAGTAGGTAATTTCTTCAGTAGTGTGTCCACATGATTGATGCAATCAACTTGAGGAACAATCCTCCCACTGCAGGAGTATGTTTAAAGAGTTCTTTGAACTAACTGAGCACTTCTTAAAGCTTAATAGGATGGCATTAAAATTTAATTTACTGAGATGAGTAGAATGTTAGGTGGTCCAGTCTTGTAAGGAAAATGACTGCTAGATCTGAATTGCTTGACTTCCTTATGACTGTTACAGTTTAGTTTCCTGATGGACAGACACAATGTTGGAAACTATTTGGAAGCAACCATTCTAAGGAGGAAAGGTCTGATTGTAGTAAATCTTCTACCACATCTTCTCTGAGATCTGTTGCAAAGCAAGGCTATACCATTTGCATATTGAAACCGCTGCAGTTATTTGCAGGTCTGCTAGAAATCGATAACAAAAATAATGAAGAGTAGAAAAATCCTACTGACAGACCCTCGTGGAATAGCTCTATACACAGGCCTACGGCAGGAAAACATTTACAAACCGTGCTCCCCTGAATGAGACGTTAAGTAGCACTAGTCCCAGAATATGAAGTCTGAAGACCAACAGATTACAGTATCTACAGCCTTGGTGATGAGAACAAGAATAAAACACTTGTATAACTATATTCAGTCATTTGCTGAGCAGACGAATGAGGACTGTGCGAGTTACATATTGGGGCTGACACACATGCTGGGTAGTAATGACAAGATAGTGTAGTTGAGTAATGCACTCATTTTGGTAAGTATATCTCATTTTTACAAATTAACTAGAGACAAGAGATATAGAGATATTTATATTTTTTCAGTAGCTACAGGCCCTAGATTTGAGAAGATGTACCATGTGGATAACTTTCCATGTCATACAGAACAGGGGTAAGCAACCCCTGGCAATGGTGCTGAAGAGCAGAGGCCCAGCAGAGGAAAGTATCTTGATTGCTGATATCATAACCTTAATGTTTTAAACTCTTCCGTCAGGCTGTCTTACAAACATGGACTGTATCAGTTTTAATACAATATAATCGGTGTATTTAAAGAACATGTTTATTTCCATAAGTCACAAGTAGCACATATACCACCCAGCCAGCTGGCACATGAATATATTACAAGGGTAGAAGTCATGATTTTTGGCACTCTGTTAAAAAAGTGTGAATGCCCCTCCTGCAGAATGTGCCCCAAGTGAAACATCTGCTGACACAAAGTGCATTAGCTATGACAATTTTAGTTGCTGCCATTTTTAAGAGATGAGATGGGGCTAACAGTTTGAACTAGGTGACTTAAATCTTTTTATTTTCATTAAGAGTGTAATTATGACATGATTTGGACCCCCAAAATATGTTGATCAGTAAAACATATTATGAGAACAGCAGTTTAGAGAGACTAGGGATGTTTGCTAAAGCAAAGTGGCATGCCGAGATTTCTTTGTAGATGGTCTAGAATTATCATTCCCTTGATTATTTAAGTAATTGATAATTGTGCAAGGTTATAACCTTTTATCTGGGTGGAAGTTTGATACAATTTTTTAATGAAAGTCATTCTAATGACATTTCTGTCAAATTGTTTTTTTGTCTTGTACAATTCCATTTCCAAATGTCATTTCACTATTGTTTTAATAAAGTACATCTTTGATCCAAGCTGAAAAAAATTCAGTGTGATATTTAAGGTGTTAATGGTTCATACAGCATACTTTGAAACTCTTAGCTCAGGATGTTAACTCATTTAGAGTTATCAGTATTTTGGTAGAAAATATTGTATAACATTTCTTCATGTCTTATCAACTTCCATTTTAACTAATTGATTGTTGGGCATGGTTATAGCTTAATACCCACGTGGAGTTTTGGTTTGAAATGTTCAGGTTAATCATTTTAAGTGCTATTCTATCAAACACTTAAAAATTTTGTTTTTAATGCTGTATTTAGGTGCTTTTTGAAATTACATTTTGGATCCAAGTTGCACAGATTTAGTGTCCTAATTTTGGTGGATGTAGTCAATCGATGGTATATTGAAATCTGAAAAAAAATTTTAATTTTTGCATTCATAATGGACATTTGATGAAAATATTGCTAGAAAGACAGGCCCATTTTATTAATTGTTGTGCAGGTTTATATGTTAAAGACTGTTCTAACAAACTAGTGTGCTATTGTTCAGTTTGGCTTATAAATGTTATTTAACGGTCATACTCATAAATTATATATTTGGTTGCAAGTTGAACAAATTTTATTGTCATATTTCTGGCAGTTGTGGCCTATAGATGGAATGTTGAAAATATGATCTTAAAAAATGTTAAGTTTGGGAGAGTTGCATGCATTTAAAAAATGTTAAACATGTACTTTTATCAGTTTTCTAGTGGAGGCCTTTTGATAAAAGTTGCTGTGTTTAACAGAATTTACTTATAGACTTTCTGTTTTATAGTTTAAAAAGTATTTTTTTTTTAATATATGTGAAGTTGACTGCAGAGTTTTCCTTAATTAGAGGTCAGAACAGGTGAAAGGACAAATGGCTGCCAGTGAAAAATTGATGACTGTTAAGACAAAGGAACCTGTGAAATGGAAGACATAAGACTGATTAGAAAGTGGTCCTTCCTTCCTTCCTCAGGAGAAGAGAAAGATATGGGAGGTGGGAGGAACAGAGTGGCTATAGTCACTCACCTGTGGATAGACTTAACCACTTGCTATGGTGATAGCCCTTCCTGTTTACACTATTGCTATTTATGATATGTCAGTGCCTTCTGTTAGGCATGATCTAGGACTGTTTCAACCTCTCCTCCAAAGATCGTGACATTGATATAAACCTGGCAATTTGTCTAGGCCTACACTTTATCAATCCAGCCTCCACCCGGTTTTCCAAAAACAGCCCTGCTACACTAACATGTCTTCTCCCTACTCTCCTCCCTTTTCTATTTTTTGAACTTCCCCGTTCGAACTTCCAGTATTCAACATTCAAAACAGTTGATTAAAATAACAGGAACCCTTTTCTGATTGGTCTTACCCATCCCATGGATGATAATTGTACATTAGCCCTAGTGAGAATAACTGTGATAATACCATAGATAATTTGAGGAGACCCATGTTAGGGATGTAGCATTTAGGAACTGCCTTTATCCATTAGTAGCTTAAGGGACAATCTAGGGGTGATTTTCTATTACAATCTTTAGCTCCACGTTGCATTTGAATCTGGACAGGGAGGATCATTGTTTTACTTTAATGGATAGTCTATTATGGAACAATTGTATCCTCTGTGATATATATCTGCCTCTCCACATCATTCTGTTTAGATACCTAGACTGAGTATTTCTGTTGCCATTTGACTTGCTGATGTTCAGTTCAATATGGTAGTTCCCTGTGGTAGATGATTTCCCAAAAGTTAAGATAATGTACTTTTTGGAGTTTAGTTTCAATTCATGATTCTGGCACTAGATATTATGTTGTACAAACCTTACTGCATTATGGTTAAGTCATTTGGGGATTCAATAACTGCTCCCAGTCATTTCAGACTTAGTCATCCAAAGTGGTTTGGTATTTTCTTTTACTTCTGAAAAGTAGATGCTAAATGGGAAAAGGCTCAGCACCAAACCCTGGGGGACTCCATTGAGGGCTGCTCTTTTTCTAGAGGTAGCCTCCCCTATTTTGATCTCCTGCATCCTGTGAGACAGGTGGCAGCCAAGATAGTGATGTAAGCAACAGCTTTTCTACTATACCTGTATAGGAGATTGTGTCAAAAGGCTTGGCCAGGTCAATGTAATGCAATGTGAACTGTTTTACCTTCATCCATTGCTTTGGTGACAAGAGTAAAGCTTAAAATTTGCCATGATTTTGAGCTTTTCACACTCTTTCTCCCTGAGTCTTGCCCTAAGAGGTTGAGAGATCAGGCCATATGTTTGATTCTTCCTGATTTTGTGCCATATTTTTGGACTGTTCCTTATAAGATTTGTGGTTTTCTGGCAAAATTTATGAGGATTGCAAAACTTAAATATTGATAGACATTTGAGACTTCATATTCTTCAGACAATGCATGCTAATTTAAAACCTGTTATTCTGCTAACTAGATATATAACAACATTATACTTAAAATCTGTCCCTGATTCTGGACCTTTTCTCCCTTGAGCTATGAGGTTTTGAGGTATAAATAAGGACTGTGAGCAAAAGCTGTTATCACTTTCAAGCTTAACCAGCTACATTTTTTTCATTTGTTCTATTAAATAAAAACAGAAGTGCAACAAAAACTGGGCGGCTTAAACAATAAGAATAATAAATAACCTAACTAAAGGCTTAAAGTCAGGCAGGAAGCTTTAATAACTATTAAAGCAGAATAAAAATCACACAATTTTTGTGTTTTTAAATAAATTAATGCTTCTTGCAAGACTTTAAAAATCTAGCAAAACTGGGGACAACTTGCAGTGATTTCTCCTCATTTATCATAAACAGTTTAAACATGTCAATGTGCATACTGTTTTCTTACTTCTACAATGATTACAGATATTGAAATAAAATGGCACAAACACTGATAGCCATTTGCTAAACAGACAATACAGTCTCACAGTGAAAACAGACTTAGCATGAGCAATGAACATCTCTGCCCTTGAAACTCACATTCATTGAAATAGCATGAAAACCCACATTCAAAGAAAATGCATCTGGCCAGTGGATGATTAAGTTTACCTTGGGCTGTTTTCAAACCATAGGCTCCTTGCACACAGTTTTAGGGCCCTGCATATACATGTATGTGTTATTTGATTTATCTTCCTGATTGTATTGAATTATATTCCTTGTATATTACAGCACTGCTTGTTAGAATGTGTTTTAAATTTGTAGTTTTGAACATTTTTTCCAGTAAACAATGAAACAAAATGTATGAACCAATAATGACAAAACTACCCATTTGAGAAAATTTCAACCATAAAAGGCAGACTTCTGTCATTACAATCCACTAATATCCTTCAATAAGCACAATCTGTGCAGAAGTAAAAGTAATCCGAATAATTCCACATTAAAGATATCTGTAACTAATGAAGAAGTTGCTACTAACAAACAACAATCAACTTTACATTCCAATGTTTCATCTACAAATTCAGTGCCTGCTGTCTTGAAGTATTAATTGCTTATGTTACATTAAAAAAAATTGGTGAGCTGGTAATATTGTAATAGAGAATGACTGACAAACCAACAACAAGTTCATAGTTACTATAGGACATACTCAGGAATGTAGAACCCCTATCCCCTCTTAAAATGCACCAAATAATCAGAAATCGAAAGGGCACTGCAATACCAGTGCTCCATCTACATGGTGAGGGAATAGAATCCACAGCCTTTTGCATCCAAGACAATAATGCTACTAACACTGCTTTCAGATTCTACAACACAAACAGTGACTGATATTTGATAAACAAAACACTTAGTTGCATATTGAAAACAGACAGCATGAGCAACAGTAAATTTCAATTCCCTTGAAACTCACAATTTCATGAAAATGAACTGAAACTCAAACTCTCAGCTCCATCAGCAGTCTGGTAGTGGGTGTAGAGGATTTAGGGTATTGTCTCTATTGCAACTTTCAATTCCTTCAGCAGTCTGGTAGTTGGTGTGGAGGATTCAGGCTCTTGTCTCCTATAACCAAGTTACAGAATCAACATTGATCAAGTTAACTGACTAACCTGCCCTCCCCCCTAACTAGCTAACTAGAGCATTACATACCATACCTCCATACATCTTAACCTCTTTGCATAAGAAATCTGGACAAAGCCTAAAATAATGAGGAAACAATGGCCCAAAATAGGGACAGAGTGTAAATATTGCTCTTATAAACTTAGACAGTTGTTAGAATAACAGCATTTGTCTTAGCATGCATTTTAAAGGAAATGAAGACTGAAACTCAAATGTATGACATTAAATATTTCAGTCCTTATTGATTTGCCAGAAAACCACAAATTTTGAGGAATAGGCCAAAATATGAGGCAAAAATCTGGACAGTTGAGAGGTATGTATACCTCATAACATCTTAGTGCAAGAAATATGGACAACGCCTGAAAAATGGGTATACAATGGCCCAAAATAGGGATAGATTTTAAATATTGCTCTTTTTAACTTAGAACATTACTAGAATAACAGGATTTGTGTTAGCATGTATTTTCTGATAGATATGAAATCTCAGACTCATAAATATGTCATTATTTAGTGACTTCAGTCCTCCATGATTTGACAGAAATCCACAAATTTTATGAGAAACAGACCAAACCTATGAGGCTAAATCTGGCTAGTTGAGAGGTATGTTAAACACACACACACACACAAGCAATGCGCACACACACACATACACACACACACACACACACATCTGCTCTCTCACACAGCAACACACACACACACACACACACACACACACACACACACACACACACACACACACACACACACACACACAATCTTTCTCTTTCATACAGCAACAAATGGCTAATTTAAATTCCATACACACACTTACTGTCTCTCACATAGCAACACACACACACATACACACACACGCGTGAATGCTCCTTCTCTTTCATACAGCAATGAACAACTAGTTTAAATTACACACACACACTCACGTATTGTCTGACATAGCAACACACACACTAACCTTCTCTTGCAAAGGAATAGCAAGATTAAATTCTGCATGTAAGTATGTACTGTGTTTACATCCATGTTGGTGTGAGATGCACAAATGGTCTTCCTTAAAGGAGAAGACACTGGCACTGCAGAGTAAAGATTTTTTTTAATTATTGAACACACTCCTGGCCAGAGTGCCCCTCGCCCACCATGGGACCCTAGGCAACTGCCTATGTAGTGTTGTGCTGGATCTGGCTCTCATTCATTTTTATTTTATTTTTTTTCCAAGAGACAGGGCAGTCTTCTAGCTGTAAAAGTGGGAGGGTCCTTGCCTTCCCTTGCCCTGTGGTTCCAGTGACCTTGCTCAGACTAGTACATTTGAAGAGTACCATTTTATTTTGACCAGTAAACAATGTTAAGTCCTGTTCTTAGTTTACATTTACCTTCATTGTTTTAATGTCACGGTTTATATTAGTTTAAGATTTTTATTTTTCAGATTGGGATATCAAATTTATGATATTACACACTATATATATATATATATATATATATATATATATATATATATATATATATATATATTTTTTTTTTTTGTTAAGTAAGCTTAATTTTGTTGATAGTCTATTTGGGATGGCTTCTAATTTCATTAAACAAAATTTACTGTTTAGCAGAATTAAACATTACCATCCAGTAAGCTCAACAGCCTCATTCTGTAGGTCATTACATTTTTAACTGTGTACACATCATTAATGATCCATAGAATCAGATACTTCAATGCCTTTTCTGTTAATAAAAGTAGAAAACCTTAATGAAATGAAAGCATTAGACAACAGCATAACAAGAAATCTCTGAGCTGGAACACAGAGCATTGATCAACACTGAAAAAAAAGTTCAAGTACATCAGTGGAATTGTTCACAAAACTTTACTTTTTTAGTCTGAGAAAGTATCATTTAGCTTGTGAATACAAATGAGTGGAAAGATAAATTTTCTTTAAACACTATTTTGTTAAAGCTGATCCATGCTAACATTCAAAATATTGTATTATTTGTATTCCTGTAGTGTTTCACTGAATAAAGAAAACCCAAAGGTAACGTAATCAAGTATTTAGAATTTAGCAAATATTTACTTTTTTCCACTATATGTTCTTATAATCCAAGTAAGAAAAGCTGTTGTCTTATAAGGTAATACTGAATAAAATGTCACCAGAAGAAATACCAGACTAGTAATAAGCATGTGGTTCTTAATATATATCTTTGATTTCATAGACTGTCCCAAAAAAGATAATCGGTCTCCTACCTATAGTTTTGTAACACTATACTTAAGATTAAAGCATCCAAGAAGAACAGTTTACAGTATATGAAATTGTGTGATTAACATTAAGAACACTTAAATCCATTGTAATAGTTATGTAATTTTTCTCCACAGATGGCATACACCTCCGCCATCCACGATGGTTAGCAAATACATTCTTCTGTTCTCAAAATAGCACATCTCTACAAATTTTGCCCCAGAAATGCAAGACAGCCTTTAAAGATTTGTAGGTTCATTAACTGACCTCTAAGCTATCCACCACTTTTTAGATTTTAACAGTCTACAGAGTTAGTAGGCCCAGAACTTAGCAGCTGAAAAGTTAGGAGGCTATATGGAAGGTGGATGAAATGTGCTAACTATGCCAGTAGAATTACGAATAAGAAAAGGATCAAAGAAAAGATTCTAGAATGTTAGGATCTTGTGGTAAGAGAAAGGTGAAAAGGGCATGTTGTAATAGGAGGAGGAGGGTAGTAGAGGTTAATGGAGGTGACTGAAATATAAGGCAGGGGTTTGATTCAGGGATCTTTGACTGAAAAGGATTCAGGGATATATGGAGAGATAAACTGCTTCAGAGAAAGATCTAAAGGGGCTCTGAGTAGGATAGTCAGGTGGCAATGAGCAAAGAAGGACCAGAGGTGATAGTGTGGTAGATGGACAATTGACAGGCAAGGAGTGAAAAGGTAGGAATGGGACAGATAAGGAACAGTTTGACAAGTAGGAGGTGTCAGAGGTGTGCACTGATTTGGAATGCATTTGAGACAGTAGCCAGGAAGGCAGCAAGGGGATGCTGATGTATAATAGATAAGCAGGTGTCAATGAGGGCTGAGATGATAGAAGAGGAGGAGAAGGGCAGCATGCAGTGTGGAAGAGCAGGAAGCCAATGCAAAGGGAAGGAAGCCTGCAACTGTGACATACAATGGACAGCAGGTGGAGCTAGAGGTGTTCCTACTGGAGAAAATGCTATAGGGACAGTGGGCAGGAATCAGAGAAGCATGGGAGGTGGGGAAGTAAGGTGAAGAGTTAACTAGGAAGGAGTAGTATATGGAATTTTGAGGTTGATAGATGCAACATTTTGGAATTCAAGTGGTCATATTCTATCAGGTTCAGAGTGGATGTTGATTACAGAAATTATCAGTCATTAGAAATATCAGGTGGGCAGACAGAATGGAAAACAAGAATTTGATTAATGTGGAAATTGCTGCAGCACTAGCCCTTACCAAAAGTGAGATAGCAGTCGCAAAGAAGGTGGTGAAATTACAGGAAAATCCATCTATAGAGGTTCACTTGGAAACTAATGATCTAACAGAAGAAACCATGCAGTAAGGAAAATAGATGACCAAGCATGTAGCAGCAATGTGCAAGGGTTTTGTCTGTATGGTAACACTCTTAAATGTAGTTCCCATGCCAAAGGACAGCTGTGTGGGAAAGGAGAGGACTATGCAGTTCCACAACTGTGTCAGGGAGTGTGGTGAGGATCAAGTGATTATGAAAGTGAGGAGCTGATGGAGATCCCAGATAGAGATCCTTGGACAAGGTGGTCTTCATCTCACTATCAGTGGAACTGAACTGATAAAAATCATGGCTTAATAAGCAGATTTTTATTTTGTTATTTATACATTTCATTACCACACAAGCCCGCTGGACATAAGTGTCTCTTTGGGGGGGGGGGGGTGTCACTTGGTAATACTATCCGGTGAAGTGATTTGTTCATATCATACAAAAGGCAAATATAGGTGTAGAGAAATAAACTCTCTACCACTGGCTACAGGAAGCAACCTGTTAATAACTAGACAAATGTGCCTTTAAAATGAAATGGAAAGAAAGACATTGTAAAGGCTGTTGCTGAATAGCAGATCAAGGCATCACATGGGGAGACAATAAATAGAGACAGAAAATTACTGGGGAATGGAAGGAAGGAACTGAAGACATGAGCAGGAGGACAATATGAATAGGTATATGCAAGATTAATGAAACCACTGATGGTGAACAGAAAACAGAAAGCAAATGTGTATTAAACAAACTATTCCATTAATTTTAGCAGCGACTTTCAGCCGATCCCATTGCTCTGCATCTGCAGATAATCTGATTGTAGTCACCAGCAGTAATTTTCTTATTGCACAGTAAATTATACACAGTCACCAAACAGCCATGCAGTAAGCATTTCTGTTTCTGTGCTCACTCCATCTAAGTTACATTTCACTGTAAAAGGCATTCCACTCTGTTTTAAAACCTTACTTTTAAGTAACATATCATTTTGCATTTTCACTGGTTTTAATAACTCACTGATTGTTTTTGAAGATGGCTGCACAGAGAGTCCAGGTTGGACTTGCTCCATTCACCCTCTCTCCACTTGGGGTCACTCCTCTCCCCTACCTTACCCCCATTCCCACACACCCCAACTCAATTACATTCACCTCTAACCTCTCCCCTCCCACCCACCCACTTCATGGTCCAACCACCACTCACATCCAATTACTAATCTAAACTCTCACAAACTTATCCATTATCCTATCTCCAACCCCAACTAATTACAACACTACTTCCTAGCCTATACACTTTTAGATACTCTGTACAGCCACCTACAACTGTTACAAAACTTTCTGCTTCCTTTCTTACCCCACCTTCCTTCTTTATTATCCTGCTCTTCTGTTTCACTAATACTCCCTCCATTATCAAATAATTACTACTTAGTGCTTCCCTCACTCAATTAAAAATGCCACAACTCAAAGATTTTCTAAACATCTTCATCCTTACCCAGCATATTTTAATACCTCTGTCTTTCTCCTTAGCCACACACTATGCATCCTACCACTACCCACTAGCCCTTCCCCAAAGTAATCAAAAGGTAACTATTAACTCTTCTACATTAAAGCGATCAACAGACTTTCAAATATCCCCTGGCATCTTCAACACCACTATCCTAAGCGAACATAGTACTAAAGTACCACCACCTAAAATAACTTTAAAAAATATCACATTTAGATACCACAAACATATATGTAGTCACGTCAGAACAATAGCAAACATTGCCAAAAAACTGCTTACAAGTGGGGGCAGACACCCAAATCTTGAACTCAGCACCCTTACTTTATCTAATTCTCAAACACCACATATACTTATTAATATACCTCACAAAAACACTGACTGTTTCTAAATTTACATGTTAGAAGTCTGTTTAATAAAGTTCATGAACTAGAGCTTATCCTATCACATCATTCCCCAGAAATAGCCATACTAACAGAGACCTGGCATAAGCCCCATATCTCAGACAATGAAATTAAGGGTTCATACTACATTATCGAAAGATATAATCGAATGGCTGAAACATCAAAACGGACACATTTTGAAACTGTTACTGTGGGGGGCTGTGCCCCCCACACCCCCCGCTAAATATATATTCCAACTCCAAGATCACACTGCAGTGAGGAAAGGGCAAATATCCCAATCTTCACTGTACTGCAATCCCACAATGCAAACTTTGAAATGCGTCCATTTCGATGTTTTGACCGTTTTATTACGTTATGTTTTGATAATGTAATAGGAACCCTGAAATTACACCTTCAGGGTATAATATATTTCGAGCAGACATAAATGACAAAAGAGGAGGTAGAGTAGTTACACTTTTCAAAAACAGCCTGTGACACCTCTAAATCTTCAAATATCTGCTCCTACTAATACTGACCTATTTCTTGCCAAATTACAAATTAATGCTAACAAGCATGTAACTATAGTAGCCATTTACATCCCTCCACGCAATAATATTTTCACCAATGAACACATCCTTCAATGTATCTCTAATAACATCACCCAAGAAACTATTATCATGGGTAATCTTAATATTGATTGATTTACCTGTAACTCTAACAACCCTAGCAACCACATTAATATCTATGGCATCTCACAAATTATCCAGTTCTCTACCAGAATAGACAAAAAAAAATCTAACAAGGACTCCATTCTCAGCTGTGCCCTAACAAACAAATCCTTCCATTATCAAAATAGTGGCTGTTTATCAGACAACATCAGTGATCACATATCTACCTACCTACTCAGGCAACACATTAACCCTACTAAGCACACTAGATATCATCAAATCCATAATAAGAAACATTTTAAACCACATGAAGTAATATACACCCTAAAACACTATAACTGGGGTCCACTGAAGATGTTATCCTTAGATGCAGCAGCTGAACATTTTAATAATACTTTCCTCAATATACTCAGCAGTATGGCACCCCCTAGAACAGGTTGTGTCTAAGCAAATTCTGTTCCATGGCGTATTACTGAAACAAAAATACTCCTTAAGCAAAGGGACAAAGCCTGGATCTCCTGGCATACATGGCGTATTACTGAAACAAAAATACTCCTTAAGCAAAGGGACAAAGCCTGGATCTCCTGGCATACTAGCAAAACTCTACCTGATCGTATAACTAATCAGCAACTCAGGAACAAAGTTAAACACTCAATCAAGCTAGACAAAAAGAACTATTATACTAACATGCAAATTAAGTATCAAAATAACCCACAAAAATTCGGGTCTATATCACATTATCGAAATTCCAAAAGATTGAACACCATAAGCTCGACCTTGGAATCTCGAAATGTGATATACTCGAATGCTCAGAACAGCAAATTTTTTCCCTTGGAAAAAAATTTGCTGTTCCGAGAATACACACACACAGCACAAGCACACCAAATTACATAATCCACACATACACACTTCACAGAACCCTACACTAAACTGTACATACACTACTAGCAATCCACTTACCTTAACCCAACCCTAACCCTAAGGTCCCTAACTAACGCACATTAACCTTACCCGCTCCCTACCCTAAGGTCCCTAACTAATGCACACTCACCTTACCCCCTCCCTAACCCTAAGGTCCCTAACTATCGCACACTCACCTTACCCGCTCCCTAACTCTAAGGTCCCTAACTATCGCACACTCACCTTACCCGCTCCCTATCCCTAAGGTCCCTAACTATCACACTCACCTTACCTCAGTCTGTTCGCACACTTACCTTAACCCGGTCCGTCACCTTTGCACCACAGTCGAGGAAATAGTGAAGCCGCAGAAATGGCCCACCAAATACTTCCCTTAGGAAAATATTCGGTGTTCTGCGGCTTCGCTATTTCAAGCATTCGCTGAATAGGGGTTGATATTATAACATTCAAAGTTTTAAGACTTTGATGTTATAATGTAGACCCCAAAAATTCTGGGCTACAACCAACAACATACTCATTGCTGGACATACCAAACCCCTCTCCACCTTACCAAATAACTCAGAAACCACCACTGAACAGTTTAACAAATACTTTACAGAAAGCATCCTTGCACTAACCAGAGATAATCCAAATAACCTACAAACAACTAACAATCTAAATGCCAATAATAATACTTCCTACTCATTTCAACCTGCCCCCAGCAAAACCATAGAAAAACTCATAAAACAATCAAAACCAACTCCAACTGCAGCTGATAACTTGCCAGCAGAGTTCCTAAAAATTGCATCTGAGTCTATATCTTATCACATATCAATACTGATTAACCACTCCATTTCTGAAAACTACATCCCTACCATCTGGAAAATTTTATATTATCCCCCTATATAATATAATGGTGGTAAATCATCTGAACTAATTATCACCCTGTAGCTATCTTATCACCACTTTCAAAACTCCTGGAGAAATGTATACCTTCCAAACTTATGAGATATCGCACATCCAATAACTTACTTGCCATCTCCCAACATGGATTTAGACCATCCCATAGTACAGCCACTGCTCTACTTAGCTTTACCAACACCATAAACCAATAGACGAATGAGGGAAACAGAGTCTCTTCAGTTTTCTTGGACATGTGTAAAGCCTTTGATACAGTCTCCCACAACAAACGTTTAACTGCTCTCTCAGACCTAAAGATACACCCTTCATGTGTCTAATGTTCTGTAGTTACTTAACAAGTCATCAGCAGGCAGTTAAGTGGCAATATGACCTCTCTACACTTTTCCCTATTACCCTTGGGGTCCCACAGGGATCCATACTTGGACCTCTTCGGTATTTTCACTAATAACTTCATTAATATGTGCAGCCCCTGCCATGCAACAATTTCAGGACAAAACACAACATGCCTTTACAGAAACTGAAACATGACTGTCTAACTCCCACCTTATTCCTAACCCCAGAAAACCAAAACTTATGATCTTTCAACCTAAGAAATTACTAGATTCCCCCCACAGTTACCCATCAAAGCTAATAATAAAACAATAAGTACACCTGAACCATCCAACAAAGTACCAGAAGTCATTGTAGACAATAAGCTAAGATTTGACTTCCATATATCTCAGACAGTTTACAAAATCCACAAGAAATGGACACCCTTTACAGAAATCAAAAATTTTTAACAGACTCCTCAAGAGCTGCCATTGACAGAACCCACCTACTAGCAACTCTATTATATGCTTTACTTAATTTTATTATATTGGCTTTGAGTGCACACTTGCAAGGTTTTCCCCTTCCCATTTTCCAGTCCCTGTCATTGCAACTAACTGCCACTAGCTGGCAGCAGGACACCACCAAACACCTGAATTGGCAGACAAGATAAGCAGTTCATCTTGTAAGCAGGACAGTGCTCTACAGTTATTTAATTCTCTAGTATTACTGTCTACTGTAAAGTCACCAAATGCCCTTCAAAGCAGTTATTTTTTCCATTCACTATGAATAAATAGTGGAGCACAGTAACTGGCATAATCCCTGCCATTAAAGTACAATGCTGCTTGCCTTCATTACTTAGTTAGACTCCTGATACTTTTTTTTCCAGCTCTTACCTCCTAGATATGGGTCTGCCCACTCCACTCCCCTAACCTACCCCCTTTCCCACCCAATCCCTAGAGCATTTGCTTTATACCTAACCTTACCACATGCACACCTAATCACTATCCCTCAGCCAGTCACAAAAAACACCACCACCCCCTCCCTCTCCCCCTCCTTTGCTTTCATATTATACACTCTACGCATAGTACCTCCCCACTCTCAAAGTTGCTACACACCATCCTAACTATATACTATCAGGACCCCTAAACATTCCACAGGGTTATCTCTATACACTCCTACCACTTCTGACCAACCATGTTCTCCCATCAAATAATCCTAACACTAGTACTCACCATCACAGCCCATCTAACCTCACCCTATTTGAACAACATTACAATCCCCAACATGTCACCCCACCTCATCCTCGCTTCCAACATTCATTAGCTACCCCTTACTCATCTCACCCTCACTCTTTAACCACACCCTCTATGACCAACACCCCTACAAACTCCTCCATTATCAAAGCAAATCTAGGGTAGCCATACAGTGTGACTTAGCCTTCTCCAAATATCTACAAACCATAATAAACATTGCCTCTCACCTACTATGCAGTGGTGATATCAACCCCAACTCAAGTCCAATAACAAGTCCTATCATCAGAATCAGCCTAGAACTAATATTAGCCTACTTAAGAGAAAATCTGATATTCTAATATTAAATCATAACATAAGAAGCATCCTTAATTCAACCACTGAGCTCCATGCAACCATAGCATTATACTTACCTGACTTTATCTTCCTCACAGAAACATGACTTAAACCACACATTAAAAATGAAGAAGTACTTCCCCCTGATTATAGCATACTATGAAAAGACTGTACAGCTAAATGAGGAGGTGGACTCACTCACCTATATCAGAACAACATCAATGTTGAACTATTTAACATAGAAATCCTTGTATTTAATAATGCAGAGATCCTACTTGTTAAGGTAAGACTAAATACACAAAAACACCTAAATATCTTAGGATCATATATCCCTCCAGGAGATAACATCAAAACCCTAGAATATCTTCGCCAATGGACATCAGAAACCCTTCCCCACAAAACCATTATACTAGGTGACTTCAATATTGATTGGACCTCACTTAAATCACCCCATCCCTCAAATCATATTAACGTTTATGGATTCTCACAGCTTATACAAACCCCTACTAGGGTAGACAAAACCTCAAAAAAAGAATCAATACTAGACTGGATTCTAACCAATTGCCCATCTTCCACCCATAATTTTGGTACACTACCCGACATTCTAAGTGACCACCTCCCAACCTTCTTCATCAGAGACCAAACCAAACTCACTAGAACTAGCTCTCTTAAACACATCAGATACACTAAAAACATCAGGGTTGATGGCCTTAATACAACCCTTAAACACTCTAACTGGTCCCCTCTTTTAACACTTCCTTTAGATGAAGCAGTTGAGTATTTCAACACTATCTTCTTAGGCCTTCTCAACCAACTTGCTCCACCAAGAAAGATCCGCACTAAAACCATCTATGCTCCATGGCTTACTAAGAGCACTAGGCAACTTATGAAACAAAGGGACAAAGCATGGGACATCTGGTGCAAAAACAAAACTACTCCTAATAGGCAAACATTCTTACAACTGAGAGACACTGTAAAAAAGCAAATCAGACTAGATAAAAATACTATAGTGAAATTCAAACTAAGCATAATACCAACCCACAAAAGTTCTGGGCCACTATATACAATATTCTCCAACCAGGTAAATCACCAACTCCTCATCCAAACATAGACACCACCTCTATAAACACAGCCACCCAATTCAATGAGTTCTTTACCAACTCTATATTAAAGCTGTCAACAGAACCACACTCCTCAACCTCCACTATAATATATAACCCATCAAATAAGGCTAACTCCTTCACCCTTCAACTTGCACCAACTTACACAATCTATAGACACCTAACCAAACTTAAACCCACCACCTTAGCAAACTACCTGCCAAATTCCTACAAATAGCCACCAAAGCCATTTCCAATCAGTCTCTATAATCATTAACAGATCAATCTCAGAACAAAAGGTGCCACTTCTCTGGAAAATCTCCTACATTATACCAATTCACAAAGGGGAAAATTCCACTGACCTAACAAACTACCACCCTATAGCTATACTTTCCCCACTGGCTAAAATAATGGAAAAATGTATCCACACCCAGGTCCTAACACATTTTCTCTCATAGGTTCATAGGTTCATAGGTAGGTACTAGGCTATCGGCCCAAGGGCCTATGTAAGCCCAGCCAACAACGTTTCCTGGCTTATGCCACCCAAGAAAGTTATTTTCCTGTGTCACTGTTGAGCAGAGACACAGACGTGATCCTCGGGGTGTATTTCCTATTTCCCATCCACTCATCAAGATTTTTCTTGAAGAGTGCTAATGAAGAACTTTGCTTGACATAGATGGGTAGCCTGTTCCAGAGTATGGAAAGTCTCTGGGACAGGAATCTATCCCTCCAGCATGTCCTGTTTATTGTAGTGACAAGGTTTAGGTCCCTAGAGCATGTAGCTTGAAAGGATTGGGATTTCTTTAGGTGTAGCATGTCCAACAGCTCTGGGTTTGACATAGCTTTATATGTTAGGCAGAGATCACCTCGGAGTAGGTGATATGCTACGGAGAAAAACTGGAGTTTTTTGAGACAGTCAGTGTAGGGCATCTGTTCAAGGCCAGTAATCCTCTTTGTGAGGTACTTCTGTGGCCTTTCCAGCTGCTGCAGATGTCTTGTGAGGTACATTCCAAAAGGGGCATTGTACTCTATAATGGGTCTAATGAGTGTCGAGTAGAGGGGAACAATGACTTATTTTTTCTTGGATGAGAACCCTTTTATGATGAGGTGTGCCACGTAGAAGGACTTCCTGACTTCTGTGGCAATGTGACTATCAAAGGAGAGACTACTGTCCACTTGGGTCCTAAGGTCTCTTATCACACATTCAGTGTTAAGTAGATTGCTGCCTATGTGGTAGTTCATGGGTACAGAGTTTTACCAAAGGGGATGACATTGCACTTTTTGGCATTGAGGTTGAGGCCATGGCTCTGACACTAGGCATCTGTCTCAGTGAAGCCCTTCTGTAGGATGTCCACATCATTTGGGGACTTGACTATGGCTCCTAGTTTGCAGTCATCTGTGAACTTCGTTTGCCAGAAGCCTTCTGTGTTAGTCTGCACTTCAGAGAAGTAGATACCAAAAAGGAGAGGTCCCAGGACTGAACCCTGTGGTACTCCACTTGTTATTGGTTTGAGGTCAGATTTGGAGTGTGCAACTTTTACAGTGTGGGTTCTGTCAGTGAGCCAGTTGGCAACCCATCTTGTGATGTAGTGATTTATACCTAGTTTAGTGAGTTTAGCTATAATTCCAGAATTATCTCCAACAATTTTCTTGCTGAAACTCAACACAGATTCCACCCCAACTATAGCACTACCACACCACTCATCCATTTTAATAACCTAGTAAATATGCAATGCAACAACGGCCAACTTGTGTCTGCAGTTTTCCTTGGCTTATCAAAGGCGTTTGATAGTCTCTCATACAAAACTAATATCATCACTCTCAGAAATAAAACTAACTACTCCCACTCTAGTATGGTTTCAGGACTATCTCTCCCAACACCAACAAACTGTTCAGTGGAAAAACTCCCTTTCCCCCTTACTTCCTGTAAAACTAGGAGTACCCCAAGGATCAATCCTAGATCCCCTACTTTTCACTATATTTACAAATAATCTTCACAAAGCCACCCCTCTAGCAAACCTGGTTCAACACGCTGACGACTCCACCTTAATCTGCTCTGCCCCCACCCTCTAACAACTTCAAATCAAGACTCACAAAGCCTTTACATCCATTGAAACCAGGCTAACAAACTCTCAGCTAATACTAAATCCTAAAATGACCCAACTTATGTTCTTTCATCCTTCCAAAGCAGCAGCATCTACTTCTCTGTTCTCTATTTCTGCATTAGATAATACCCCTACCCCCCCCGTCACACAAACCAAATTACTAGGGTTCATTATTGACAATAATATGAAATTTGACAAACACATAGCTCATACAATAACCAAAATCAACAAATGACTAGGTACTTCCTAAAAACTTCCTAACTAGCAACAGTAAAGTTACCCTAGCTTGTACCCATCTTCTCTCTACCTTACTGTATGCATCTCCTGTCCTAATTAATCTAAACAAGAGCGATTTAAACAAGCTATCAGTATGCTACAACAAAATAGCAAAATTTGCCACAAACTCCTACTGCACCCACCAGTGTCAGCTAAAACAGCTTTCCTGGCTGGAACTCCCTAAGACCATAGCTCTAAACCAACTTCTTCTAGCTCACCAAATACTGTACCAACCTGACAAAACTCCAGCCTTACAAGACCTGATCATCCTCTACTCCAATAACCGAGAACTTAGATCCACTAACAAGGCACTAATCGCAATCTCCAAAAGCCATTACAACTCTGGTGACTCCCTGTATTCTAGCAACATTGCCAGGACTTGGAACTCCCTACCACTACAAACCAGGTTACAACCTAAGAAAACCATCTTCAAAAACAGCTTATTACCCACCTAATCAGTTCCTGGACATGCAACTGCCTAGCACCTGGCTGACATACTCTAACTCCTTTCCCCTACCCACTATCCAACCTCCTCTTTAAAACTCCTAGAGATGCATTATGTATTATCACACGTTACTTACCAACTCACTGCCGCCTACTCCCCACTGTCCCATCTATACCCACTAACTCTCCCCTAGACTAAGTTGAAAACCTTTCCCTTAAAATGTCAATGTACCTCATATGAACTTGGCTATATTCGCCTCCTTTTTTAGTTTTTCCTTTCTTGTCTTATCATCAGTACATCTTCAAGATTATCTCTACTGTTCATACTGTATGAACAGCCATCAAATGTTACTACCTGCTATACTTTTTATTGTATGTCTAAATCTCTATGCTTATTTAAATATCTTATGCAATCATATGTTGTCTGCTATATTTTTATAACTGAATGGGTAACTATCTTATGTATAGTATGTTAGCAATTGTTCTGGAGCTTTTCTCTCCCGGGCCTCCATTGAAAATGGGCAACTCTGTCTAGTCGGACCTTCCGGCAAAACAAATGTAAAATAAATTAAATAAGTTAACAACCTAATAAAACAGATTTAGATAAATTGAATACATGCTATAACAAAATAGCTAAATCTGCTACTGGATTATTACACAGGTCACATCACTGTCTGATCCTCAAAAAACTCTCCTGGCTTGAACTACCTCAACTTCTTGCATACAACCAATTAACCATGGTCCACAAATGACTCTATAACCCTGAAAACACTCCCGCTCACCAAAGCTTACTACAACCTTACTCTAACACTCAAATGCTTTGATCATCAAATAAAGCTTTACTACAAGTCCTAAAACTTAAAACACTGCAGGAGACTCGTTATACTCTTCCTGTATCTCAAAAACATGGAACTGCCTCCCCCATAATACTAGAACCACTGACAACACACACCATTTAAAAAAAAAACTACTCAAAAATTATCTAACTGATACTTGTCTCTGCTCATGCAACACCCCTGGTTGATCTCCTGTTACCATAAGTACACTATCTATTAATTATTCAGCCTGTCTCTTGGAGAATGTTCTTACTTGTATTATGATTTTTCTGTTTTCTTTTTATTCTTAAATGTGTGATAAATCTAGAATTATTTTCCTTTTACAAATGTAAATTAATACTCATAGGTTCTATGTTAATACTATCACTATGTTAAGTTCCATATCTGATGTTGTATTTACTGTTAGACTTGCTGTACCTACTGTAACTTATGTTGTATATGTTGTTTGCCATACTCTGTTTACTGTTACTAAAGCTGTATGTACTGTAACTTATGTTGTTTGCCATGCTCTGTTTACTGTTACTAAAGCTGTATGTACTGTAACTTATGTTGTATATGCTGTTTGCCATGCTCTGTTTACTGTTACTAAATCTGTATGTACTGTCACTTTTTGTGGAGCTTTTCGTCCCAGGCCTCCGCTGAAAATGGGCTCTGCCCAGTTGGACTTTCCCAGTAAACAAATGTAAACTAAATAAATAAATGAATAACTTAGTACTATTTAGAATGGAGGAGAAGGTAACAAAAAAGGAAAAAAAGGTTCAGTCCAAAAACTGGATAGAACTGCAATGGAAGCTAGAAGGTAGTTGTACTGAAAAGCATTAAAGGCTTGTCATTAGGAGTATTAATGAATCAAGAACTGTCAAAAGCTCAAGGCTACCTGGTAAGACAGGAATGCAGGGACAAGGGGTGGCAAGTAACAAGTGTGTGTGAGACCAAAGCATAAGGAAAAACAAAGCTAAGGTGGAGTCAGACCTATCACAGCAAAAGGTTGAGATGGAAGTACTATTAATGGAGACTGGGATCAATATGGTTCTAATACAAACACGGCTAAAGATAACAGAAAATGGGACACAGTTGAACCAGGGCACAGATAGTACAGTAAACAGGATAGGAAATGGAGTGTAGTAGAACACAAAAGGGCTAGTTTAGAAAGGGACATAAAAATTGATGAGGAGATGGGTAAAGCAGAATGTGAGACGAACAGCTAGAGAGAAGGGCAAAATAAAGTGGTAAGCTTCCTGGCAATAAAGTTAATTATACAACGACCCTCCATTAATATTCAAAAATGTGCATGCTGATTGGTCAGCGTACATGTTGTAAATCAGAGTTATAGTAATGGAAAAAGGTCCGGTCACCCGGACTTTTTCCATTACTATAACTTTTTTTTACAGCAACGGAGAATGCAAGATCTCCATTGCTTCACACTGTCTTGCTATGTTAAACAAGTTTAACATAGTGAGACAGCTTTAAAAAAAGCAAAGGAGATTCTCCGTTGCTTTTTTTAAAGCTGTCTTGCTATGTTAAACTCCTTTAACATAGCGAGACAGTTTGTAAAAAGCAACGGAGATCTTGCTTTCTCCGTTGCTTTTGCCCACAGCTCTGATGTACTGTGTAGGCATACGCATGCGCAGTACATCAGAACTGCCACAGAATACCAGACAGCTGCGGAAGGGCAGCAAGGAGGCATTATACAATGCCATTATTTAAGAAAAGTAATTTTTTTTCTTAAATAATGTCATTGTATAATAGCAATAACCTATTTCTGGGTGTGGGTAATGCTGGATTTACCCACGGTTGGCTTTGTTTGGCTACTTGGGCTTCACCCTCGTGACCAAACCACACCAACCATGGGTAAATCCAGCATTACCCACACCCAGGCGTGGGTTATTGCTATAATGAACTATGGCAGGAAAGCTGGAGCACAGACACCCTCACCAAAATTCATAATGCAAATACAAGTGATGGCAGACTAGTTAGGTAAAGAATCAAGGAATGGACTGGAATCTTCACATATACTAGGGTCTTGTAAAACTGTGGAACAGATTATGGTATAATAGAGGGTTTGTAAACAAAAACTGGAAAAAAGGCATGAAGGCCAAGACGTGGAAGAGCTATAAGAAACTTTTGCTTACTTTTATATGAATGAAAATTTGCCTATGTCACAAGTGATAATTCAATAAAGGTGTTTGAAAAAAAAAAGCTTTAAATGGGAATATTTCTATTTAAGGAAGAGGATTTGTATTGAAATGATTTCCTAATGTATAAAGGAAGACAGGAAATTAATTTCTCTTCTGGGAAAATAAAGACAATAATCTTTTGGCTTTTCCCAGTTAGGGGTTGCCACAGCAGAACTTTGGTCTGCTAATGATTGGCAGTGGATTGTTACAGTGCTGCATTGCCAGCCCGACACTCAACCTTAAAGGAAGGCACACCCATTCATGCTCACACCTACCTGCATATTGTTAATGTCACTTGACCATGGGAAGGACATGCAGACTCCACACAGAAAGTGCTCTAGCTGAGAATCGAACAGGAGAACTTCTTGTTGTGAGGCGACACTGCTAACTGCTGCACCACCCCAGCCCTATGATAAGAAAAATAGGAAGGATATACACAGACTGAAGCAAAAATGGAAGATCATTTGCAGGGATATATAGTAGCTAGAAAGAGACCAGCAACGTGCATTAGGAGATAACATGGTGCATGTAACAAAAAGATGAAACAGACACTAGTACTGGCAATGCTGTTAATGCATTTGGGGTCACAACTGAAATGCCTTAGTTCTCTCTGTGTGGCATAAATTATAGCACCTGCTTGCTCCTCATGTTTTTTTTGTTTTTTTTTTGAGGAGCATAGATTGGTAAGAACAGATCTGCCTTCCTCCTTTATTATATATGTAAATACATATAGTATATATATATATATATATATATTTTTTTTTTTTTTTTGCTGCTCTATAGACCTGGCTATATCTTGTTTAAACTGAGGCCTGCAGTTGCTAAGGCCAGGTCTGCCTATGATGCAGATTTTTTATTACAACTCCATCATACTGTCTTATTCTCAGCAAGTAGTGCTGTCAGATTAACCTTAACATGACATAGACTGAGGAAACCTGTGGAAGCAATCTTTTTGGATTTTGTTTTAATCAGTTGCTTCTTGGGCCATTCCTCATCCAGCAGGTGAAGCAGACCTGCTTTGCCATCCCTGGACTCACTGCATCCTGCTTCTGAGGAGGTTACGGTGTTCTTTGACAGCATCATACTGCTGCTGAGTGAGTTTTCCCTTAAAGCCTCTTCTCTGTGCTGGCATGCCCTCATGGGCTTTGGCATGCATTGGGGTTGCAGTCTATTATCCACACCTCATTATGTTACTCACCCATAGCCTTGCCCCCATGTAAACAGCCCTCTCCATCTGTCTCTGGCTTCCACCACAGATCAACTGTAGGGGTGTGCCTGAGCCTGTCCCCTCCTCAAGGATGGACGCATCCATGTTCCCTTTGTTGTATACACGTAATACATACAAGGTTTGATTCCTTCTACCACCAGTTGCCTAGTGTGTGACTGTGAGCAAGTCACTTAACTAGCCAGTGCTCCTGTATCACCATTGGAAATAAGTAATTGTATCCAACAGGCTTATTTTGTTAATAAATGTATAGCATGAAATATATTTGTATTGTAACAACTGTAGTTATAAGAAGTGAAAGTCTCTGGAGCTAATTCTTATCACTAATAATAGGTTTATTTTACAAAAGAAGAAGAAAAGAAAACATTCTCTGCCATTAGACTTGTGGAGGGGGAAAGTAAACCAGGCACTCAGTTTACAATCAGCTTAGCTTTGGTAAAGGGCCCAGTTTGTGACACAGTCCAGTGCAAAATAACAAAGACAATACATACAAAAAATGAATAATATACACAGAGAAACAAAGTTAAGTAGAAAAAAGCTGCAGGTACTCCACGACAAACGAAGCCAACCAGTTTCTTTAGAAAAACACTGCTTTAATCAAATGAGTAAGCTTTCACATCTATACAAAGATGCCATCAGACTTCAGAAAAGCAGACAAACAACAAGTTTTAAACCATTGGGTCATCATCCATTCCACCAATGACCAATCAGGCATCATAATTAAATCTATCACCATGGAAACAATTAACAAAATTGAAAATGTTAAAACATAAGAATGTAGAAATGCTTCAGTATATTTCAAGAATTTTTTATAATTCAATAAAAATAAAAACTCTCACTAAACTACTATATAAAAAAATAAAAAAAACACTAAAAACACTAATAAAAACACCTAAAAGTGCACTGATGTATCTTTATACTTATAATAATAATTAATATATAAAATAATAAAAAAAATATAATAAAAAAATAAAAATAAAAAAAAAAGAAACTAGTTAGTGTCTTTAGTGTGGTAATGGGCAAGGTTCATATTTCAGGCAGGTTGACTATCCAGCTCGTTCATGTTCCATGGTCACCTGCAGCCTTTCCTTCTGACCTTCAATAATGACATCCCCCAATGTATGAATCAATGGTGTGTCCCCATAAAAATAAAAAACATATATTATAATAAAATTGTGAGTCTAAATAAATGTTAAGTATATTCATTAAAGTAATGGATGACTAAACTTTTAAACTGGTTGTTTGTTGATCTGATTTTTTTTCTTGTTTTGATGAGTATCTTTTTGCTCATTGATGCCACCTTTATTAAAAAGAAAGTGGCTTTTGTTTGTGGGTTGTTTTGTTCTGGCTTTTCTGCTTTTTTTTACTTACCTTTTTTTTTTCTACTTATTTTTTTGACCTTTTATTTCCTTTTTTTTTTTGTTTACACAGAGAAACAGTTCAACAGCCTTTCCCATTTAGAGAGTGCATCTAAGCATGCTCTAGGAGCAGTTACTTCTCTCATATTTAATAGTAATGACAAATTTCTTTCATTAGACTAGAATACTCCTTTTTCCACTTCTGAGTGATTAAGGCATCATCATACTTCCTTTCTGATGCAGGAATGCTTCTTTTGATATTTGCAGTTAAACATCTCTTTTCTAGTCTATTACAAGGATTCTGAGATCAAACTCACTGTATTTCTGTACAGCTCGTTGTCTAGGGGATTTGACTCCTTATGAGCTAGGGAATGCTTTCTATTTAAGGAAACACCTCCCCAGTTCTTGTGTATGCAGTAGATAATGCCTCTGTTTGCCCTGCAAGCACAGTTGCCAAGTCACTTTACACACACATACACACACACACACACACACACACACACACACACACACACACACACACACACACACACACACACAGGTAGAGAGATATTTGCTTATAGCTGTGTGCTTCCTTTCAGTAGTGATCCATGCACAATGGCTGGTTAAGTGATTTCTTTGCAGTCGCACACTAGGCAAACGGTTATGTAAAGAATCAAACCCTGCACATATTACATATATTCTTTTTTTTTTCTATGTCTACTCTTCTCTTTTGTAACAACTGTATTGATATTTGACCTCTGTCATTGAGTGTTTGTTAGAACAGTAAATTGATAACTTCATTTTTTAAAGGCACAAGCCACACCACTGGGAGTTAAAGGTACACACTCAAAAGAGCTGTACTGGCAGGAATGAGTTAAATGGCACAGAATGTGAAAGATGCTGACAGGCTAAGGAAAGAGTTATAGGATAAAATGGTGGCTGAATAAGGAGAGATGTCAAATTTGGGATAGGCAAGACCATAGGACAGAGGAATAATGAAGAATGATAATAAAATGATAGGAGGACCTTTATGTTGGAAAGACAGTACTTATAAAAAGAGAGATAGAGAGAGAGAGTAAAGGGCAGGATAAATCTACATAGAGGAATAAAAGCCACTGAAATAAAAATAGAAGTAGGCTTAGCAAGGGGCTGTATAAACAACCTGATATGTCTGGTATGGATGTAAGCACTCAGAAGGAAAACCACATCTGAAAACCTCCTCAGCCAGTACTACTGACATCCACGGAGGAGGGGGAGGTAGAAAACAACACTTTCCCCCAGATTCACTAACCTTCCATGTAGGACTAGCTTAGTTCTACACAGAAGCACCCATTTCGGAGCAGGATGACTGCGTACCATGCATATTAATGAAGGCACGCTACCTGAGCTCCTAGGCTTACACGGAGCATGTACGACTGCAGGGGGCATGTCTGAGAGCAGAGCTCTCAGAATAAATGGACCCCAGCAATGTAGAACACCAGAAAATGGTAAGAAATGATCGCGATCACTCAAAGGTGTCCGCATATCCCCACCAACAGTTCCCCATGTGTACAACAGCAGCAGTACATAAAAATCAAATGAAGCCCCTTTATTTTTCTTTTTACATCTGAGTACAGCTAACCGTAGGTGAACAGGTGTGCCAATCATTTAGCAATGTTTAAAGCAGCTTAAACGGCTGAAGAGGATAACAAGGAAGATATATGCAAATGAAGCAACACCAATAGTGTATTAGGCAGAGTATTCGCCTACTGAGCAAACATTCCCGGTTCGAGTCCCACTGCAGCACAGTCTATTTTACATGGCATAGCACGTTATAACCAAAATTTTTGTTGCAAAACCTACTAAATAACATATATTTATGAACTGGAGTACTGCAGGAAATGCACATGTGAAGTGTCAGTGTCATAATGAATAAGGCATTAGTAAGCAGGTTTAAGCACAAATAAGCAGTAGTAAGCATAGGTAAGCAAAAGTAAGCGTGTTTAAGTGTGTTTGCGTGAGGTAAGCACTGCCTACACAGACTAAGCAATTTAGAAGCTGAGGGTAAGAAACAGTAACCAGAAGTTACCAGTGCTTACTGCCGCGCAAACCTCCTTACAACTGCTTTAAAGTGCCTTAATCACTCTGTATCCAATGGCCCGTGTTCTGCCCAGGAAAAAAATAAACTGCCTCTGCCAGGCTCAAACCCAGGAAACTGCACTCTATGTAGAAAGTGATTTACCACTAAACCATGGCAGATATACATAACCCAGATGTTTTCACAAACATATCATCCATCATAATCAGTCAACAGTACAGAAAATGTAGTAATATCATACCAAACAACCTAATGCAAGAAGTCTGGACAAAGTATGCCACAATGTGGGTACAAATAGGGATACATGTCAACTACTGCTCTAATACAAATGTTGCTAGTCACACAGTTATATGTATTAGAACACATGTAGAAGGAGATGAAGTCTGAAACACAAAAGTGTTGGCACTAATTACTGACTTCAATACTGCAATCACCCATGTCAATTGCCAAGAGAATGAGGTACAGGCCAAAATATGAGCCAAACATGCATGGACATATAGACAGATATATATCTGTAAATGTAGACAGATAGACAGCTATATCTATCTATCTATGTATATATATATATATATATATGTATATATCTATATCTATATCTATATCTATCTATATATATATATATATATATATATATATATATATATATATTATATATATATATATATATATATATATATATATATATATATATATATATATAGATAGATACATATATATATAGATATAGCTATATGAGATATATATATATATATATATAGGTACATACACATATACACAAACAAAAGGTATTAGTAGCCATACATATGTAGAAGTAGTGTGGAAGTACTGGGTGCAATGTATATCCCTCAACCACAAGCCCGGTAACTGCCACCTTTGAAATATGTGGTGTGGCAACCATTCCCACAAATGAGAATACTGACATTAAACATATACCCACCCACAATTCAAAGGACATGACACGACACACAGGTATGCATACACAGAAAACTTTATTTGTGTACTATATGTGTGCCAGTACTTGCACCACATACATTTTGAAATATGTAATCAGTGATGAATGCAAGGCCCACACAAAACAGTAGATGCAAGCAATGTGGATATATACCATACTATGCTGTCCAGGCCAAGGCCTTCAATTAGTACAACAGTAGACACAGGATTTGCCTTCAAGATAAGTAACAATCAACAATTACAAATGTAGTTCAGCAGCCTCCAATTACACCCTGTAGTCAAGCCCTAAGGGGAAATGTAGCACTTGTGGTAATGTCACAGTATCTCATAAATAACATTGCTTAACCTAACATCTCACTATCACACTGAATGACCCTTGACTTAACAGTTATATCCCAGAAAAGGTGTCACAGCCTAGGTTAATGGCATTGAACCCCCCTCCATAAAAGGCTGTACAAGGGCAAGGAACACAGTGTACCACACACTGACCTCTGGAATGTACAAGGGCACATATGTGTTGTCCAGCTGTTGCCCCCATATATATGGACTTTTCCCAACAGTTGGTGTGGGAGTCCATGACATGACTGGGATGATAGCAGTAATGCTAGCAGTAAATAATGATAGGCCATTACCTAATGACCTCTTTCTGTATCACAGCAGGACAAAGACTGGTATATATATATATATATATATATATATATATATATATATATATATATATATGGAGGACAGAGGCAGGAACATAGGACCATATTTGCATTATTGCTGTTTACACCCTGGAAATTGCTGGTGTTACAGGATTTTTTGCAGCATGCCATTATGCAGGAATACGACAATGAAATACAAATGGATGTAGCCATGTACTGATAGCACTCAACAGACAGAATGCCACTGATATATCTGAGAAAATACCTGTGTGGTGCACAGACAAAACCTAAGAGGCAATCCTCTTGATATCATATGGATAGGCCCGCAGTTGAGAGCTTTGCAGACAGACAACATTCCATACAAAAGAACCATGGACACAGAAACCCTGTAGGACCAGCAAAATACAATGCATACAACAACACTATTCACGGTGTCTGTAGGTCTGGAACCTTACCCAAATGGGTATTTGGCCTGTGTCCGCAGGCTCTGCTGTAAGAAGTATTGCTTCCTGCTGTCTGTAACACTGATGTCCACACATAGGAAGGATGTCCTCCATACTGGAAAGGTGATAGGAAAACGCCCACAGTAGTCAGCAATATATAGTACTGGGTTGCCATGACAGTGGTTATCTGAAGTGCTACACAGCAGGCTGCATGCAATTAGCAACTGGTGGACACTTACTGGTGCAGAGGCCATCACCTGATCAGAGAGAGAAAGAGAAGAAAACACATAAACATTAAATAAAAATAACAAAGCTCAGGGATTTGTTACAGTGGGAAAAAAAACATAAAATGTATGTGAAACAGATATATATTTACTGAGAGAGAGAGAGAGAAGAAAACACATAAACATTAAATAAAAACAACAAAGCTCAGGGATTTGTTACAGTGGAAAAAACATAAAAGGTATGTGAAACAGATATGTATTTACTTGCATGTAGAATATGGCATAGAATAATATGATATATAATGTGAAATGATTTATATGTGCCATCAGTAGTTGTTCCTGTAATGATGTTCTGCTCACCAACTGCTCTGGACAATAGTGTCGGTTCCTGTGGGCATTGGGACATATCTCTCAACTATGCAGATCAGCAGTGAATGGCAAAAATGTGACCCGTGATATCTGTGTTCTGTACATTACTGTGGCCAACGGCTTGTGGTGGTATTAATACTGCCATGCTAGACACATGGGTGTGGAGCACACCACCTGCAGGACAGTCATGTTAAAGTGTAGCAGAGCATTCCCAACTGACATAGCAGTATAAGTATGCTTACCTAAAATCTGTCACCATATATACCCCCCTAATGTTAGTCTGTGTTCACCTGTGACATCTGTCTGTTGCAGCAAGGCAGAACAGTTCAGCTATGAAGTAAAGAGTGTTACAAGAGTGTGGACCAGATGTTTGTATGCACCCCACATACAGACAAATATATGTGTAATATATATTCACAGCTGTGTATGTCTACAGAACCTCGGACAGTTATACATATATATATAGGTATATAAACAACACATAATAATATCTACACATATATGCACATATATATATATATATATATATATATATATATATATATATATATATATATATATATATATATATATATATATATATATATATATATATATATATATATATATAGTATTATGTATATGTGTGTGTTTGTATATATATATATATATATATATATATATATATATATATACACACACACACATATATATATATATATATATATATATATATATATATATATATATATATATATATATATATACAAAGACTTTAAAACAGTTGTAAGCAGGTTTGCATGGGTTTGCATGGAGATAAGCATTGCTAACTGCTGGTTACAGTTTCTTACAGTCAGTTACCTTCTATATCACTTAACCTGTGTAGGCAGTGCTTAGCGGCGCGCAGACCTGCTTACAACTGCTAAAAATTGCCTTAAGCTGCTAACGGGCTGTGTTCTGCTCAGCAACAAAACAAACAGCTCCTGCAAGGACCCTGCAAACCATACACAAAGTGATTTACCACAAAGCCATGTCAGATATGCATAACCCTGATGTTTTCACAAACATATCATCAAGTCCAGTAATGCAACAGTACAGAGAATGTATACCAACATCTAGATGTATGTGTGGAAATATATTAATCTGTAAACAGATACAACATATCTATATATGTAGATATATATAATTTCTAAATCTCTATACATTTATATAAATATATATGAACATATATACATGCAAATGCCTACATCGACACATACAGTGTCTACACCTATAGGTCTACATATACACAGCAAGTTACATATGTGTACCCAGATATACATCTATGTAGGTATATACGGACATAGTTATTTATATGTAAGCAGATATATATTTCTATATCGGTATATATGGCCATACATCTGTAGATAGCAATGGCAGAGTAACAAACACACATATGTCCACATGCACTGTTAATGGGGTTGGGAGGCCCCACATACTATAATCTTCTACAGATAGCCCCCCCCCCCTCACAGCCATACACGTCCAGCCTGTGATACACTACCAAGTGTTGCGGAACCCATAACCAGAACCTGACATGACATGGGCATGAGATGTTAACTGTACTACATGTCACCTGCATGATGTCAGGCTGGTATTGGTCACATATCATGCAGTACAGTCTGCCTCCCATAGGAAATATAAACTGTGGAAGCCATCAACATCCCCATGATATGGATACACAGATATGCAGATACATATATACATATGTACATATATGTATATATATATATATATATATATATATATATATATATATATATATGTGTGTGTGTGTGTGTGTGTGTGTGTGTGTGTGTGTGTATATATATATATATATATATATATATATATATATATATATGTGTGTGTGTGTATATTTATATATATATATATATATATATATATATATATATATATATATATATGTGTGTGTGTGTATATATATATATATATATATATATATATATATATGTGTGTGTGTATATATATATATATATATATATATATATATATATATATATATATATATATATATATATATATATATATATATATATATATATATATATATATATAAACATATATATGGAAAAAGATATATACATATATATGTATATACATGTGACTACACATACACATGCATATATATGTACAATATGATTCATATGTAGAAGGTGCACACAATATGGAACAGCCACTATGCCTACAGTTAACAACTGAACAACTGGACACTGTATGGGCCACCCATACAAATGACATTCATTGCCTGCAACATATACCCACAGAGAGGTCATAGGGAAAACACCACACACAGGTCTACAGAAATGTAATACCTTTCATTGTGTACTATTACAGTTCTATATGCCATGTCATATAGCTGTTCAGACACTGACATCAATATACACAGAGGAATGCAACTGTGTAAAAGTTATACTACTACAGTAGTCTGGAAAGGTTCACAACTGTTGCTGTCCAGGCCAAGCCCTTCGATTTGTACAATAGTGAGGACAGACTGTGCCACACGATACCAAACGATCAACAGTATGTAATGCAGGTGTATAGTTCAGCAGCCTCTATCTACACCCTGTACAACATAAGTAGATGGTAAAGACATCATGTGATCAAATGGGTTGTAACTGTTACATAATAAGGCATAACTGACACCATCACATGCACACTGACAAACAGAACAGTCTGTATGACAGGAGGCGGTAGGCTTGCATTAACCCAGGATATGTAAGTAATGTAAATATAGGTGAAGTATACAGTGCTGTGCATCCAGATACCTTAAGGCAGCTCACCCCTGACACCCCCACATATTTTAATAGCCTATGTCATTTATGGTGCTCCCCCTCAACTCATTAATACAGGGCCATATACCATTGTTACATACACTGGCCTCTGGAGTGCATAAGAGCACACATGTATTGTTTCGGTGACGCCACACATATATGGACCCAGCCCCATATGTGTGGGGATACAACAGATGTGGACTGCTGGCAACAATGGCAGTGTGATGTACTCACAGCCCACTATGGAACAACTGCCTACAGCATGTCATATGTGCAAAGCCTGATATGTAGGTGGTGAACAGAGGCTGGAACACAGGCACACATGTGGAGAACTGTTGCTATACACTAAGCAGGTTGCTGGTGTTACAGGATAGTCTACAACATACCCTTAGTCAGGGTATTGAGGTCAGAAACAGAAATGGATGTACCCATGTACTGATAGCACTCAACACACACACTGCCAGTGACATATCTGACAGAAGACTTGTGTGGTGGACAGACAACACATGATAGGCACACTTCTGGCCACCAAGAGGATAGGCCCACAGTTGAGAGCTATGCAGACAGACTGCATTCCAAGGTATAGTTGTTTGTACACACACACACCGTGTAACACCAGTGCTATACAAAGCATAACACAACTGTACTCACTCTCTGTCTATATTTCCTGAACCTCCTATGGATATGTAGCTGCCCTGAGAGGGCAGGCTCTCCTGTAAGAGGTAGTGCTACCTGCTTTCTGTAACACTGATGCCCACACACGGGTAGGATGTCCATCACACAGGAAATGTAAAGGGACCACTCCCACATGATGTAGGGATTTGTAGTGGGTGGTTGCCATGACAGTGGTAATTGGGAGTACTACACATGTGTAATCATATATATATATATGGCTATCTGGATAAGTATATGTATGTATATTTCCCCCATATGTCCTGGACATGGAGTGTACCCTTACCCCAGCCCTATAGTCCCAAAGTCACAGTGCAAGGGGATGTCAGGTATGTATAGCAGGAATATTAGTACACTATTGCTACTATCATTGGGATTGTCTTCACAGATATGGTGTTTGTAGAAGGTCACATCTGCTTGTAACATGTGTGCCATTGGCTACTGACAGCCATCCTAAGGAAATCATTGTAATGTACCGCTGCTAGCATGTAATGGCCATGTCAACTGCAGCAGAGATATTGGCCAATATATGTGATAATTCTGACACACCCTGTACAGTCCAGAGGTATACACATAAGCCCTTAGTGTACAACATGTGTAACATGCCTGCCAATATGGATGTAGACAGCCATGTAGATGGTATAACACATAATGACTGGTATACATTTGCCACCCGGGGTTATGCATTCACACACTCCTGTCTGGCCTAACATATAATGACTGCTGGTACAGGGGTGCCATGGCCACATACTACCCACTAGATGTTGACATACATCTGTACAGCATCCCACTGCTCTGTCTGACGTACATGACTTTTAAGGGAGGCACGGCAGCAGTACATCTGGCAAATATCTGCACATGGCATCTCACTGGGTAAGTACACTAAGCTGCTAGGCATGTAACAATGCACTGTGCAGGCTACAGGCGGACTGGCTCAACACTGACCTACAACCCCTATGGGGGAATGCACATGTACCTGCATATATAGCAGGCTCCACAGGCATGTCACAGCACAGGGTAAGATACACCTGTATGAAAGTGCATGACCACAACCAATGTGAACACAGCCACAGCCTCATATGGTATGCTAGCATAATATTCCAGTATATGGACTATCTGTTCTACACCATCCTCATATGTGCCACTCACAGAATGACCCTACATATACTGGGCTGCTGCACAGTTTGGTCTGATGGCTGTCTGTGGTACAGAACATGTGTGTGTATGGCCGTATGAACATGTATGCCAATACGGTACCATGCAGTGGGGCAGCATGTAACATCAGATAGGAGGGGAGCTAGAACAATGTCATCTACCACAGTCTGTACACAGGCTAAATTACATACTAACTATAGACAGACTGCCGGCATTCATCATAAGTACACAGACCTTAGTACTGTAGAATCATCCACAGAATGTCCAGGTTATGTCATGAAATATAACCCCTACTCTACATGACATGTGTAGCAGTCTGATATATCACTGGATTGTTATCAGATATGATGACACTAATTATGGTGTATGGCACATATGCACCACTTCATGCATGACATATGTGCAAAGGTTGACAGAGGTGTGGCTGGAAGCACATACGCAGGGCCAATCTTGACATGTTGCTGTAATACTCATACATTTACTGTTGTAACAGGGTTTGTTGCAACATATGTCCTATGAGGGATATGAAGTCAGTAACTGTCACAGCCTTCACCATCTACAGACTGCAATCCTCACACTACCTTCTGCAGTCCACAGATAGATTCTCCATGGCTAACACATGAAACCAAAGGCACAACACTGGCCAGTCTGCAGATGACCCTGCAGATGGGGATTCTTCATAAACATGGAACTGACGTGGCAGGTATTGCAACATGTACGGCAGCCATATCCAGACAAACATTGTTAAACCAACATTACTCCAAATGCAGTATAGCAGCACTTACAGACTGTAGTCAGGTCAGGCACATCCCCCTCCTGTTTGTTGCCATCTTTCCACAGTGTATGTTGTTAGAGGTAAATCCCCAATCCATCTGAGATGCTGTTCAGATCTAGTTCCTGCTCACAGTGAATGAAAAGAGCCAACACCACCATGATGTTCCTAGATATTTGAGTGTTTCCCTGCAATTGGCAATGGAAATGTTACCACAGCTGTTCCACATGCAATCAGGTAGGGGAGGGCTGCAATTTGTGCAGTGGCCATCAGCTGATCATGAGCATCACTTAAAGAACACATGCTGCTGCCTAAGCATAGCAGGTGTGGGTCTCCACATCCACCAGAGAGGGGGTGGGAGAGGCAGACAGAGGCAAATACCTGTCAGAGAGGGGTGGGAGAGTTGAACTGTAGCATGGTTGTATCACACATCTACCAGCACAGGGTATCACCCCCCCCGACAACTATGTAGTGCTATATCAGTTAAATGGGGTTATTGGATGCACCACATGGGTTATCTGCTGTGGAGCACTCAGAACATATATGTGATGGTGAGTGACATCTGCAACAGGGACATGGTACATATAAGGTAGGTGATGTACATGTGCCTGTCTACATGAACAGGTGCCAGCATCAACACAGCCACAGTCTCACAGTGATGCACACACATTGACACACTTAGCAGGGCCAGAAGTACAACTCATCAGTAGTGGGATTGCCACAACACATCACTGTGCAGGTATCACATGCACCACATGGGTCATACGGAGGTCGCAAGGGCAAAGACTATGTGGAGGTGTCAGACATTGGACAGCATGCTTCTGTATGCTCATGGGGTTGTAGTGAGTGCAGATGTGGCCATATGCACCATACAACACACACACAAACACACTGGGTGCCAGTACTGACATGCATGGGTGCATGTCTGCACCGGTGTGTGGTGGTCAGCTGTGCCAGCAGTTTATACAAGGGTAGGTGATGGGTATACCTTGGCATCAGGCCACATGGCAATGGTCTGCATTGTGGCTCAGGGCTGTAGTTTCTGCATTTGCCCACACAGGTGGGTATTGTATCCCCCATCCAGTCACTTGGGTGACTATTGTGTGTGGCCAATGCTGTGCCTCGCCTGCCATGTATGTGATCCTTAGTCCATAACACGGATGGTGTCTAGGATGTGCACACCTCCCACATGTATGTACAGTGACAAGTGTAACTGTACCTGGGGTGTCTGGCCCATGTTGTGAACACAGATTATCATGAGATGTGCCTGTCTTGCAAACCTGTGACAGGAACTGGTAATGGGCAGCAGGTTTACCCTGCACCTACATTGATAGCATGATAACAGCATTCCCTCATGTCAGTGGCATCTGTCCATACAGGCCATGTTGCCAGGCATGGTATATCCATTGTGGGTCACATGTGAAGGCACCATAGGTGGTGCAGGTGTCCATTGGGGAATATGGGGGAGGTGAACTGTCGGCATGTACGTGCATATTGGACAGATGGGCAGGGTGACATGCCCTCTGTAGCCCACTGCTATCACTCCATAGTCACTATCAGTGACCAATATGCAGTGTACTACCCACATATTGGTTGTTGCCTGGGCATGTGTGAGTGCATGACACATGGGTAGAGAGTGTGATCAGGGTAATACTGGGGTTGCTAACTGTCATTGCCTTGGCTTGATGTCACATGTATGGGTATAGCTTTGCATCCCAGCCTCTCAGCTATTTTACATCTGTTATTCCAGTACAGTTGACATTGTGATATATAGTAGGGCCACCATATAAGAAATATGCAAAACCTGCTCTACGTTGGCCATGGGTGTTACACACTCACAACCACCTGTACACAGGATATGAGTTGCAAACACACACATACACACCTGTCATGTCTTGGAGTAGAACCCCTACCTAACTAGTTTATTACACTACAGCACTACCCAGTTATAGTACACACTACAGAGATTACCAGAGTATTTTCCTCAATGGTGTATTTCAAAATGGATGACATAAGTAGGATTACCAAAGTAGGCCATTTCAAATGTACTGCAAGTGATTAGCCTAAAATGCATTGCTCCCTACACAGAGAATGAGACACACACAAAACATCCACAACTAACATGTGTGGGTATAGAACCCTGACCTAGGTCTATATCACACTACAGAATGGAGCTGTTATAGGACAACCATGGAGATTACTAGAGAACTCCTTCCCCAAAGGTGTATTTCACAATGGATGACATCAGCAGGATTACCAAAGTAGGGCATTTCAAATGTACTGCGAGTGAGTAGCCTAAAATGCATTGCTCCCTACGCAGACAGTGAGACACACACAAAACATCCACAACTGACATGTGTGGGTGCAGAACCCCTGACCAAGGTCTATAGCACACTACAGCATAGAGCTGTTATAAGATGCACCACAGGGATTACTAGAGGTCTCCTTCCTCAAAGGTGTATTTCACAATGGATGACATCAGCAGGATTACCAAAGTAGGGCATTTGGAATGTACTGTGTGTGACTAGCCTATAATGCATTGCTCCATACACAGACATTGGAACACACACAAAACATCCAGAACTGCCACACTCCAGCTGTATGCAGTTACCAGACGTGCTACAGAGATTACTGGGCTACAACCTTCTCAGAAGTGTATTTCTAGGTTGGTGACATCAGCAGCCTTGGCAATGTTGAGTATATGAATTGTAAGGAGTGTGAGTACCCTAAAAAGTATCATTCTCTACACAGTCAGAGACACACACACAATTATCATGTATGGGGTTAGAACACCTACCTAACTACTTTATCACACTATAACAATATGCAATTACAGGTCATGCTATGGAGATTACTGGGCTACAACCTTCCCAGAGGTGCATTTCTAGGTTGGTGACATCAGCAGCCTTGGCAAAGTTGAGTATATAAATTGTAAGGAGTGTGAGTAGCCTAAAAAGCATTGTTTTCTACACAGTCAGAAATAGACAGACTGACACACACAATTGCCATCCCTGGGGTTAGGACACCTACCTAACTACTTTATCACACTACAGCAGTATGCAGTTATAGGATATGCTATGGAGATTACTGGGCTGTAGTCTTCCCAGAGGTGTATTTCTAGGTTGGTGACATCAGCAGCCTTGGCAAAGTCAAGTATATGAATTGCAAGGAGTGTGAGTAGCCTAAAATGCATTGCTCTCTACACAGTCAGACATGTACACAAACACACAGTTTCCAGTTCTGGGGATTGAATTTCTATCTAACTAGTTTATCACACTACAGCAGTATGCAGTTATGGGGCACACCACTGAGATTACTGAGTTACACCTCTCCCAAGGGTGTATTTTACATTGGATAACCGCAGCAGGCTTGTCATAATAGGGCTATGGGCAGGGTGGTGTGTGCATGGGCGAGAACCCATTCATCTAGGGGTAGACACGCCACATGCGGGCACACATGGATTCATATGTCACAGGTACGTGTATACAGCTACTACATGACTACTTCCTTGTATAGTCAAGTTGCACAGCTAGCACGTGCACCACATAGTCTGTAATGCTGACAGATACTGGTGGCTATTATCTGCAGTGGGTAACATCTGCATTTGGGGCCCTTTGGCTCTGTGCTGGGTGGGCCAGGGTTGGATGGCTCCTTGTCACAGTCACCCTCTTCCACACATCTATGTCCATCTGCCTTTGGTTTATTATAGTGTGTTGTCCTTACATATATGTCTATATTCCTATCCACTGTGTGTGCAAGGCAGGAGTGGTGCACACTGACATGTGTCTGCGCTAAGAACTGCGACCGCCAGATATATCTGGTCCACTGGTGCTTGCAGGCACGGCCTTTAAGTGTGTGAGCATGCCGAGTATGACCTTTCAGTATGTTGTTGACTGACATTGCCCTCATTTCTCTAAGTGTGTGAGCATGCCCAGCATGGTCATCTGTACTGCATGTGTGGATCAATTCTAGGTAGTTTGTACTGCGGTGCTGATCTTTGTGTTGTACATCGACAGGTAGCATGATGTGTCTGCAGGGTATTTATCGGTCAATTGGCATTAACTGTTGTTACATTTCTGCATAGTGGGGGGGGCACCTGACTGTTTCTACATTTCTACACAGGTTTGGGGGGCCACACCTGACTGTTACAATATTTGTATGTAGGATGGGGGGCACATCTGACTATTCCTACATTTCTACACAAGAGTGGGGGGGCACACCTGACTGTTACTATAAGGCTACGTAGGATGGAGGGACACACCTGACACTTGTACACATTTGCTAGGACGGTACTGATATATTGGGTACTCCATTTCAGTCTGTAGTCTTACCTATCGTGCTGGCTAGAGGCATACCAATGTACTAAAAATCTTAGCTTTCAATTACCTACATATTAGTTTCTGACTTCCTAGCCTTCACAACTGACATCCAACTGCCTGGCCTGCTGTAGTCTGTCTGTGTAGGTCTGGGGAGGGGGTTACTCATAGGCCTCATTCAGAGGCCATAGTACAGCACTTGTTTGTGTTTGTCTACACCTGTCCTGTTGGCTGTGACTGTTGTTGGGAATGTGACCCCCCCCCTGACTGGCATGTGTGAGTCACTTACCTTGTGGGTGTCCCAGTATTGAGGGCAGTGCTGCAGAGCTGCCTATGTTAGATACACATAGTACACTCCCTATACATGGCTGAGCACAGGTAGTGTCATGTTTGGCATCCCTTTTACTGTATGTGCGAGTCAGAGAGAGGTGTAATTCCCTGGGTCCCTACCATGTCAGTGCGTGTGCTATGCGTTGCCTCTTTGCCAGGGCCAGGGCATACTGGGCACATCTCCTTCTGCCTACTGGGGTAGGCTCAAGTTACTCCTCCTCTGAGTCACTCTGTGCCTGTGCAGGCCTTGGCAATGGTGGGGGGATGTGTGGCCCTGCCCCATGCTGTTCCTGCTGTAGCTGTTTCTGCAGGATCATATTATGTAGCATGACACATACAAGGACAATTTGGGTACATGTAGTTGGTGAGTACTGCAAGGCTCCACCAGAAGTGTCCAGGCACCGGAACCTTGACTTGAGCATCCCAAACACATGCTCTGTTATGATTCTTGTTTGTGCTTGTGTCTCATTATGGAGTTCTTGTTCGGGTGTGTGCGCATTTCTGATGGGTGTCATCAGCCAGGGCTCCAGTGCATATCCAGCATCCCCCACTAGGTGACCGTGTGGGATGATCCCATTGGCAAATCTCTGATACAGCTGTGTCAGATGCCAGATGTGGGAATCATGATAGCTTCCAGGGCAGCCAGCATACACATCAATTATTATGCCCTGGGCATCGCACACAACCTGGCAGTTGATGGAGGGGAAGCCCTTGCAGTCGATATAGACCCTACCCCGCTCACTGGGTGGTGCTTTGATGCATCTGTACATGCAATCTATTGCACCCACTACCTCAGGGTATTCTGCTATTTGGTGGAAGAGATGCATATTGCTGGCCAACGCCTCACGGGTGTTGGGAAAATATACGTGCTCACCGACATGTGCTGACATGACATCCAGGAACTGGTGGAGTACCCTTGGTGCTGATGTCTGTGAAATCCCCATCATATCCCCAGTTGGCCTTTAGAAGGTACCTGTAGTTAGTATTCCTAGGCCTACATATACCTTGGTATCCACTGGGATGGGTTCCCCTCTGTCAGTTCTGTGTGTGGGGGTGGCCGGCACAGCTCAACAATTTGCTGTAGGAGGTCCCTGTCCAACATATAGCTCTCCACTATCTCCAGCTCATGTAGCCCTTAGTCGGTTACCCTGGGTCTGTACACTCTTCTCCATCTCCTCACTGCGGGTTGGTTGGCAGCATTCACATCCTCACCACCCTCAGCCTCTTGCACATGCTGGTTTATGATAGCAAAAGCAACCCCTAACATATTTTGTTTTGCTTTCGTTTTGCAAACTTTCCCTGTTTGTATACACCGGTGGTGCAGAGTTTTTGGGATAAAACAAGGGGGAAAGGTGTTTGCATAGTTTACAGTGGTGTGCTGGGCTGGGCTGGACTGGTCTGCTGCCTGTGTAATTGGCTGATTCTGATACATTTCACCTGCCAGCTAAGCTAGTTCTCCTTGATTACCTTCCTACTGCTGTTTTCCCTTCCCATTGCCTTCCTGTTTAAGGCCAGGGGCACGCTGTGCAAACAGAGTGCTCAAATGTGCACAGAGATGCTATTTCCTGGTTTACTTTTTTTTTCTTTAAAACATGGTGCGTGGCGTGCACACCCACTTAGGCTTTGTAAAGAATGCTAGGCAGGTTTAGACTCACCCCCTAGCTTAGCTATGCTAAGGTAGGAGCAATCCCGGGCCACAGGGCTCCGGTCTGCTTACAGTATGCCTGACACACCCCCCATGATGTCACTTGATGTCACATGATAGTTAGGAGGGACAGATTCATTTCCCAGAGGCTTCCCTCACTCTGGAATAGAATCCCAATTCATGTTAGACATAGCCCCTCGCTGACCCTCTTCAAGCGAAATTTGGACGCGTGGATGGGTAATCACAAATTCACCCCTGGGATCTCTCCTGTGTCCCTGCTAGACAGAGGCACAGTAAACTAATCTTAAAACGGTACCTTCTGTGACCTACTTTACAGAGGCACAGACGCTAATCTAATAGGGAGGCGGAAGCCAAATACACTCTGGCTAGGCTTATAAATGCCCTAGGGCAGATAGCCTAGTATCTACCTATGAACCTATGAACCTATATCTTAGTCTTGCACCCAGCTATTCATACTCTTACACTGTTGGGACCTGCCTCACATGCTGGGGAAAACTGGGATTCACTATCCTTCCCCTCATTTGCATAGGATTGCCTGCTAATACATAGTTACATGTCTCACACTGAGCCTATCCTCTTGGTAACCATTACTCACTGGCCAGGTTGTCTTCTGCCTGCCATTGACTTGCATGGGAGAATACTGATTTTAGTTAGAATGCTTATTTTAGATTTATTTCATTATTTCCCCCTGATCCCGTTTGAGCACCACTGCCCTATGCTTAAACAGCCAAGATCTGCGAAAAAAAAAAAGTTGTTTTTTCTTATTTTTTTTTTTATTGTTTGCATTGCCAATGGCCTTATACTTGGCCATTGGCATGCTTCCTCAATGATATGCAGCCTTTATTTGGAGCTGTCATAGCGCAGTTTCGGATTTTGCAGAAATGTACTCAGTTACTAACTGAGTACATTTCTGCAGATAGCACTTGTCAAGCACAGACTATTGCAAGCTTCCTGGATTGCAAAAATCACCTCATTTGCATGAATTGCTCCTGCAAATGAGGTGATTTGCATACCAGGGCTTAGTCCATGCATAATTAGTGCAGGAGCTCTCATGCATGCCCCTGCAGGCTGTTCCTGGATCGCACGGCAGACATATTGCCTGCTAGTGCTCCTGCACTAATCATGCATGCCATGCAGAGCATAGAAAATCCGGGGTATTTCTATTAGACGCTTACTCAAGGAACTTTCAATCCTCTGTTTTGAAGGGATGGGAATATGGGATTTTTAGGAATCAACGCTAGTACTTAGTTTTGCCTCTCCAGCTTATTATAAGAGTAGCAGTGTGCTAGCAGGATTCTGATTGATGTAGTGATAAGACAAGCAGCTCTGATTTAATAGGAATATTTTAGTTATAGATTTTTTTAATT